>NC_060126.1:201758985-202070803 GCF_021461395.2 Schistocerca americana | reverse complement strand
GCAACAGCGCTGCAACCTGTCAGGGGTGTTCGTACATCATCGCGACATAGCGTTTACACCAGACAGAATGGTCGTTCACTGTCACGCGTTCGCTTGTGTTCGCTTAGGCATACAGAAGGCTACAGGTTTCCAGTTTCCACCGCTAAGCTCAGAGCAGAGTAGGCTTTCCGAACCAGTGGATTTCTACGTTTGGCACAGTCATATGGAATGTATGGCGAAATTTTGTCGCTTCAAAAATTCTAAACTTCATAAATTTATGAAACGATTTATGGGAGAATTGAGCACAGAATTTGAAACCGACACAGGCGTACGACAAGGGGATGGACTGTCCCCAGTGCTCTTCAATTGAGCTCTTGAAAAAGTTGTTCGAGAATGGAGAAAAGCAGGTGCACCAGCACACCGACTGGGACCAAAACGTAAGGGCATGGAGTTAGACTGTTTAGCATTTGCTGACGACATGGCACTGATCGCCCAAGACATTGCCGATGCACAGAAACAGATAGAATTATTACAAGAGTAGGCAGCTAAAATACGATTCGAAATTTCCACTGACGTGGTAGGTGTGGGAGGGAGTGTGGGAGGGGATAAGGGAGGGGGAGGTGGAGGGGAGGGCGAGGGGAGGAGGTGGCATGGGGAGGATGGAGGGAGAAGGCCCCATGTGCCATTTGAGGAAAACACACAAGAGCAATTATGAATGTAAGAACAAGGAACGAATTTTTCGAATCTGATCACCATCTACTCCAAATTAAAGCGAAATTTCTACCCAGTAGACAAATCGAGGAACCAACAGAAATTTCCAGAGTATCTACAATTAAACATGAAAGACAAATAGAAAAAAAATCAAGAAAAATCGACAGTAATGACTGGATGGAACTATCAGAAAAAGTTAAAGAACTGATAAAACTGGGTCAACCACCGAGGAAAGGTAAACACAGATGGAACATGGCATGTGAAAAAGCCATAAAAGACAGAATACAAGCCTGGAAAAAAATTAACACTCGTAGAACATTCGAGAAATGGGGAGAATTCAACAGGATGCAGAAGACCACTTCGAAAATAATCCGTGGAGAAAAAAGAGGTTATGAAAACAACAGATTGAAAGAGATAGAAGAGGAATTCAGCACAAACAACATACGAAATTTTTACAGAACATTCAGATAAAATATGACATGATACAAACCACCAATCTTATGCTTCCAAAAGACAATACGGAACACTGGAGACAAACTGGAAAACGAACTGAGAAATATTTTCGCAATACTTTGACATACTACTAAACTGCGATAAACCAATGCAGATCCTACAGTTCGAGAAGCCAGAACCCAATCTCGATTCCATACCGCCAACACCTGGAGATCGTGAAAATAATAAAATCACTAACAGAGCACCTGGAGAAGATAATATGATTATAGAAATCTGGAAATTAGACGACGAATATATCACACCCAACGTACACAGAATCATCAAAAACATCTGGGAAGCAGAAAAGGTATCACAAGAATGGAAGTCAGCGATAATGCACCCCTTCCATAAGAAAGGAGACAAAACAGACCATAATAACTGCTAAGGAATTTCACTACTGCTTCTGACATACAAAATTCTCATTTGAAAAAACAAAATTTATGACTGACATCAAAGATGCACCTTCTGATCTCAAAATTGGTAATAACTACATCTCTTGAGTAAAAGAATTTAAATATTTAGGTGAATGGATTACAGAAAATTGTAATGAAAAGAAATCTGTCAAATCAAGAGTCCAGAAAATGGAGACGGCGTTTCAGTTAACAAAAAACGTTTGCAACAAAAAGAGTCTCTGGTGGAACTGCAAAATACGACACTACACAACACTAATTAAACCCGAAGCTCTCTACGCATCTGAGACACTAAACCTTCAACACAGAACACTAAAAGGGAATTAGAAGTGAAAGAACGTAAAATAATGAGGGAAATCCTAGGACCAAGAACTAAAGATGGTGTGCATTATCCAAAACCTAATGCAGACATATATAAAAATATCTCCAAAATAAAAGACACAATGCGCATAAGAAGAATCCAATTCATGGGGCATTTAGAAAGAATGGACCCAAACATTTTAACGCACAAAATCCATACATTTGTAAAGAACAAAACTACAAGGCCGAACTGGTACAAACAGACGAAAAAATACCTGAGAGAATTAGGGTCTCCAAATCTACATGACAGAAATGAAATCAGAAAAATCGCAAACACACGGTGTTTTGAGGAAGAAGACAGAAAGACTAACCGACATACGTGGTCTAAGCAACGAAAGCTAGCCCATTCGTTGCTTATGAAGCAATACTGGGCGAAAAGGGAGGCCAACAAATGTTGATTACGTGTGGTCCTAAGTGATCCATCCGCGAAGAAAAAGAAGAAGAAAGAAACGATGGAATTCATTTTTAACATCTGCTGTAATTATTTACAATAAATTTCATGACTGCCTGCACAAGTCAGCGCCAACAACAGCTGGTAACTCTCCATTAACCGATAGACAATTCTAGAACGTTAGAAATCTGTTTAAATGATTATCTTAGCGTTCCCGCTTATTAAAACTGGAGTAAGAACTTGCTCGCCAACTGGTTCAATTTCAGTATATACGCAGCCTAAGCAAGTGGCGGTAATTTCTTTCATGTACTTGTATGATGTACATACTTTTTATTAATGAACAGTAGTTCTTCTATGTGAATGAAGCAATAAGTCAACTGTGATGAATAGTTTTAGTCTTTTGAGTAATGTTGATTGTTTTGGTCAGTTAAGGGTTCAAAAATCTAGCTTCGTAGCTACTGTCAGCACCTAAAGTAGTAACTTAAAATTTTACAAACGTTACCTTCACGTAGTATAGCGGAAATGAAGTAAGATGTAACATATGATTACATATTGCTGAATGGGCGCTATCATTTATCACTGTTGAAAGTCACCACGATCTTAAACGAGAGTAAAATAAAAAAATAAAAAAATTAAGCCCGTATCAGTTCCCCCCACCCCCATTCACGGAATATAGAAGAACTGCCGGCCGAAGTGGCCGTGCGGTTAAAGGCGCTGCAGTCTGGAACCGCAAGACCGCTACGGTCGCAGGTTCGAATCCTGCCCCGGGCATGGATGTTTGTGATGTCCTTAGATTAGTTAGGTTTAACTAGTTCTAAGTTCTAGGGGGCTAATGACCTCAGCAGTTGAGTCCCATAGTGCTCAGAGCCATTTGAACCATTTTTTAGAAGAACTAGGAACATAAACGCTTTGGGTATACTGGATGTTAAGTGTTAAGTAGTTACGAAATAAATTTCTGTCCTTCCATGTACACACTAGGCTTATCTTTCCCAAGCCAGATCAGCTGCGTTTCATGGCAACAAGCTTAAAAATTCAAAAGACGAACCATCTCAAAACTATTATTTTCATATTACTGCAACTGGTAAAAGCGAGTGCCACCTGCCACAAATGTAGCAAAATTCAAAATACTTTGCTACGCCTGGCTGGAAAAACGTAACAGCGGAAATAACATTTCACAGCCGGAAACAATGATGTCGCACCAGTACCAACATACAACCAACCATCCACAGTGATGCAGAAGCGCAAAATCACATGAAGTGTGGGTGGGGCAGGTGGTACGCTTGTGCTATAATTAGAACACTAAATAGACTTACCGTAGTCGGATATGCTTACTAGAGAAACTACGATAGGACGTCGCGTGCTGTCCTTCTACAATATTCGTTAATAGTGTTCCTACTATATACCATTGACGCACTTCGCAAGGTCAGTCGTTCCACTAACAAGCGAGATAACATTAGCAACGGAGAACAACCTAGATAAACAGTGACGATAAACTCCTTAAAACCAGTTCGGAAATCACGTAAGTAAATTCCCACTGTAGAAACTAACAACGTACCTCAGCTAGTTTCGCGTCACGTAAGTGTCGGTAGAGAGGACAAAATTCCAGTACAGCATTAGTAATGGCGTATGAACGAACGTTCTTCGAGAGATCCGGGCATATATAAATCAACTAGTGCATTTTATGGCATTTGTTTTTCTGGAGAAGTACTGATAGTCGTGGACATCAGAAAATTTTCTAGTGGTCACATGCAGTATCGGTCGCTCCACCCAAGTTCCGCGTCATCATGAAATGGTGAAATCCACCCCTACTGCTGAAAGAATTGCTGCAATACGGTGAGTAATGTACAACGTAAGCTCCGATAACGTATTTTAGTCACATCAGAGCGCGGAGCGACTGCCGAAGGTAGTTATTTTAACTATTTGCATCTGCGAGTTAAGAGTAAGGCCAAATGGAGACGGCAGATTCCTGTATTTGTGGCTTCCTTGAAACGTGACATGGCAGTTTTACACAGTCACGTACGTCACGTTTGCGCGGCACTTGCTTATCAATAATTTCTTAGTGAGAGCGTACATCAAGACATGAAAATGTTGATAATGATGAACAAATTTATGTACAAATCGTACAGAGTAAAAAAGCGGTAGAGGAAAAGTTGGAAACAGTCTACATATGAACCTGCTTCGTGTGCCCTGTAACAGTGTGTTTTAAAAATACTTCTACAAATTTTGTTGACGTTTGACATCTTTCCAGGTGCAAACCAACAACTTCACTCATCCATCCACCGGTTCGACTCATTGTATCGTATATGGCGTTGTGTCGCCAGGGAGACTTGTTTACATTCGACTTTCGTCTGTCTTATACGTGTCCATTATGTACATGTACAACAGGTAGTGAGTTAACTGAAAGTGCTCCGTTCAAACATGGCACGATATTTATTTCGTTAGCAAGCAGACATGATTTTAATGTACGGCCACGAGAATAGTAATGGACACGAGCCTAGACTGCTGTTTCAGATGGCATTTCCAGACCGAAGACAGCCGAGTCATCCAACCTTTGGTACCGTGTACCGTAGCCTTGGCGAGATAGGATCGGTAGCACCACAGACTATTGACCGAGGAAGACCACGTCTCATTAGGAAGAACACGTTCTATGGATTGTCAAAGAAGAGCCATACAAGTGGTCCTGAGATGTGGTATATTTCTAACTTCGAAAGGGAGCATACTTCACGGGCAACTCATGTATCAATATCCTCTCAAACGTTTCCAGGGTGGTACGCCTGCCGATCACCCACCATAGGAGAACTTCTGCCAATGGTTTGTTGCACAAAATGCCGATTCGTTATTTCTCTTTTGTTTACAGACGAGGCAACGCTTGGAAGAGCTGAGGCAGCAAATTCACACAGGCAACACATATGGACCGGTCGCAGTCCTCATGCTACAGCATAGGCCTGACGTCAGCATGAGTTAAAAGTGTGGGTCGGAATTGTAGGAGACTGTCTGTATGGGCCATAAGTTCTCCCATCGTGTCATACAGGTGCTGTCTACAGGGACTTTACTCAGAACATGTGCATGATGGAGCCCCATCACATTTCATTCCCAGTGTTCGAGATGCACTGGCTGCGATGTACCATGGCAGATGGCCCGTTAGAGAAGGACCAATTCCATGGCCTGCACGCTCCCCCGATCTGTCCTCTGGATTGTTATCCTTGGGAGCACATTAAATAATCGGTCTATGCAGCAGACCACCCGGATACAGAAACTCTTCGCCGATGTGTCATGGAAGGCTGCAAAACCTTTCGAAACCGTCAGGAGAATTTGAAAGAGAATGACAGTCCATGATTTAAATTCTGTTAAGAATCGAAGAAATCAGCTGCTTTCACAAATAAAAGTATTTTAAATAGTATACAAATGTTTATCTGGCAAGTCAACAGCCAGTATTACGGAAAATAAAAATTTATACATGACAATGCAGTAGCAAATATTCTATACATTTTGTGTGAGAACGAATTACAATGTAATAAATACCAAGGAAAGAGTAAGATGATGTTTTAAAGTCGACTCTGAGGAAAAAGAGGATTCAATTCTAGGCGTTTCTAAAAAAGGGCCTTATACCATTAAACAAATTTTTATTACGTAGCTGCAGCTGTTCATTCAGAATGAAACCGTCATTAAGAGGAAGGCGTATGAAAATTTCTAGTTCTTCAAGGATATAAAGTCTGAAGACTTTCTCTTCTGTGTGCAGGATACTGATGTCATGAACTTCTTTAGGCTTATGGCCTGTAAATAATAAATAATCAGCAAAGGACGAATTATATGCATTTGTACTTTTTTTCCTAAGAGATGTTCTTTAAATATAACAGCAGTAGCTCATTCTGTCTGTCTTACGTAATAGGCTGGACGTGGACCACAGCTAATTTTATAGACACTGGAGTTTTGTAAGGGAGAGTGCACTGGTTTCAAATTATGAATAAGATTATTTTCCAAACTATTGTTAGTAGAAAATGCTGCTTTACAATCATTTTTATTTTGGAGAAAACAGTGAATCCTCAAGGATACAGGCACTAAAAGTTACACAGAAAAAAAATGTCTTTTTATTATATTCCTCATTAGGAGAAGTGCGAAGAATGGTGATTCTATTATTAGTTTCATTTTTGAAAATATTGTCCATAATGGTTGGTTCGTACACATTGTTAATTGCGATATTTTTACCAAATTAATCTCAGCATCGACATTTTCATTAGATAAAGGTGTGGACACAGCGCTATGGATGGATGACTGAAAAAAGACTTTTCCGTGAGAGTGAGCGTGTGTTGAACAAGACGGTACTATTTCATCAGTGCATGTTTCCTTGCGGAAAATTTTGAAAGACATTTTTATCAACTGTTGCTAATGTTAAATCCAAATACTTTAACTGACGGAACTTGTTTTCAAGCTCACGTGTGAAAGTAATTTTTTCGTGAAGTTCGTTAAAGATTTTGAAGAGGCCTTCAATGCCGTTAGCAGCACATTTGTAAATAATCAAAATGTCATCTACATAATTGGAATATGAAATAATAATTAGAACGGAGCCGAAAATTTTTAAAAAAGCTTTTCTTCTAAGAAACTGATGAAGATATCTGCAAGAATACTAGCTAATGGGTTACCCATTCGACCGTCAAATTGCGGATACAACTATTCGATGAAATCGAAATAGTCATCATTGACTACAGTTTCAATTAAATTCATGAAGACAGTAATTTGCTCATCAGAAATCTTTTTTTTATGAAGATGTATATTTTTTCTGCAGTATCTTAACTTGTTTGCACAGGTACGTTCGTCTAAACATTTTTAATATCGAACGATAGCAGCTTGGTATTTTGATCACAATGTAAGTCTTTTATTTCGCTAACAATATTTTTGTTGGAAACTAAGTAATTATTTTGAAAGGCATAAGATAGTTTGAACTTCTCATGGAGAAACTTTGCTAGGCAGTGATAAGCGCTAGTCATACTATTCGAAATCGGGGGAATCGGATGAACCAACTTGTGAACTTTAAATTGAAAACATAACTTTGGACGTTGATGGTTCATGTTAATCAGATGCCTTTTGTGGAACAGTCTGAGTATAAATTTATCATCATTAATAGCGAAACTTATTTTACTTTGCAAAACTGGAGTAGGGTCCTCATATAGCTCCAAAATACTGTTTTCCTCAGAAACCTGTACAATTGTCGTTAGATACTCCACTTTGCTAGAAACAACTAGGGCGTTGCCTTGATCGGATTTCGTTATTAATGAATCGTTTTCTTTAAGCTTTACGTTAATTCTTGTAATTAATTTTTTTGTGAAGTTGACTGTACTTTAAAAATTAGCTAAATTTTTGCTAACAATACTGCATACATCATGAGCTATACAGGTGGCAAGAATTTTCCGTTTTCATACTGCCGAGACCAGCTTTTATGTCTATAATCAGAATTTCTATAACATTTTGATCAGATGAATTATTACAGTATATTGTAGACATTTTTGCAATAATGAAGCTCGTCATTTGAAAAATTTATGTCAGTTTCATTTAAAATTCTGTTTAAAATTTGTACTCAGTGTTTTCGAAGTTATTACCCAAGATCGATTTTTAACTAGGTACAAGGCAAGAATGTTTACTTAATTGCTTTTCATGCCTAATCTGGATGATTTCCTTACAATTTTCTAAGCTGTCGCTGATGTGATTCTAAAATTCATCAATTTGGAAAGTGCAATGTACTCGAAAAATATTTGTTAGGTCTAAATACAGATAGTAAGCTTCCTCATTTAAAGCGTCTTTCTTTGCGTAAAGGGTACTTATTTGTTCTGAAATTAGTTTTTGCACTAAAAATCTGAGAGCATTTCGTTCCTTTTTACACTGCTTGAAATTAAAAGACCTTGTACATAACTAGGTACATGACCCATTTCCTCACAAAGTTTTTTAAAAATTAATTCCCATACTTTGTGCTTAAAATCTTCTTTATTATGTCTTTACGTGTGGCAACAGCCTTAGATACATGATCTGGTAAAAATCTGACAATTTTTTACATGCCTGTGAACCAGTAACCCCACAAGAATATTAAGGTGCAATACAGCTGACCGGTTGCAGTAAGATTTAACTTCCATAATGAGATTTTCACTCTGCAGCGGAGTGTGGGCTGATATGAAACTTCCTGACAGATTAAAACTGTGTGCCGGACCGAGACTCGAACTCGGGACCTTTGCCTTTCGCGGACAAGTGCTCTACCATGTGAGCTACCCAAGCACGACTCACGCCCCGTCCTCACAGCAAAGGTCCCGAGTTCGAGTCTCGGTCCGGCACACAGTTTTAATCTGCCAGGAAGTTTCATATCAGCGCACACTCCGCTGCAGGGTGAAAATCTCATTCTGGAAACATCCCCCAGGCTGTGGCTAAGCCATGTCTCCGTAATATCCTTTCTTTCAGGAGTGCTAGTTGTGCAAGGTTCGCAGGAGAGCTTCTGTAAAGTTTGGAAGGTAGGAGACGAGATACTGGCAGAAGTAAAGCTGTGAGTACGGGGCGTGAGTCGTGCTTGGGTAGCTCAGATGGTAGAGCACTTGCCCGCGAAAGGCAAAGGTCCCGAGTTCAAGTCTCGGTCCGGCACACAGTTTTAATCTTCAGGAAATTTCAAGATTTAAATTGGCCTGATTCGACGTCGACTATGGATGTCTTCATCAAAAAATTCAAAATGATTACCTAAAAAGATTGCACAAGCATTAACATAGAGGAAAACGAAGAACAGATGGTTATTACACAGAACAAATTTAAGAGGCGACTATATTCACATGTAGTGGCAGATGAACAAATTTATGAGAAAAATGCTGTCGTCATATAAAATAACTTCTTAAAATCATAATTAAAACTATATATAAGGTACAAGTATTGGAACTGAGATAACAGCGGTACTTGTAAGTAAAAATTGTAGCTACTTGACGTAACACGGAATAGGAACTGGGGAGTGGGGGGTGGGACTAGACTAAAACCCTCACAGGCGAAGCTGCCACAACGTGGACACGAAACTAATCGCCCAATCTATCAAGAATCGAATAAATCAGCTGCTTACACTAACAAGAACATTTTAAATAGTATACAAGTGTTCATCTCGCAAGTCAACAGCCAGAATTATGCAAAATAAAAATTTATACAAGACATTGCAGTAGCAAGTATTCTATACATTTTATGTGGGAACGAATTACAATGTAATAAATAAGAAGGAGAGAGTAAGACATTTTAGAGTCTCTCCTGAGGAACATTTTGGCGTTTCTAAGTAAGGTGTTCATAAAATTAAATCATGTTAGCCGGTGACAAAGACTAACGTGAACGGTGGCCTTGCACTCTTTGGAAAGTTTGGGCACGTCAAGCTCCTCTGTTGCTGTTCTTAAAATATTAAACACGATTCCTGGTTGCCGTCGATAAGACGACTTCTCAGTTCACTCTTTAACAGGTTCGTGCTTGTTCCTTAGACCAAATAAGGAAATAACAGCAAACGGTAGATTTTTCAGATGATTTCATGAGTCAGAAACACTCTTCCAGCCGTGAAAATCAATATATCTTTATTCTCTAGGCCTTTAAAAGCAGAACACTTGTGCTGTGGACTAAGTTTTCACTTATTTTTCTCCAGAATTTCTATATCAGTACAAAGGCATCCAGATTTCAAGCTCGACAATTCTTTCTTTTTTAAACCTAGTAATTCACTAACGTCAATATTAAAGGAAGAAAAATTAATTCTGTTACAGTAGTGTTAAGAGGTTTCTTACCAAAGGCTGACGTCGCTTTACTGTTTTTGAATTTCTTAAACCTGATGGGAAGACCTTCCCTCATATTTCAAAGCGTTGTTTTGAAATAGCAAATGTCAGTATCAGAATTATTTTGTTGACGATATTTCATCAGACCTGGAAAGTGAAACAAAAATTCTCTTTCAAAATCCAAAGATAATTCTTTTTCGAAAGAAGTAACTTCTTGTCATATAAAAAAATTGTTTCCCATCTCCTGTAGTTTATGATTAAGCTGATTTAGATGGGACGTAACATCTTCCACGAAATATAACTTTATTAATGAAATTTTGTCAAATAAAGACATGGTTGGAGACCGTGGCTGTTATATGAAATAAATTGTTGACGATGTTGCAACTCCAATGAATAATTTGTTTTGATGAAAGCCTGAAAAAAGTATTACGATGAACTTAGAAAAATACGAAATCAGTAAAGGTACTTTTTCAGTAAAGTAACATAAACCCATCTGTGGCTGCTCACTGTACACCAGCAACAATAAAATTTTGGATCCTCTGATCCTTCATTAGTTCCGGATTGCGAACACATTTCTCAAGAAGAAATGTTTTATTTTCTGTTGATTAGGAAGCAATGCGTTCCAAAAGGTCTCCTCTTGATAAACAATCAGCAGAAGATCTGTATACCCCCTTCCACTTCAAGTAAAAATTCTGTAAATATGCCATGCTTAAGAGTTGTAGCTACACTATGTGATCAAAAGTATCCGGACACCCCAACAACATACGTTAATCATATTAGGTGCATTATGCTGCCACCTACTGCCACGTACTCCATATTAGCTACCTCAGTAGTCATCAGACATCGTGAGAGAGCAGATTGGGCGCTCCGCGGAACTCACCGACTGCGAACGTGATCAGGTGATTGGGTGTCACTTGTGTCATACGTCTGTATGCGAGATTTCCACACTCCTAAAGATCCCTAGGTCCACTTTATCGAATATGATAGTGATCTGGAAACGTGAAGGGACTCGTACAGCACAAAAGCGTATATGCCGACTGATGTGTTGGCAAATGTGCCAACACCTTGTAGATAGAGGAGGCCGAAATGCACGCTATCTAACGCAGACGGGCGTGAATTCTGGAACAGGATAAGTAGTGAATGCTAATAAGAAAAGTATGCAGCTCCTCGAATACTTAACTTTTAATTCCTCATTGGTTTACAACGTTCTTGATGAGACATTTCATATGATAACTAACAAACTATGTAAGGCTAATGGCGCCTTGCTAGGTCGTAGCCATTGACTTAGCTGAAGGCTATTCTAACTATCTGCTCGGCTAATGAGCGATGCATTCTAACTATCTGCTCGGCTAATGAGCGATGCTTCGTCCGTGTAGTCGCTAGCAAAGTCGTCCGTACAACTGGGGCGAGTGCTATTCCGTATCTCGAGACCTGCCTTGTGGTGGCGCTCGGTCTGCGATCACACAGTGGCGACACGCAGGTCCGACATGTACTAGTGGACCGCGGCCGATTTAAGCTACCACCTAGCAAGTGTGGTGTCTGGCGGTGACACCACATTCCTCCCCCGCAAATCGGCGAACGGTCGTGTGATAAGGCTTCCGCCCGCCGTGGGGAGGACCCCATGTTGACGTATGCGATGAGGTGGGGAGCCTAACAACAGGCGAGGCTGTGCCACCCGCACCCGGCCATTCGGTCTGAGGGGAGCTAGGAAACGCCTGAAAACCTAGTCCAGGGTGCACGTCAACATGCGGTGTATGCGCCCGTAAAGAGACAGGAGGGGCCGAAGGGTCGACCTCCATTGCGTCGGGGTACCCGACGCGCGATGACGTCATGTGGTCCGGAGCGGGTAAGAGTTCCATGGCGGAGGACAGCTGGTCACGGGAAGCGATCGGCGGCGCGTGACCCAGGGAGGCGCTTGGCGGCTGCAGCGATGCGTCTACCGCGGGCGGCGCCGGCTGGAGGACAGGCGGCGGCGGCGGCGGCTGCGGCGGCGCGAAGCCATGGGGCAAAATGGAAGGTATCGTCGGTAACACCTGGGGATGAGGCGAGCCAGTAGATGGGTCCCCAGGGCGCTGACCAGACGGCACCGTCGCTGAAAGCAGACGGGGAGCGGCAGAACCCGTGCGACGACAGAGGCGCAGCTGATTGAGATGCCGACGCACCTCACCAGAGGCCCCCAAAACCAAATACATCGCGCGGCCGAGGCAGCGAAGAATGCGCCCTGCGAGCCAACGCCGTGAACCTCGATAGTTGCGATAGAATACAACGTCGCCTGGAGCAAAAGCAGAAGTCTGCCGCTGCACAGGAACCCGACGCGGCGGATGCAGCAAAGACATCAAGGTTCGATGAGGACGACCGTGGAGCAACTCAGCCGGCGAGCGACCACCTCGGGGCTGAGAGCGATACGAAGACAAAAAGAGCAACAAGGCGTCCTCCCGAGAATGCGACTCTTTCAACTTCAACATCTGTGACTTGAAAGTCCGGACCAATCGTTCAGCGGCACCGTTTGACTGAGGCGAAAACGGCGCGGATGTCAGATGTTGAATACCATTGGCCTGGCAGAATGACTGAAATTCTGCAGACATGAATTGTGGACCATTGTCAGAAACAATAGTCTGCGGAAGACCTTCAATGCACAAGATAGCAGACAACGCTTGGATGGTGGCAGAGGACGTCGTGGAAGACATCCGGACAACAAAAGGAAAATGACTGAAGGCATCTACCAGAACCAACCATCGAGCATTCCAGAATGGACCAGCAAAATCGATGTACAAGCGTTGCCAAGGGGAAGTGGCGTTTTTGGGGATTGAATGGCGTAAGGCAAGTATTTGAAAGCAACGCCGATTTCAACTGGCGAAAGGCGCGTTCGCATGCTGTCGTCCAGATGAACGGAACACCTGTAGGGCGTAAGCGATGAAGCGGAGCTGAAAGGGAAGAGGCATTGCGCACATTCACTCACACCTTGTGATTCTAAATCGTTTAATGTTCTTGCGACCTAATCACGCAATGCGTGGGGAACATTGCGCGCTCGGAAAAATTTCGGTTGCGCGTTTACTTTCAGTTCCAAATGTGCTTCATAATTCTTAGCGCAACCTAAGCCCGGTTCAAAAATGTCTGCAAATTCTTCACATAGCCGAGAAACACTGTCTGAAGGCACAGTCTGATTCACTGATAGGACCTGATTTACTATAGACATGTTAAACAACTGAAATAAATCTTAGCCAAACAAGTTCACTGCAGTAGAAGAACGAAGAACGTAAAATGACACAAGCTTTGTTTGTCCCTTGTATGTTGCAAGAAGGCTGCACTGTCCTAACACAGGAATTTTCTGTCCTGAATATGTAGTTAGCTTAACATTTGCGGAACGCAACGGAGGTTTGCCCAGTTGTTTGTACGTGTCATGATTGAGCAATGAAACTGCAGCTCCGGTATCGAGCTGGAATGGTATGACCTTGCCATTAAAGTCCAAATCTACAAAAAGTTTATTGTCCTGCTGACGACAAGAGCGACTGTCTCGTGCAATTTGAACTGATACAGGTACAGCATCACTTGCTAATTGACGTGATTTCCGGCGACGTCGACGCACACTTTTTGTGGGCCGAACACAGTCACTGTGAGAAAGAGTGGCACTGGGCGGAGTGGAATTAACTACATGAATGTCCATGGGTGAAGGTTCACGAGCCTGAGTGTCCCTGGTTCGATTCCGGCGCGAAGCAAAGGGCCTGGAATGGTTGTGATTGTCTGATCTGAGCTTTTTCTGGCAAACACTTTGAACATGTCCTTTCTTATTACAGAAGAAGCAAATAGCTTGGCGTGACGGGCAATTTTCACGCGAATGTCTAGTAGCACACCGCGGGCATGATTCCACTGCCTTTGTGTGCTGGTGCGGCACACCTGGTTTAGAGCGCGGACGCAGCTGCGTGGACGTGCGCGAGGGCAGTTTACCGGGCCGCGCAGTGCGCCCGGCGGGCCGGTTAATGTTACACACGGCTGGCGAAGTTGCAAATGATTCCTGAGCACAGTCAAGTGTGTCTTGCCTATCTAATATGTCTATCACTTGTTGAAGGGAGGGATTAACTAGTTTCAAAATTTGCTCCCGTATACGAACATCAGAAATGTTCTGTGCTATTGCATCACGTACCATTGTATCTGAATAAGGGAGTCCACATTCAAACTCAAAAGCACAATCCCTTGTAAGGCCTTGCAATGTTGCAACCCACTCCCTATTAGTTTGACCGGCCGTACGTTTTGTATGAAAGAAAGTATATCGTTTTGCAATGACGTTGACTGTTTCTTTGAAATAGGCGTCCAATGCCGACAACATTTCTTCGTAAGACAGAGTTGCTACGTCGCGTCGGGGAAACAATTTCACTATCACACGGTAGGTGGACACACCGACACAGGATAAGAAGTGAGGCTGCCGCTCATTACCTTGAATTCTGTAGGCGGCGAGATGAAATCCAAACTGGCGTGACCACTCAGTCCAGGTCTCTTGCTCTGCATCAAAATTGCGAAACGGCGGTGCAACTGCATGGTGTGGCTGCGGTAGCGGTGAAGTGGCGGCTGCCGCATCAGTTTGAATGGCACGTTGACCCTGGACGAGCTGTCCAAGGGCATCCAATAACGCCTGCGTCTGCTGATTCTGCAAGCGATAAAATTCGGACAGTACATCTGGCGAAGCCATGACACAAGTAAATGTAAGCAACTAGAAAGAACAAGACCCGTTCCGTTGCCTCGTCGCCAATGATGTGTTGGCAAATGTGCCAACACCTTGTAGATAGAGGAGGCCGAAATGCACGCTATCTAACGCAGACAGGCGTGAATTCTGGAACAGGATAATTAGTGAATGCTAATAAGAAAAGTATGCAGCTCCTCGAATACTTAACTTTTAATTCCTCATTGGTTTACAACGTTCTTGATGAGACATTTCATAAGATAACTATCAAACTATGTAAGGCTAATGGCGCCTTGCTAGGTCATAGCCATTGACTTAGCTGAAGGCTATTCTAACTATCTGCTCGGCTAATGAGCGATGCATTCTAACTATCTGCTCGGCTAATGAGCGATGTATTCTAACTATCTGCTCAGCTAATGAGCGATGCTTCGTCCGTGTAGTCGCTAGCAAAGTCGTCCGTACAACTGGGGCGAGTGCTATTCCGTATCTCGAGACCTGCCTTGTGGTGGCGCTCGGTCTGCGATCACACAGTGGCGACACGCGGGTCCGACATGTACTAAATGGACCGCGGCCGATTTAAGCTACCACCTAGCAAGTGTGGTGTCTGGCGGTGACACCACACCGACCTCATCTGTTGACTGACAGAGACCGCCGACGGTTGAAGAGGGTAATGTTTAACAGGCAGGCATCTATCCAGACCATCACACCGGAACTCCAAACTGCATCAGGACCAACTGCATCACTATGACAGTTAGGCGGGAGGTGAGAAAACTTGCATTTCATGGTCGAGCCGCTGCTCGTAAGCCATACATCACGCCCGTAAATGCCAAACGACGCCTCGCTTGGTGTAAGGAGCGTAAAGATTGGACAATTGAATAGTGGGAAAACGTTGTGTGGAGTGACGAATCACGGTACGCAATGTGGCGATCAGATGGCAGGGCGTGGGTATGGCGAATACCCAGTGAATGTAGCACCAACAGTAAAATTCGGAGGCTGTGGTATTATGGTGTGGGCGTCTTTTTCATGGAGAGGCTTGCACCCCTTGTTGTTTTGCGTGGCACTACCACAACACAGGCCTACATTGATGTTTTAAGCACCTTCTTGCTCCCCACTGCTGAAGATTCGGGGATGGCGATTGCATCTTTCAACACGATCGAGCACCTGTTCATAAGGCACGGCCTGTGGCGGAGTGGTTACACGACAATAAAATCCCTGTAATGGACTGGCCTGCACAGAGCCCTGACCTGAATCCTATAGAACACTTTTGGGACGTTTGGGAATGCCGACTTCGTGCCATGCCTCACCGACGGACATCGATAACTCTCCTCAGTGCAGCACTCCGTAAAGAACGGGCTGCCATTCCCCAAGAACCTCCAGCACCTGATTGAACGTATGCATGCGAGAGTGGAAGCTGTCATCAAGGCAAGGGTGGGCCAACATCACATAGAATTCCAGCATTACCGATGGAGAGCGCCACGAACTTGTAAGTCATTTTCAGCCATGTGTCCAGATACTTTTGATCACATAGTATATAACGGAGTTGATAAATTTTAATAAGGAAGTCCATAACTTTGCAAATTTCTTCAGCAAATGTCTGTGCAAAAATTGATTCTTGATGAATAAGTTAACTGTATCTCGCAGTTAATTTTTCTTCCAAAATGGCAACAAATCCGACTCTTACGCCGGCCATACTTTCCACCCGATCTGTTGAAAACTGAGACAATTTTGTCGAGTGGATTGTGATGCCTTTCAGTGAACTCAGTTACAGCATTTGCTATAAATACTCCATATGTCTGATATTTTACCGGCAATTTTCCTAGAGTGACCTGCTTACAATATGTAGATAAAACAGGTCGTACAAAATGGGGAACTTGCGCTACGTCATTTGTGTCACAAGACTCGACAATTGCTATCGATAGGACTTAAATTTAAGGTCTTGGATCTGATGTTTGGTTATATAACAAGACATTTTGACTATTACATTTTCACTGTGTGGCAGAATTTGGTAAGTCTTTTTTGTGAGGATATGTTTGTTCTTAAAATCCCGGAATACCTCGTCGGTTGGGTACGTTATAAAGTTTTACGAGGGTATTTCGAAAAGCACAATGCACATTATTATGCCAGGTCAAGTAACTTTTATTAAATGCGCGCTGCACTTCAAAAAATGGTTCAAATGGCTCTGAACCCTATGGGACTTAACATCTGAGGTGATCAGTCCCCTAGAACTTAGAACTACTTAAACCTAACTAACACACATCCATGCCCGAGGCAGGTTTCGAACCTGCAACCGTAGCAGTCGCGCCACTGCACTTCAAAGTGTCACACAGGACACTATTTTATAACAAGTCACCGAGCCTCTGTAAACAATGATCGGCACGTTCTACCAATGCTTCGTTGATCGACGACAGAAATCCGCTTCTCGGTCTTGTAGCCGTGCGATCGTCCTCGTCGTCAGGAAAGCCGCGCGTACTGCCAACCAGTTCCTCGATTGCCGACACTTTGTCGTCTCTGGTCAATGTCGGTGGCTTTCCTTTCCGACCAGCAACACCCATGTCTATGCGGCGTCGGTCAAATTGTTGTCACCATTTCACAACGGCTGGACCCGACATACAGTTTGCACCACACAACACCAGAATTTCATGCCGAATCTGTGCGCAACTTATACGTCTTGCCTTCAAGAATCGTAATGTCTCGCATAATTCAACTTTGGAGTATATTTCCAGATATCGTGCCATTTCACTCCCACACTGTGAAGTACCGTACAACAGCAGATATGGTGCCTGTAGGAAACCCAGACCACTCACTCTTTCCCGACAATAGGCTGTTCTTACACTGAAGAGACAAAGAAATTGGTACACATGCCTAATATCGTTCAGGGCCCCCGCGAGCACGCAGAAGTGTCGCAGCACAACGTGGCATGGACTCTACTAATGTCTGAAGTAGTGCTGGAGGGAAGTCACACCATGAATCCCGCAGGGCTGTCCATAAAGCCGTAGAAGTGCGAGGGGGTGGAGATCTCTTCTGAATAGCAGGTTGTAAGGCGTTCCTTATATCCTCAATAATGTTCATGTCTGGGGAGTTTGATGGTCAGCGGAAGTGTTTAAACTCAGAAGAGTGTTCCTAGAGCCACTCTGTAGCAATTCTGGACGTCGCATTATCTTGCTGGAATTGAACTAGTCCGTCGGAATGCACAATTGACATGTATGGATGCAGGTGATCAGACAGGATGCTTACGTACGTGTCACCTGTCAGAGTCGAATCTAGACGTATCACGGGTCCCATACCACACCAACTGCACACGCCCAACACCATTACAGAGCCTCCAGCAGCTTGAGCAGTCCCCTGCTGACACGCAGCGTCCATGGATTTATATGGTTGTCTCCATACTCGGTCACGTCCATCTGTTTGATGCAATATGAAACCAGTCTCGCCCGACCAGGCAACATGTTTCCAGTCATCAAGAATCAAATGTCGGTGTTAACGGACCCAGGAGAGGCGTAAAGCTTTGTATCGTGCAGTCATCAAGGGTACACGAGTGAAGCCTCGTCTCCGAAAGCCCATGTCGGTAATTTTTCGTTGAATGGTTGGCACGCTGACACTTGTTGATGGCCCAGCATTGAACTCTACAGCAATTTGCAGAAGGGTTGCACTTGTGTCATGCTGGACGATTCTCTTCAGCGTCGTTCGTTCTGTTCTCGCAGGATCTTTTTCTGGCCGCAGCGATGTCGGAGATTTGATGTTTTGCCGGATCCTTGATATTCACGATAAACTCGTGAAATGGTCGCACGGGAAAATACCCACATCATCGCTTCTTCGGAGTTGCTGTGTCCCATCGCTCGTTCGCCGACTGTTCAAATGGCTCTGAGCACTATGGGACTCAACTGCTGAGGTCATCAGTCCCCTGGAACTTAGAACTATTTAAACCTAACTAACCTAAGGACATCACACACATCCATGCCCGTGGCAGGATTCGAACCTGCGAGCGTAGCGGTCGCGTGGTTCCAGACTGAAGCGCCTAGAACCGCTCGGCCACTATGTCCGGCTATGACCGACCACGTTCAGACTCACTTAAATCTTGATAGCCTGCCGTTGTAGCAGCAGTAACCGATCCAACAACTGCGCCAGACACTTGTTCTCTTGTACAGGTATTCTGTCTGTTTATATATATCTGTACCTCTCCTTTGGCGCTTCAGTGTATAAAACGAATTCTGCAGGTCAGTAAAATTTTGACAGTTTATTTACATTTGTACATCGACACATTTGTTATCTGACAAGGCGAAATGGTACTATGGCAGTAGAAGGTCCTAACTTGCTCTAGGTACAGCTCTAGGTACAACCAGGCTCCGGTAAAAGTATAGAGCTTTGTGAAGCCGCGGTGCAAGCATGGAAGGTGAGCCCGGGAAGTGTCTTCCCGGGCAGGCTCGACGGCTTGCAGTTTACGTTGTTGCATTTGTTCACGATGAGAATGAGAACGAATTTATCGTTACGAGGAAGAATGTGGGGCTAAAATGTTAACGTTGAGCAAGAGGATGGTTTGCAAAGGAGAGACTCGAGTCCAACAGAGTGGAATTAAAATTGTTACTCCAAACAATGTGAAACAAGGTGCTCACAATAAGTATTTCATTGGCGACATGGATAAATGTATTGCCAGGCAGCAGTTTCTGTACCATTACGAACAATATAAAGAAGTATCACCTTTGCGAAAACTACTCAGCTTTTGTCGCAGACCTGTACTTCAAGACTAGGAAGGAAACTTTAGAAAACTTTGTTTTTGTCCATGGGATTTAGTTTTTAAAGGTATCAAAAGAAATGTGTTACACGCGATTGAGAGACCATAATTACACAAAGGGCATGCTACACTGGATTTTTACAGACGAAAGAAGCATTATTGTCAAAGCGGCCGGTGGCACAGTTAGACGAAACATGCTTTCACACACATTACACCGTAAACAAATGTTGGCAAAGCGACGGTGTGTGAAGAATATCGTCAAATAAAAATGATGGTCGGCATTTAATTGTTGTATATGTAGGTGCCATGATCTTCGTTTGTGGATCGACTAAAATACAGCGTTTACTTCAAGTTTATTTCTTTTTTTTATTTTACATTCATTTTCCCAGTCTCTATGTCAGTCAAGTAACTCGAAAATAAATATAGATTGAAGAAAAATAATTTAGTCACTATGTCAATAAGGTAACCCAAAAATAAGAGTAGGTTGAAGAAAAATATTTAGGCAGTTAACTGTATTTTTGCGGTTACTGGTTTTGAGGGTTCACTTCTCATATATAACTCCGATACCTATCAATCAGGAATGGACCATATAGCGTTTTCTTTATTTATTTGAGGAGAATTTCATTTTATGTTTCTTTGACGAAACGAGATAAGAAAATACTGAAATATTTTCTAAATTAATAAAACGAAACTGTCAACAATCGTGTAATTCTCTTCTTCTTCTTCTTCTTCTTCTTCTTTATCGTAGCCTTGTCCTACGTCACGTAGGGTCGGCGTTGCTCTTCTCGATCCTTCTCCTCCATAGTACTCTATCCATTGCCTCTTCCTTCTTCCGTCCTTTCTCCCTTAGGTCACCGGATATCTTATCCTTCCACCTCAGCTTCGGTCTTCCTCTCCTTCTCACTCCTTCAATCTTCATATCTTCAACTCTGCTTCCGATATACTCTTCCCCTTTTCTCTGTAAGTGTCCGTACCACCTTAGTCTGCTCTCTTGTATCTTCTTCCCCATGGGTCCCACTTTCACAGCTCCTCTAACAAATTCATTTCTAATCCTGTCCTTCCTTGTTACCCCACACATCCACCTCAGCATCCTCATTCCCGCCACTTTCATCTTCCTTTCCTAGGCTACTGTGATTTGCCATGTCTCTGCCCCGTATATCATAGCAGGCCTTACCACCGATTTGTACACTTTCCCTTTCAACCCAATGCTCACCTTCTTGTCACACAACACTCCACTCATTTTCCTCCAGTTATTCCAACCTTAATTTATTCGGTGTTGTATCTCGCTTTCCAGTTCTTCGTCCCTCCGTATGTTATTCTTCGTACCAGGCTAATTTTTAAACTATTATACACAATTTGTCTTACTGCCAAACACTCTCCTCCACGATCATTTGCTGGTGACAAAACTTCAGGGGAGGGATGGAATCTACTTTTTGAAACCAACCACAAGGTGATGGGGGAAGAAAAGTTTCCATGCGATGATTAACATGGCGCACCAAAATATTAAAAATGAAATAAATACCATTAATTGAATAGAAATAATGAATAAAGTCATTTTGACAAAGAAATAAAAATAAAAATTTCAAAGTAACTATAAAGTCACGAACTTAAAACTTTTGGACTGTCACAATAACGCTTTAATCCCTATGTCACTCCAGCTTTAGTGAGACCACTACTAATTTTAAAGCTCTTGAACACCGGTCGTTAAAATTCGGCCCGAGAGCCGCATGCGGCCCATACTTCTCGCCCGCATTTTATCCATTATATAATTGTTACTCAGAATAGCATTTTTTACAGAGAGCTAAATATCTTGCAAAGTATCTTTCCAGAGTTTTGGTACGGCAAGGGAGCTCTTGACGTTATTAGTGTGCTCTTGCTGACAGGACCTGAACGAGAATCACCGCTGCGAGAACTCCTCAACGTGACAGCCGTACCCAGGGAGAAGTGTGCGGGGGAAGCGGCAAACGTGGCAGCGCGTCGGACGTGTGCCCGTCCAGCCGGCCCTCAGCTCTGTGATGTCGCTCGGTGTGAGTCACACATTAACTTTTGGTGCACCTGAGCGTTCGCCGCGTTTAAGTGCGTGTGTACTCGTTAGTGTTGTGATTGTCTTTCTTAGAATAAATAATGTGTGGTACACCATCAGAAATAGTTAATAACAGGAAGATAAGCGAGGACAACAGAAGTTTCCAAGCAACATGGGGAGAAGTGGACACAAAGAACAAACTACTATTTTCTTAGTGCGCTGAAAAACGGTTTAATTCAGAGATGCAGTTTATTTCGCCATTACATAAGTGAGCACAGTTCATTCACAGTAGCTTTTCCTTTAGATTCAAATGACAGAAAAGAAAACGATTCACCTAAAACCCACTTCATTAACTCTTTATGTCAGTACCAATTTGCAAAATGAGGCTGTCAGCAAATAACGTTCTTGCAAAAAAAAATATGAGACCTCCCACGGATGCTGATTAGTTAAGCAATGAATCATAACTCTTTTTCAAACTTTTTTTCAACGTTTCTCAAACAGTAAACAAATATTGCTTAAATTAAATAAGCTTATGCTTTTCGAATCTACTTGTCCTTGCCGCATAGAAAGTAAATCAACATATTTGGTTGAGAAAGTAATTAATAAAGTAAAAATATGCAAATACATTAGTCTTGCGTGTGATTCCAGTACAGATACAGCTTCGACGGCCCAGTTTTCATTACTTGTGCGTTACTGCACAAATGATGCAATAGCAGAAAGAGGTGCCGCGAGGGATTAGCCGAGCGGTCTGAGGCGCTGCAGTCATGGACTATGCGGCTGGTCCCGGCGGAGGTTCGAGTCCTCCTGTTTCTCCTTAGGGTAATTTAGTTTAAGTAGTTTGTAAGCTTAGGGACTGATGACCTTAGCAGTTAGGTCCCATAAGATTTCACACGCATAGTAGACAGAGACTTGTTGGCGGTATAACCACAAGAGGTCACACAAAAGATTGTGATTTTATGGATGCAACCAACGATTTTGTAGGAAAAAATCACTTACTTAGGAACGCTATAATATGAGTGTGTACATACGGCTATCTGTCAATGACGAGCGTACATAATCATTTGATACGATTGGTTAAGAGGAGTACAATTTAACAAAATTACTCTCCACTCACTGCCTACTGCATCACGAAAGCTTTAGATGCCAAATTTCAAATAATGGGCTGGAGAATGTTATGAAAACCATCATAAGTGTTATCATTTTCATTTGTGCGTGTGGAGGAGAAGGAGATTAGTGTTTAACGTCCCGTCGACAACGAGGTCATTAGAGACGGAGCGCAAGCTGGGGTTAGGGAAGGATGGGGAAGGAAATCGGCCTTTCCCTTTCAAAGGAACCATCCCGGCATTTGCATGAAGCGATTTAGGAAAACCACGGAAAACCTAAATCAGGGATTGAACCGTCGTCCTCCCGAATGCTCGTGCATATGAACTTAATCACCGAAAATTTAAAGGACTGCTGGAGGAACAGCAACCTTGTTACGGTGATAGCACCACATATTGCTCTCAGATGGGTAAGCAAAGGAAAAGTGCTGCAACGGTTTGCCAATTAGCAATTTGAAATTATTTCATTCCTACAACACAGCAGTAAAAATTATACTGGACTTGATAATGATGAGTAGTGGGCTCTTACAATTTTTTGACCAACATTACACAAAAAATCAACAAAAGTAATTTGAAATTGCAAGGACCAAACAAGATAACTGAGCACGTGACTATGAACCCAAACTGCAATATAAATATAAATAATGGGGCGGTTAAGACTGTTTGTAGAAACATCTGGGGCATTACAACAATTTGTTCGTCTTGAAAGGAGACATCCAATGACTTAAACTTGACCCCCTCCCATGGATGGTTGTCAGCTTTGGCATCTTCAATATGAGTCCCTAGTTTTTATTGCGGATTTGGGTTCTCCGGAAAAAAATAAAAAATATGTAACTTTTTTACGGAACAATTTCACCGTTCCATGATCTATGGCGCAGTAACTGACACAAATCAAAATAGGTAACAAACCGTCGAAAAGTGACAGGGGAATGTTCGATATGTTAACCACTGTCTGCGATACGTTTTGTATCGTTCAAATAACCGTCTGTGATGCACCAAGGCGAACATGCGTCGCAGTCCATGGTCAGACTCCCGCTGTAGGTGCAACACCTCTTGGTGCAAGGATGTAGTTCCATTCCGTCGAGCGCGACTGAGGCCGTACCGCGAACGACGGACAAGGAAACAGCGGCGGGAAGCGGCTGCGGTTCGCTTTACTGCAAACATTTAAACCGCAAACGTCCCTTCCAACGTGTGCAACGATGTGGACGATTGCAGAGAGGGTGATATCACTGCTTCGTACTTTGCCCCAAATAGCCATGTAGGAGAAGCTCATCTATGGTATGCGAACGTGTTCCGTAAGAGGGATGTTCCTTCTGCAACGACATTTTGCGGTATTACCCAACGGCTCACTGCAACTAGAAGTGTTCAACCCACACGAAGAATTCGACCACGGCCTGCGACGAACGAAGATGTCACAGTGGATGTTTTAGCTGTAACTGCTGCATATCCTCACTACAGTTCGTGGCAATCACTCGAGGTGCAGGAATGCCGCGACGAAGTGCTATGCGCATACAGCATGACTGCAGATACCACCTATATCAACTGTCGTACATGAAGCCCTACATGGGTGTTACTTTCAAATCCCCTTGAACTTTTGCAACTGGATATAACAACAACTAGCAGCCAATGACGATTTTCATTCACCGGTACTCTTCTCTGATGAAGCAATGATTACGAATCGTGGTCACATGAATCGGCATAATATGGAATTATGCACAGTGAAGAATCCCCAGTGGTTAAGGCAAGTCGACCTTAAACGCCCCTGGATTGTCAATGTTTGGTGCGGTGTGTTAGATACCCGGATAATTGGCCCATACATCATAGACGGTAACGTGAATCGCAAGTAAATGTAACGCCTACAGCCGTCCTTATGATCATATTTATTCTATAGCTATCAGTATTTCAGTGCGCCATCTTCAGGCCTTAGTTGGTTCTGAGGGGGTTATCACGATTCGTATATACACTGCATCAGTGCCCAACAGAACTTGTTTACGCAGACTATCTGTAACTGTGATGTCAGCACTCCAACCATCAACTGCAGTCGATACAGCGTATATGTGGATCCTGATAACTCCTTCAGCATCAACCAAGGCCTGAAGATGGCCCATTGAAGAGCCGAAACTGGCAGCTGCACATAAATAACATCATAAGGACGAGAGTAGGCATTTCATTTTCTCACAATAGTGAATGGCCATTGTCCTCAAGACCTCCAGTCAAAGAATGGACATACAAAAAAAGGTAATGTGAATGGTCGAATCTTTGCGAGTCTTTAGATAACACAAACATCAAAAAAGGTTTTGCATCACCTCAGTTACGAGAGTTCCGTAATCTGTACAGAAAATTGGAATAGAGATCAACATAAACATCATTCCGCCCTTTTTATTGCCCATGAAAACCTCACATTGCATGTTGTACCACCACACACCGAGACCTTCAGAGGTGGTGGTCCGGATTGTTGTACACACCGATAACTCTAATACCCAGTAGTACGTCCCTTTGCACTGATGCATGCACGTATTCGTCGTGGCATACTATCCACAAGTTCATCAAGGCACTGTTGTTCCAGATTGTCCCACTCCTCAACGGAGATTCGCCATAGATCCCTCAGAGTGGTTGGTGGGTCACGTCGTCCATAAACAGCTCTTTTAAGGCATGTTAGATAGGATTCACGTCTGGAGAACATGCTGGCCACTCTAGTCGAGCGATGTCGTTATCCAGAAGGAAGTCATTCACAAGATGCGCACGATGGGGGTGCGAATTGTCGTCCATGAAGACGAATGCCTCGGCAATATGTTGCCCATATGGTTGCGCTATATGTCGGAGGATGGAACTCACGTATCGTACAGCCATTACGGCGCCTTCCATGACCATCAGCGGCGTACTTCGGGCCCACAAAATGCCGCCCCAAAACGGCAGGGAACCTCCACCTTGCTGCACTCGCTGGACAGTGTGTCTAAGACGTTCAGCCTGATCGGGTTGCCTCCAAACACGTCTCCGACGATTGTATGGTTGAAGGCGTATGCGACACCCATCGGTGAAGAGAAAGTGATGCCAATCCTGAGCCGTCCATTCGGAGTGTTGCTGGGCCCATCTGTACCGCGCTACATGGTGTCGTGGTTGCATAGATGGACCTCGCCATGGACGTCGGGAATTTTAGGCCTCCCATTATTTTCCTATGGGGAAAACTAAAAGAGAAATGTTACATGCACATATCAACAACAACTGCAAATATGCGGCACTGAATGTGCAAACATTGGCGAAGATACTTAGAGATGTAGAAATAGGGTTGCGATGTGTATCGCAGCAAACGGGCACTATTTCGAACGTCTGCTCCAGTAAAATAGTAAGATTTGTAAGAGGCTAAGGACGCACCTAAGACAAGCATCCCAATGGTGAGAGGCAAGGGAACTCACATTAAAAAAACACCCCGATGGTAAGAGACGAGGGGACTAACATTAAAAAAGTGCCCCGAAGGGAACAAAACACTTCTACTGCCACGTCGTTGTTCCTGAGTAACGTTAAATGTACTTGTTACTGCACTAATAAACAAACCAATGACAAAAATGGTTCAAATGGCTCTGAGCACTATGGGACTCAACTGCTGAGGTCATTAGTCTCATAGAACTTAGAACTAGTTAAACCTAACTAACCTAAGGACATCACAAACATCCATGCCCGAGGCAGGATTCGAACCTGCGACCGTAGCGGTCTTGCGGTTCCAGACTGCAGCGCCTTTAACCGCACGGCCACTTCGGCCGGCGAACCAATGACCTGTTCGAACCGATTTCCACTTCGGTGCCACCTGTAAATAATTAATAATTTGGACACGTAAAGTATTATGGTCTGGAGAATCACATTGGTTTGCTGTAAAACACTGGTGTCGCATTACAGAGTATAAGAATACCGCCCTTCTATCCTCCTGGGATCCTAATCTTTTTGGGTAATTTCCTGATTTCCTGAGATACTAATACGTCTGATTGGGTTGTAACCCATTTTGAGTTGTGTCGATTATAATGCCATCTATCACGCAACGATAAAATCGTCCCATACAAAAGTTGCATATTTCTTTCCGGAGAATCCGAATCCGCAATAAAAATTGGAAAATTGGGAGTTCTTATTGAAGATTTCAAAGTTGACCCGCCTCCCAATCCTTGGGGGGAGGGGGGCGGGGGCGGGAGGATTGAGTGTTGTGTATGTCTCCCATCGAGGCGAACAACTGTTGATATAACCCTTTTTGTAATCTGATTCGTAGTTTCCAAGATTTTTCCAAAACAGTTTTAACTGCCCCACCATGTATAAAAGGTAATGTCTTGCCTGACTGACTCAAAACTACCCAGCCCAAACCGCTGAGTGTAACAGAAACAAGAAATTTGGAGAGGGTGTTAATCATACACTGTAGGCGCCGTTTAAGAAGTGATTTTTCGAAATTCCATCCCTTAGGAGGTGAAGGAAAGGATGAAAAATTTTTTGGAAAATATGTCGCTATTAAGGCAGTTCTGAAGCTAGATCTGTGAAAATTGGTATTAGTTGTCTCGCTCAGAAATAAATAAATACGTGTTTCAGAATTTTTTTCGAAATTTAACTCCTCTGGGTCTGAAATAGCGAGTGAAAGATTTTTTTAAATAAATCATTACGAAAGAATTTCTAAAGTACTTTTGAAGCTACATCTATGAAAATTCGTATTTGACTTCTCGGTTAGAAATAAAAAAATATAGTTCTAATGTTTTTGGAAATTCAACCCCAAACGGTGAGAAATAAGGGATGCAATGTTTCACGACAATATTTCATTATAAAAGTATTTTCAAATCTAAATCTTTGAAAATTTGAGTTTATCTTCTGGGTTAGGAATTAAAAAATATGTTTGACTGTTTTTGGATATTCAACTGATTTGGCGGTGAGACAGGGGATGAAAGTCTTTGTGAAAATATATCATTATGCAAACATTATTGACGCTAAATCTATGAAAATTTGTATTTGGCTTCTCGGTTAGAAATTAAAAATACGTGGTTCATTGTTTTTTTGGAAATTCAACCCCTGAGGAGGTGAAATAAGGAGTGAAAATTTTTAAGAAAACATCGTCATATTAAAATTTTTAAAGATAAATGTATAAAAATTGGTATTTCACCTCACGTTTCGACATAATTCCTGTCAAGTCTGAAACATCTATGACGTATATATGCAGACTGAAGCTGCAAATGAAAATTTGTTTGTGCAATTGTGCAAAGCCTCTCTGTGCCGCTTCAGTCTGTATATACACATCAAAGAAATATGTGTTAGGGAACAAAAGTTTCTATGGAAATATCACCACACGAACGCAAAAGACACGAGTTACGAAAACCTTGGACTCCAGTTACCAGAATCCGTTTCTAGTCAGAAATACATTCGGGAAAGACCGTGCTTCTAAGCCCTTAATTAGCATGAAAAGTTTATAAGGTGTTGCAATTCGTAAACAACATAAAAATTCGATTAAAGAAAAACAAACAAAAATCTGTGTATATCACACAGTCTACGGAGCAAAGCAGAGGATGCTAAGCTTGTAAAGAAAAAGATTTGTCTAATTTTCCGGCTGTTGCTATGCTCCGGTCTGACTTAACAATCGCCGAAAGTATTTAACAAGACGTGGCGTCTTATTTGAAAGAACATCTGAAAGAAAAAACGCTTTTTGGAAAAGCATATTTGTTTCATACTCGTAGAGAACCCTTGGCATGTTGAAGATGATGCTCTCATATTATTCTGTCAATTTTGGTTTCATAAATCTTATTTGATAAATGGAACAATCGAACTTCAACTCGATACGCACCTTATAGCTCAATTTAGGCGGCATCGTGAAAATCAGGAGTAGATTGAATTTTGGAGATGAGTGACTAGCAATTATAAGAATTTAAGAGATTGTACGTAGTTTAATACCCTTTCCTTCAACGTACCTTTTTGAAGATTCGTTTGCCTAGCAATTATAAGAATTTACGAGATTGTACGCAGTTTAATACCCTTTCCTTCAACGTACCTTTTTGAAGATTCGTTTTTGAAAATGAACTATTTGAGAATAAATAACATAATAGGTTGTCCAGTCGTTTAACAGATGCAGGGAATATTGCATGCAACCCATACGACGCACATGTAAATGAAACAGTAGAAAAGTACAATACAAGTCACATTAGTTAACAGTTTTATTTTTGTACTTAAGTTTGCTTTGCAATGAAAAAAATTCAGTTTCAAGAATTATAGCATTTTTTGCAGCCTTTGGCATGCGAAGATCATCAGAAATGAAGGGGCTTATCGGTTTTTTGTTGTTTTAAAGTTTGAGATTAATGGCATTAGAGTATAGTTTTTGGCCATTTGAACAACGTAACATAATTTTTTAATGATACGGCTGGCTAACATTGCATAGAAGTAGTTTGAAATCAACTTCAGGGACAGAATACACGGATCCCAGACTCGTTTTTTGATGGTGATTAAAAATAATCAAATTAATAATGAGTCCCTTCCTTTCCTGCAGCCCTTATAGCAATTGTCAAGTGACATGAACGTTATACGATTGTGTGGGGTTGGTGAACTTTATTTTTAGGAATGAGTTAGACTGGACTCGATTATACAGGCGCACTGTATTCCTTCTTTTAGTTCGTTGAAAAGTTGACAGGGGCACTTCAGTCCTGTGTTATTTTCTACATTCGCATACATGCTGTGAAATTCTGTCAGTTGCGAATCCCCGACGTTGTCCAATGCTTCCACAACGATTATTCAAGTAATCACCAACATTCGGAACAGGTGAATACATCACTAAAAACGTATTTGTTGTGAAAACGGTGCGAGGAAATTTTAAATTCTTATTCCGTATATTGGAGGATTTTATTGCCACTTCGTTGATCATGTCAGCAACTACACAACAGTTTTATTATACGAAGTTGTCGGATTCAGCCAGAGTTGCAGTCTTTCCAGTTTCAGGCATGTTAAGACCCTTTTTGGTCCATTTTCTGTCACTGCAGTACTACCTTGGGCATTTTTTACATAGGCGTGAAGTGCTCGTTATACAGATACAACGCGTCATAAAGTTTTGTTGGTGGAAAAGTGCTACTAAAATCACAATTGGGTGACATCAGAATCCTTGCGATGTCCCTAGAAACCTTTCCAAGGGTTCACTACATCAGTTCAAATTATATTTAGACCTCAGACTGCATTTTACATGTATATTTTATGTGCATAAGTACGGTAATCTTTGAAACTCTCAATTACGGTAATGGATAACATTATCGGAAAAAAGGTTTCTAGGAACCGTCATCTTAAGAACATATGGTAAAAGGTTCAACTATATGCCTGTTGAAATTGGCAGACACACAACTGGTACTTTTGATACGCAAAGTATATGGTTTTCCATGTGCAACTGAATAACGAATACAGACTTTCGAAAACGGGAAAGCCAGCCGATGTGGCCGAGCGGCTCTAGGCGCTTCAGTCCGGAACTGCGCGCCTGCTACGGTGGCAGGTTCTAATCCTGCCTTGGGCATGGATGTGTGTGATGTCCTTAGGTTAGTTAGGTTTAAGTAGTTCTAAGTCTATGGGACTGATGACTTCTGATGTTAAGTCCCATAGTGCTTAGAGCCATTTGAACCATTTTGAAAACGGGAAAATGGTGTTTCTTTGTGAATGTGTAAAGGACGTAAGTTAATACTTGAGCCATTTGCTATGGATAATTATTTTGATAATAGCGGCCCAAGGTGTAAAAAAAGCTAAAACCTGGTTTTTGCTGTTTTTGGGGTTTCCTCCATAAATATGGTAACTTTGGACTTCTGGATCGCGGTAACGGATAACAACAAAGGAAGGAATTTTTAAGGTCCTTGTGAATACCACCTTAAGAACATATTGAACCGTGAATTTACTTTCTAAATTCTTTTTAAAAAGAATTTACCATATTTACTGGCGATTCATCAAGAACATTGACACATTTAATCACACTAGGTGAGCGTGGAAGTAGTTGCCAGGAAGTAACTGATGGAAAATTACTTTTAACAAATGTGAATTTATTCCTAAAAGCTTTTTCAAAACACATTTAAAATTATAAGCAGAAAGCACACTCGAAATATCAAGTTACAGTTTTGTTTAGAGGCAAAGAACAATATTAACAGTAGGAGCCTTCGGGCTGAGAAGCTTGCCAGCTCCCTTTCAACACGGCAGTAGTCGTGACGACTCACAGCAACCTCTGAAAGAGTACACTAGTGCAATCTGCAACACACCAGATTACTTTAAACAAAAAAAATTTTATGCACCCCGTAAGAGGAATGGAAATGGTACAACCCTCAAATTATTTGCCACCGAAAGTGCAATTTTTTTAAGGAAGGTGGAAGGGTGGCAAGCTTATAACCTAAAATAACTATTTAAATAAAACCCATAAAAATTAAGACTTACATAAAATGTACAACATGCTCTACATCACACATATCCCACCTCGCAAGATGATAAGCAAGATAGAAACATATTTCAAGAATTCGCCCTTTAAGCAATAAATTCGTCAACACCGAATCCGACAAACATGACAGAGGCAGCTATTAACGTACGACAGACAGACAGACACTAACTGCCTAACAAATGCGGACTAAACACAGACGAGCAAGTTGGGGACGAGAGACTGACCAAGAAAACAAGTAGAACTTAACAACTAAATGACACAACATATCTCCAGTCACTTAACTTCTAATAAGCTGCGATTTCTGGCGAAGACCCGGTGCAGCACCCCTAACGCTCTCCCGAACCGTCCAAAAAGAGATGGGGCCCCTCCACGCCCGCACCAACGTGGTGACCAAACCAAAAGTTCTACTGCCACCTCGGTCAACATGTTAGTTATCTAGTGAGTGGATCACAGGATGCTGGGCTGTGATGTTATCCGTGCGTCTGGGTAAGACTACGCATTAACACGGTCCATCAGGTGATAGATAGTGGAGCAGTAGTGACTTACTAGCTGCGATAGCTCATGCAAGGTTGGATTTGTTAGTATAGGTATCATGCATCATTACCGTGACAAGCGATGGCGATGTGTCCCAGTTGCTGCAGCTGCTACATTCCTGGAACAATCAAGATCGTTATACAGTAGTGGGAGATCGGCCATAGATCATCTCACTGTGTGGGGGATGTGTGGAGCTTGTTTGCATGCAGTGTACGGTACGGCTTCCCTGTGTGGTGCCAGTTATTCGGCAGTGTATTTCAGCTGGATATCCAGTAAATGCGTCTGATTAACAGGGGCTCGCCTGTGCCGTTATGTTTGCGTATGCTTGGCCATAGATGTTATGTCCTTACAAGTATGTCTTTTGGTCTTTTATGTTTCCATCTATGGTTGTGGTCGTAGTTCCCCAGATTCAGAATAAACGGGTTCTGCGAATGTCTGGAGTTTCTGTATAGTCTTGTGGTGAATTTGTGGATTACCTCCGTGAGAGTCTCAAGTCGGCATTCCCGGTGAAGGTCCGCGAAGCGTGTGGATCGTGGAGCATTGCTTATGATTTTGAGTACTTTGTTTTGTATGAGCTGCAAACGGCGCAGGCGTGTAGGCGCAGCGTATCCCCAGACAGGAGCTGCGTACGTCATCAGGGTCGGATAAGTGTCATGTACATGGACTTCGACACCCTTCTGTTCAGTGTGCTACGCCTGTTGAGCATAGGATAGAGCTGCTTGAGCCTCGCGCTAGCTCGGTTGGTCATGTGTTGTATGTGGTCCCCCCCAGAGTAATTTCCGGTCCAGCCAGACACCGAGGTATTTGACTTTCTCGCGGAAACGTATTGGGCGTGCATGTAGAGTTATTGGTCTGCAGTATCGGTGTTTACGCAGTTGCTTCGGTCTTCTAGTGAACAGAACGGCTTCGCACTTGTCGACGTTTACTCTAACACGCCATTTCTCCAACCAAGGCTCAGCCACTCTGAGTGCAGTCTGTAGGCGTGACGTAATGTTTGATGGTTTCCAATCTTGCGCAATGATGGCTGTGTCATCCGCGTAGATTGCCATCATTGTGCTGTGTGTGGTTGGGAGATCGTTTATGTAGAGGTTAAACAGTAGGGGCCCTAGGATGCTTCCCTGGGGTACTCCCGCGTGTTGATTGTTTTCCCTGCACGTCAGTGTTGAAACTCCTGTCTGAGGTATGAGTGTATTAGACGCAGCAGCCCGTCGGGGAATCCCGCGTCGCTGAGTTTGCGGATGAGGCCGTTGTGCCATAGACGGTCGAAAGCCTTTTCGATGTCCAGGAACACTGCCCCTGTAGCTTTGTTTATGTTGAAGCCATGTGTTATATGTTCAACGACCCGTAGGAGTTGTTGTGTTGTGGAGTGGTGATTCCTGAAGCCGAATTGCTCCGGTCTCAGGATGTCATTTGTTATGCAGTGCCTAGTGATGCGTTTGAGAATCACCTTCTCAACAATCTTAGTGAGCGAGCTCAGAAGACTGATGGGTCGGTAATTTTGTGGGAGGCTGTGGTCTTTCCCCGGCTTCCTGAACATCAGGACCTTGGCCGTTTTCCAAAAGGCGGGGAAGTGTTGGTGTTTTAGTATGGCATTCGTTATGTGTGTTAGGTACTCAGTTGCTTTATCCGTGAACTCCTGGAGGACAGGGTTTTGAATGCCATCATGACCAGGGGCTTTCCTAGCAGCGGAATGCATTAGAGCCCAGGAGACTTCGGCTGTGCTAGCATGTCGAATGTCGTCGCGCGATGGTTGGGCTAGAATGCGTGTAACCTCTTGGTCAGTAGCAAGTGTGAACACTGGATCTGATGGTACCAGGTTCGGTGTGAATGACGCTGCGAGTGTTCGGGCCATTAGTTCTGCTTTCTCTTCCGCTGAGTATGCAGGTCCATCAGGCCCTTGAAGCGTTGGGGTGTATATTTTCTCCCTGGTGAAGTGTCGGGCTAGTTGCCACACGCCAGGTCGTGCGGTGTCCAGCCCTTCGAGTTTTTGGTTCCACTGTTGTGTTCTATGTGTTTGTATTTTATCGTGTATGATGCTCTGTAGTCTGTTAATGTGCCGTTTGAAGTACGGACGCCTGGTGCGCTGCCATTGTCTCCTGAGGCGATTCCTCATTGAGATTAGGCCCAGGATTTCCTGGGGCAGGGCCGCACTGCGTTGTTGTGAGGTGCGATCAGGTATGGTGCCTGCCATTGCGTCCTGGACGGCGTTAGTGAGGGTTTCTACTGCCTCGTCAATTTGTGCTGTTTCGTTAATTTCGTGTATAGGTGGGATGTGGCTATCAAGCGTTTGCTTGAACAATGTCCAATTCGCACGCCCGTAGTCCAACATCTTGCGTTGTTCCGTGTGCTGCAGTGTTTCCTCAATGTATAGTATTACAGGTTGGTGGCTTGAGGGCAGATCGTTTTCAACGGCAACGTTGAGTGTCGCTGTAATGCCCTTGATGAGGGTCATGTCTATCACGTCTGGCCTGTGTCCCCTCTGATAGGGAATGTGCGTCGGTTCAGTCGTCGCTAGTATAATGTAGTTTCTGCCTAGCGAATGTTCGTACAGTTTTTTGCCGTTGGGATTTCGTATGCGTGAATTCCATTCTGGGTGTTTTGCGTTCAGATCTCCAGCGACTATTACTCGCGGTGAAATGTTGAGTAATGTGCTGATATCGCGTGTTGAGATGCCTACAGGGCTGTTGTATACCGATATCAGTGTGGTGTAGGCTCCCCTTGAACTTGACTCTGACGGCCGTAGCGTCGATTTTTTCCAGTTCAGGGAGCTCTATGTTTGTGTGCTCAATGTCTTTGTGTATGACGATTGCAGTTCCACCTGCCACGGCGTCGCCCGGTCGGTCGGTACGATAGACACAATAGCCAGGAAAGTTTAATTGTTTGTGCGATTTAAGATTAGTCTCGCTCAGTAGCGCGACAAGGATTCCCTTGCGCTCCATGAACGCGGCAAATTCCGCCCTTTTGTTGTGGATCGAGTCTGCATTCCAGAACAGGATCTGTGATAGTGTATGCGGGTCTGCGTTATGGGCAGGGTGTGGCATATTACCCGAACCGTCCGCTGCCAGCCGCTTCAACGGACGCAGGAAGGCGCGCCGAGCTCCCATCGCACGGCGTCGCAGCTCGCCCCGGCCAGCCCGATGTCGTGGTTCCGCTCCTGTTGCTCTCTTGTGAACCGCGAAGCCACTACCCCTTTCTATACGGCGCTGCCCACTGGACTCACGTGGGGACTTCACATGCGCCGACGCTCAAGGCGGACAAGTCATCTCGTGTCTCAGTGCGCGAGCAACCAACCGACCAATCCAACCGCCAATGACCGTTGCCCGAGTAACTCGAGCAGATTGGCGGCCTAACGTGCAGACTCAGATGCAGGAACTCAGCCCCGACCGGGCGCCCACTACCTGAGTTCTATTACTGTGGGAGTGGCAAGACTCTCATTTTCTGGCTTTAAGGTCTGATCCAAACGACAGACATACTAGCACTTCAACAAAAGACACTAACTGCCGCACAAATGAAAACGAGAGACAGACCAGCAACTGGTGACGCGAGGCTGACGTAGCTTAAGACTGACTAAACGTACGGCAGACCGACAGACAGACAGACACTGACTGCCCGACACTGAGCCGGCTGACCAACTGACTAGACTCAAACTGTCAGACTGACCCCCCTGTGGAGTTTTTTTTTTCTTTATTGATTTTCAATTCCCCAGAAGAGGGCGGGCTGGCAGCAGTTTAGAACGCTACTCTACAGCCTACAGACTTTTTTAAAACGGAAGAAGAAAAGAAACAAGAAAAACAGGCGATAAAACGGTGACTTAAAGTGTAAAATGGCGGAAAAATGCGGAAAGTTAAAACAGAAAGCAAAAGGGGTTGGCAATGTTAATAAAATACACAGGAATCAGACAAGTAACATAGTAGACACACAATTAAAAAACATGGCGACAGTCTGGTTTCTGTTCGCAAGAGATAAAAAATCAGACCCAGCGACAGTATGATGGCCGTTCGCAACACTTCCCAAAAGACACAACACGGAACGCTCACTGTAAAACACTGCACGAAAATGGCGGCACAAAGATGACACTCCAGAGCCAAAGGCAGATGGGGGAGGGGGGACCTGGAGGAGGGGGAAAAACGAGGAGGGAGGAGAGGAAAAAATGAAAGGGGGGAACCAAGGAGGGAGAGGACTCATAAGGGGGGAGAGGGGCAGGGCAGACGCGAGAGGGAATGTGAAGAGACAGAGGAGGGAAATGCAAAAGGACTAGGGGGAGAGAAGGGGGCAGAGAGAGGGGAGGTGGGGAAAAAAGAGTATGGAAGGGAGGGGGAGAGGGAGCCTGGGAAAAGGACAGAGGAAAGGAGGGGGAGTGAGGATCAGAGTTGATAGGAGGGATAAATGGAGGGAGAGAGGGCATCATCCAGCAGGGGGAGTTGATGGAAGCCACCTTAGGAAAGGAGATTAAGTGTAGAGATGGAGGGTAGGGGGGTCACAACAGTGAAGAGATGTGGCAGGGGGCGGGGATGGTAGAGGAGAGGAGCAACCAGGGGTGAGGGGGATCATGGCGGCAGGAGGTGTAGAGGATGCGGATATGTTCAAGGAATAGGAGCAGATGGGGGAAAGGAATGAGGTCATAGAGGATCCGCGTGGGGGTCGGGAGGTGTATACGGAAGGCGAGGCGGAGCGCATGACCCTCAAGGATCTGGAGGGACATAGAATTTGGGGGGGGGGGGGGGGCAGATATCCAGGTGGGACTGGCATAACAGAGGATCGGACAGATTAAGGATTTGTAGGTGTGGATCCCTGTGGAGCTCATAGCGCCACTTAAATGCACGTGAACAGGCAACTTTTTCCCTTTCCCACCAGAGGGAGACACCAAAGCTGCGATTGCCACAGCGGCGCCACCTCCGGAAAGCGACTGCTTTACACTACGCGCTGTGGTGCGCTCTTCAAAACAGCCAATTCTACCATGGCTCACATATAATAAAAAATTCGACGATCTGCAACGAATAGAAATTATAGAATTGGCCATCTCCACAATTGGTACTTCTCGTACCCAAAAATCGTGGTTTTTCGTGGTTTTCTCTGGAATCGCTGATGAGCAAATGATGCTTTTATGAACAGAATAAAGTCCACCTTATAGCACACCTAAAGCAAAAGAACCAACCAATTTGCTCAATTTGCCTGGGCTAGAGTTCCATTAGAACTACTGATGGCCTTGGGAGAGCCAGTCATGACAAAACTCTACCATCTGGTGAGCAAGATGTATGAGACAGGCGAAATACCCACAGACTTCAAGAAGAATATAATAATTCCAATCCCAAAGAAAGCAGGTGTTGACAGATGTGAAAATTACCGAACTATCAGTTTAATAAGTCACAGCTGCAAAATACTAACGCGAATTCTTTACAGACGAATGGAAGAACTAGTAGAAGCGGACCTCGGGGAAGATCAGTTTGGATTCCGTAGAAATGTTGGAACACGTGAGGCAATACTAACCTTACGACTTATCTTAGAAGAAAGATTAAGAAAAGGCAAACCTACGTTTCTAGCATTTGTAGACTTAGAGAAAGCTTTTGACAACGTTAACTGGAATACTCTCTTTCAAATTCTGAAGGTGGCAGGGGTAAAATACAGGGAGCGAAAGGCTATTTACAATTTGTACAGAAACCAGATGGCAGTTATAAGAGTCGAGGGGCATGAAAGGGAAGCAGTGGTTGGGAAAGGAGTGAGACAGGGTTGTAGCCTCTCCCCGATGTTATTCAATCTGTATATTGAGCAAGCAGTAAAGGAAACAAAAGAAAAATTCGGAGTAGGTATTAAAATTCATGGAGAAGAAGTAAAAACTTTGAGGTTCGCCGATGACATTGTAATTCTGTCAGAGACAGCAAAGGACTTGGAAGAGCAGTTGAACGGAATGGACAGTGTCTTGAAAGGAGGATATAAGATGAACATCAACAAAAGCAAAACGAGGATAATGGAATGTAGTCAAATTAAATCGGGTGATGCTGAGGGGATTAGATTAGGTAATGAGACACTTAAAGTAGTAAAGGAGTTTTGCTATTTAGGGAGTAAAATAACTGATGATGGTCGATGTAGAGAGGATATAAAATGTAGACTGGCAATGGCAAGGAAATCGTTTCTGAAGAAGAGAAATTTGTTAACATCGAGTATAGATTTAATTGTCAGGAAGTCGTTTCTGAAAGTATTTGTATGGAGTGTAGCCATGTATGGAAGTGAAACATGGACGATAACCAGTTTGGACAAGAAGAGAATAGAAGCTTTCGAAATGTGGTGCTACAGAAGAATGCTGAAGATAAGGTGGGTAGATCACGTAACTAATGAGGAGGTATTGAACAGGATTGGGGAGAAGAGAAGTTTGTGGCACAACTTGACTAGAAGAAGGGATCGGTTGGTAGGACATGTTTTGAGGCATCAAGGGATCACAAATTTAGCATTGGAGGGCAGCGTGGAGGGTAAAAATCGTAGAGGGAGACCAAGAGATCAATACACTAAGCAGATTCAGAAGGATGTAGGTTGCAGTAGGTACTGGGAGATGAAGAAGCTTGCACAGGATAGAGTAGCATGGAGAGCTGCATCAAACCAGTCTCAGGACTGAAGACCACAACAACAACAACAGAGAAAGTGCGTAATGTAGAAGTTTCGACCCCACACAGTAGAATAGCTAGAGTATGCCGGTACTTTTGATAGGCATAACAATGGTACCCAGAGCAAAGGCTATGTAAAACACTTGACCCCTTTCCTCTGTGAACAACAGAACCCGAGATAAGCCTCCTTTAAAAATCGCATTTTGGCGCGCTATTGTTTAGACATTTTGGTACCGAGCACTGTCGTGCACGGATAGATAATGAAGTATGCAACACAAAATAATTGTAATTCTTAACCAGATCTCAAAAATACTTATAGGATTTACAAATGGTGGAAAAAATATAGGTAGCTTTACGCTTCCACTAGCGACTTTCGTCCTGCGCTCGCGATTTGTGGACGCAACCACCACTAACCAAGGCACTATAGGACTACTGTCTGACTTGATTACTCAGCTCGCGGTTGAATCGATAGCACCTCTCCCGTGTGTATAGGACGACTGAAACTTCGTGGCCCGTAAATACGCAACACGGCTGCGAATGGAGCGGAAAGTGCCACTAGTGGGATCTCGGACAGAGGCAGATGGAACTGCTAACCGCAGGGATGCGAATTTTAACTACTATTCTTGCCTTTGCTGCCCTCGATTCACAGTCCAGTCACCTCAATGGGACCACCGCCTATGTTCGAAGTGAACGTGTAACGACCACGCAGAGAACGACAGGTGGCGGCACTGACAATGGAGGATATACACTATGTGATCAAAAGTATCCGGACACCCCGAATGACATACGTTTATCGTATTAGATGCATTGTGCTGCCACCTACTGCCAGCTACTCCGTATCAGCGACCGCAGTACTCATTAGACATCGTGAGAGAGCAGAATGGGGCGCTCCGCAGAACTCACGGACTTCGAATGTGGTCAGGTGATTGGGTGTCACTTGCGTCATACGTCTGTACGCGAGATTTTCACAATCCTAAAGATCCCTAGGTCTACTGTTGCCGTAGTGATAGCAAAGTAGAAACGTGAAGGGACACGTACAGCACAAAAGCGTATAGGCCGACCTCGTCTGTGACTGACAGAGACCGCCCACAGTTGAAGAGGGTCGTAATGTGTAAAAGGCACACATGTATCCAGACCATCACACAAGAACTCCAAACTGCACCAGGATCCACAGCAAGCGCTATGACAGGCGGGAGGTGAGAAAACTTGGATTTCATGGTCGAGCGGCTGCTCATAAGCCACACATCACGCCCGTAAATGCCAAACGACTCCTCGCTTGGTGTATGGAGCGTAAACATTAGCCGATTGAACAGTGGAAAAACGTTGTGTGGAGTGACGAATCACGATATACAATGTGATGATCCGATGGCAGGGTGTGGGTATGGCGAATGCCCGGTGAACATCATCCGCCAGCGTGTGTAGTACCAAAAGTAAAATTCGGAGGCGGTGGTGTTATGGTGTGGTCGTGTTTTTCATTGAAGGGGCTTGTACTCCTCGTTGTTTTGCGTGGCACTATCACAACACAGGCCTACATTGATGTGTTAAGGACGTTCTTTCTTCCCACTGTTGAAGAGCAATTCGGGGATGGCGACTGCATCTTTCAACACGACCGAGCATCATCTGTTCATAATGCACGGCCTGTGACGGAGTAGCAAAACAATGGTTTAAATGGCTCTGAGCACTATGGGACTTAACATCTATGGTCATCAGTCCCCTAGAACTTAGAACTACTTAAACCTAACTAACCTAAGGACATCACACAACACCCAGTCATCACGAGGCAGAGAAAATCCCTGACCCCGCCGGGAGTCGAACCCGGGAACCCGGGCGTGGGAAGCGATAACTACCGGACGACCACGAGCTGCGGACGGCGGAGTATCCACGCGACAATAACATCCCTGTAATGGACTGACCCGCACGAAGTTCTGACCTGAATGCTATAGAACACCTTTGGGATGTTTTGGAACGCCGACTTCGTGCCAGACGTCACCGACCAACATCGATACCTCTCCTCAGTGCAGCACTCCGTGAAGAATGGGCTGCCATTCCCCAAGAAACCTTCCAGCACCTGACTGAACGTATGCCTGCAAGTGCAAACTGTCATCAAGTCTAAGTGTGGGCCAACACCATATTGAATTCCAGCATTACCGGTGGAAGGCGCCACGAACTTGTACGTCTTTTCAGCCAGATGTCCGGATACTTTTGATCACATAGTGTATAAAGTGTGTCAGAGGGACGCGCAAAAGACTGCAGTTGTTGTCGTAAAGCGGAAACGTTGAGATGTTCTGACGTCCAAACGGGCAAGACCATTGGCCTTTAAGCGAAGGGGCAAAGCATATCGTGCATAGCAAAATGGTGCTATCCAAAACCGGCGCCGAGGCAACTTTGCTGCACCATGGGCCATGGATGACAGCTGTGAACGACGGCTGCAGAGATGTGTACGGGTCAGTAGACGTGTCACTGTTGAGCAACTGATCGCCCAGATGAAGCACAGGACTCTCAAAAGTTTCACCTCAACGGTAGTTCAGCGAACGTTGCTGCTTATGGTCCTCCAAAGGTGGCGCCTGGTTCATGAACCCATGCTGACTGCTGTTCATAGGCGACAAGTGTTGGAGTTTGCACGTCAACACGACAACTGAACGTCCACTGAGTGGTGACAGGTGGCCTTTTCAGATGAATCCATTTTATGCTGCATCGGACTGAAAGCAAACACCCAGCAGCAACCGTCAGAGAGTCCACACAGGAGAAGGGAGCGTTATGGTCTGGGGGGGATACTTTTGTGGCATTCCATGGGTGACCCCGTCATTCTGAAAAGCACAGTTGATCAACACAAGCATGCATCTATTCTAGAAGAAATGACCACCCTTTTTTTTTTTTCTTTGGCGTGATAGTATCTATCAGGAGGGCAATGCAACGCGTCACACAGCTGGCAGTGTATGTCCGTGGTTCGAAGAGTTCCAGGGCGAGTTTAGTACACCGCTGGCCACCAATCTTCCCGGAGAGAAACTGTGGGACTTACTCGATCAGGCTGTTCGCATCATGGATCCTCAGCCGAGAAAGCTAGCGCAGCGGTGCAAATGGTGGTTATTCAGGCTTTTGATGGTTGGTCACATTAATGTGGTTGGACAGTGTTCATTGCAGAGCACGAATAAAGATATAACGTGACGATACATATTGACATTTTACCTTTCTGTTATTGTAAGTGAGCGCCCGCACATGATAGCTTGTAGAAGAGGCACACTCAAGCAGCCAAAGAGCCGCATGTGGCTCTCCACCCATGATTTGACGAATTCTGGCCTATACCAAAATAAATTGTGGAATGTCGGTCTACATAGGAAAAGGGATGAATCCTTTCTTTTTCAGTAGCCACAGCCAACATACGAGGCCAGTAGCAACACATAACATAACAAGTTCCGACCCGACCACAACGAATTAAAACTCAGGTAGTTAAGTTAAAGATAGTACATTAGCTGTAACGCAACCGGCACTATCTATCATGCGGTCACCTTTAAGTCAAGATTTCGTAAAACTTTATGAGGGGCTGTCCACGCTCTAACCATAAAGTGTATGTTAGTAACGTTTGTCGCAGGCGTTCGTGTGAACTTATGTCTGTAGATCCTGGTCTAGCAGCACAGTGGCTCAGTGTGTTCGCTCAGGGGCTGGCCACATTCTGAAATAAAAAACTGAGTTCTCATCGAGTGAGTTAGAAAGATATTGTGTCACATCGGCGAGCAACCCCTGACGACATAACGGCCAAGAAACAGATCGAAAGAAAGAATAAGGAGAAAGAGAAAGTAGTAAGCGTTGTTGCCTCTAGACGCTGGAGTCCCATGTTCGAGTCACGAAGAGATCTGCAGTTTTCTCCACTCAAGGACTGGATGTTTGTGTTGTCGTCATTGTTTCATATCATTACCATCGACGTGAAAGTCGTCAAAGTGGCGCCAAGTAGTCAGACATAAACCTCGTGGCTGATCTGTACCGGCCTATAGAGGCATATCATCATTACAATTTATGGGAACTTATGATGGCGGAAAAAACTGGTTTGTACAGCCAGTGATGTAGCGATCTTTTTCCCTTTCGATCACGAGTGAAGCAATGAGTGTTTAATGGGGAACTAGCCGAAATTGTGTTCGTAAATAATTAAATATAGCGACAGTCTAGAGGAAATATGAAGGGCTTATTTCTATAGTGGTACAAGTCCATTACCTCCACTTTTCTGCCTATAATGCTTCTGCAATTAATGATCCAAACAAACAGAAAGAAAGGTTCATCTCTAGCAAGAAGTCATATGCTTGCATATTTCTGGTATCTTAACTGCAGATTTTCCAGCGCTCATTTAACTTCAGGACTCTGTATCTCACAATGAACAAAAATGGACTATTGAAATAAGCCCTTCATATGTCGTCATTTGTAAAATGCATCAGAACTGGACGTAAGTAAACAGAAAACAAAGGAAAATTAAACTTTCTCCCAAGTGGACAGAGACCTCTGCTTCGCTACAGATCAGTAAGCTGCATGTCATTCATCAAGCTATTATATACGTTGTCGACTTGTAAGTCGACAAAGTACTAATATCTACTGACTCGATGAATGTCGTGCAATCTCTTGCGAGGGCAGCCGAAGGAAGAGTTGTAAATCCTTTGGAACAGGATATACTGAGAAGTCTCAATCGAGTAAAGGAGGTGCGTCAACCAATTCATCTACAATGGATATCGGGGCAAGTTGCAACTAGGAGCACTGAGTGCAGATCAACTGGCGAAAATGCTGCAGCATCGACTTCTTGCTGACGTACCCATACCAAGAGACGATTTTCGAACGATCCTGACCAATGAAGCAATGACGAAATGGCCAAAGATAGTGGACACGGACTGTAACGTCAAAGCCACATGGTATTGGGCGACTCAGCAACAGATTCCACGTCACAGTTGGTTTTCAACTTGGCACACGCGAAAGGACAGCTTGTTTCCATCAACAGAATAAGAATAGGGTATATGAATACTAATAAAAAGAACCATTTCTTAAAATTAATTCCCTCTACAGTCTGCGGTTCCTGCCTCAATGACGAGGACATCGTAGACACGCTGATAGGATGCGATAAATACAGTCATCCAAGAAAAATTACACTGTACAAAATTTTAAAAATTAAGAAAGATTTCACTCTTACAGCCGCTCTTCGTTCCAAGGATAATTTCATTGCCAGACATATTTGCCATTTCATTCGTCTTTGTAAAATGAAACTTTAAAATCTGAAGATACTTTCTTAAGTTCATTAGGTCTTTACAAAGGGTGTTTCAAAATAACTTTTACAGATTTTGGGGAGGGGCATCTTACACTAAATGAAGAAAAAAGGCTAGTAACGATAGGCCCAAAAACGCATAAGTTAAGAGCCATAAGCACTTGTTTATCTACGATACTGTGAAACACACTTCTTCTGCTGCAAGCACTTTCCTTTCCGTATTTTTCGAGAAGACAGAATGGATCAAAACAAAAAAAAAGTCTAGTAAACATGGGCTTTAATGTCCATACCTTAAGAGCTATGAGCACTTGTTCAGTAGAAGTGATGTGTTTCACAGTAGCGTAGCTGAACAAGTGTCCATAGCTCTTAAGACATACATTTTAGGGCCCACGTTTACTGGAAATTTTTAACTTGTTTTGATCAACATTACTTTCTCCCAAGATATGTAAAGGAAAGAGCTTGCAGTAGAAAAGTGTGTTTCACAGTATCGAAGACGAAGAAGCACTCATAGCTCTTAAGCTATGCATTTTAGAGCCCGTATTCAGTACACATTTTTTATTGTTTCAGTGTAAGGAACCTGTCCACAAAGTTTGCAAAAGCATTTTAGAAACACCCTGTATAACTGAACTTTATTTTATAATTCATTGCTGTTGTTTTGATGGTGCAATCAGACTAATGTACCTCGTTGATTGCGGCACATATTTTGTTCAATTATGTTTTATATTTCGTAATTAACTCAGATGAATGTCTTATTTCTATCTTTTTGTGAAAAAAATTGTATCTGATGATATAGGTTCTGCCTAAAACTAGATAGAAATAAAAGAAGAGGAAGATCCATACATCACCACAGGCGAGTTACATATTTATATTTGTTAGCTTCGCCACCGCGCGACCTTAAATGACGCCTTCCAACCTAACCAAGACCTCATGCTACCCTACTGATCAATCATCACAATACAGATACCACGATCGAGGCGAAACCATTGATCATATTTTGCACAGAGTGTGCAAAATAATTGTAGACATCAACGGTTGAAATGCCTGCATGCGGCTAAAACAGAAAATGTAGGACGAAACAACGCGACTAATAATTGTAATCCAATTGTATTTCATATCATTTTCTCAAGAAATCATATACATGCAGTCAAAATTTCGAATTTTACTTAATTGTTTCTGAACTTCAACTCCAAATTACAGAAACATAGTAACAATAACTGTTGTTACTTACGCTTAGTTGCACGACTGCGAGAAACAACGTAATCGCGGTGCGCACTGTCAAGGCTTGCAATATGGACTGATTAACTGTAGGCCTATAAACTTTCTGTCTCGATTTAACGTACTTATTATTGAGTAAGGTACTCACTCATTATTAACAATTATTACACTCTTTCAGCCTCAATTCTACCTTCCTTTCTTCTGTTATTGTGCACCAGGCAGACGTATACTATTAAATAAATGCTGATATACCACCTCAGAGATATTCTGCATCAAGATGTCATAGCTGAATCTCTGGTGGGATGCTGCTCGCCAATGCAGAAACGCATCGTAACAGGGCCGCACTGGTTGTCTTTCTCTAGTTAATTATTTACAATTAGTAATGCACATACACAATTACAATTAGTAATGCACATACCAGCAGCTTGCAGACAACACAAATTACTGGTATGAAGTAATTTAAAGTCTACATCAATACAGAAAGTAATACGGAACGAGATAAGAGTGTAAATAGTTAGTCATACAGGCCATTCTGGAATGCATATAGACACCAGATGTCTTTACGTGGTGCTGCAAATTTGTTTAAATGTCAAACATTATTATTTGAGAACCTCTGCTATTACAATGTATTTTTTCACATACAAGCTGTTCTCGCCGTTTCGTAACATTTAATTCAAGAACGTTTTGACCAGCTCGCTATATGTAGTCTTCAGTTTCTATTATCCTGTACGATCAATACTACTGCTGTTCGCTCAGTGATATACCTCTTGCCATTATCAATAAGGTAGAATTTGATAAAAATTGTACATTTACTGGCCATAAAAATAATTCGTTACCCGAAAAGCTATTCTATCTTCTCAAAATTAGCTTTAGTGTAGTTGTCGAACTTTCTCTCTATTGAAATTTCGAGAGGGTGTTGAACTTACACTGCAGGAATCGTTTAAGAAGGGATTGCTTAAAATTCAGCCGTAAGAGAGCGAAATAGTGGATGAAAGATTTTTTGAAAGTATGTCGATAATTAAGTAATTTTGAAGGTAGAAGAACGAAAATTGATATTTAATTTTTCGGTCAGAAATAAAAAAAATTACGTGCTTCATCACTGTTGGAAATTGAACCACTAAGGGGGTGAAATAGTGGGTGAATTTTTTTAAATAAATCACTATTAAAGGAATAATAAAGCCACATCTAGGAAAATTCGTATTTGACTTCTCCATTAGAAATAACAAAACGTGTGCTTCAGTGCCGTAGAAAATTCAGTCCCTAAGGGGTGAATTAGAGGATGAAAGTTTTTATAGAAATATTTCATTACGTAAGCATTTTTAAAGTAAATCTAAGAAAATTTGTATCTGACGTCCCGGTCAGAAGTAAAAAATAAAAATCGTGTTAACAATGTTTTTGGATATTCAACCCCTGGCCGTGTAAAATTGGAGATGAATGTTTTTATTTAAATATTTCATTATGAAAGCATTTTTGAAACTATATCTTTGAATATTTTCATTTATCTTCTCGGTCAGAAACTAAAAAAGGGTGTTTTTTGGAAATTAAATTTGATATCTAATGAAATTTGTGTTAGGGTATGAAAGTTTCCATGGGAATATCACCACAAGAACTCAAAATACAAGATTAAGAATGACCACCGATTCCAGCAACCAGAATCGCTTTTTGCTCAGAATTACATTCGGAATAATTAACGTGAAAAGATAAGAGAGTTCTCAGAGCCATTTCTGAACCATCTGCTTCTGTCTTCTGCCGTTTGTCTCCAGTTCTCCAAGACTTTCTGCTGCAGCAAGTCTTGTCTTACCGTACCCATCCATCTCTTCCTAGATCTTCCGATCCAGCCCATTGCCACTTTGGTCCATCTCGTTTTTGCATTTTTTCTTTACATCACTCCAACGCTGCTAGGTTCCTAGATAGGACTTCTACATTGAGGCGGCTTCTCCATTCCCCAGTGGTTCAATCCCAGACTGGTCGGTAGATTTTCCTCCTCAAAAGCTTTCTGTCAGATCCAAGCAGTCGATTAACGTCTTGTTCTCGAGTGCTTCAAGTCTGACAGCCATATAGTACCACTGGCGCTATTAATGTTCTATGCTGGGTGTCCCAGCAGGAATGGTCAACACTCAAGGTTATGACAAGAACGATCAACTGAAGCAAAAAAAACTCCATATGGACATTTGTCCTATTCCGAATGGTTTCCGAGACAGAATACATTTGATGTTCATTGTTATTTATTTACGTACTATTCCGAACATCGTCAAGTTTACACATGTACACATGTAACCATCACAATATGCATTTTACAAAGTATCAACTGGAAAATACGTATTTTAACACATGCACCTCCAAAAATTATCGTATACGTTAGGTACTGATGACCTTAGCAGTTAAGTCCCATAAGATTTCACACACATTTGAACATTTTTGTGCTGCCTATCCGAGCGTCCCTACACGTTCAACTAGTGATGGCTGCAGCGTCCATGATGTGGCCAAGCGATTGATCTCGTGCACTCACCTTTCGTTTTTACGCCTCAGACTTCATACAATCTCATAAACAAACTAATGACGTAAGGTCTGGCGGTCTTGGTAGCCAGTTAATTGTACTACCGCGGTCAATCCACGGTAAGTGTAGTGGAGATGTCCCCTCAACCGTCTCATAAAATTTTTTCTGTTCCGGAAACTATCTGGAACAGGGCATTTGTTCATATGAGCCCTGTGTAACCCGGTTATAACCCTGAATAATGACCATACCTCTTGAGACGCCCTGTATACTTTTACTTTTAGTTGTTGAGATTTGTTTCTAGATTGTAACACAGGATTTGGAGAGTAACAGCGCAGGTTCCCGGCCGCACTCTATTTGAAGTCCGAACCGCGACGCCACTAACTCCATGGTCTGAACAGCTCAAACAGCACACTTCGTTTCATATCGACACAGAAGAAGCTGAGTAGCACTGTGGCAATGATACTAAACTGTTGCATGGAGGGTCGTGAGTTCAAAACTCACCGGGACAGCACAATTTTAATTTCTACATTAGGTTCGAGTACATTCTAGAAGAATCCACAAATGTCAAGACTCATTGTACTGGAATGTTCTGTAGCTGTATATACAGCGTGGTCCATTGATAGTGACCGGGCCAAATATCTCACGAAATAAGCGTCAAACGAAAAAAACTACAAAGAACGAAACTCGTCTTGCTTGAAGGGGGAAAGCAAATGGCACTATGGTTGGCCCGCTAGATGGCGCTACCATAGGTGAAACGGATATCAACTGCGTTTTTTTTTTAATAGGAACCCCCATTTTTTATTACATGTTCGTGTAGTACGTAAAGAAATATGAATGTTTTAGTTGGACCACTTTTTTCGCTTTGTAGTAGATGGCGCTGTAATAGTCACAAACGTATAAGTTCGTGGTATCACGTAACATTCCGCCAGTGCGGACGGTATTTGCTTCGCGATACATTACCCGTGTTAAAATGGACCGTTTACCAACTGCGGAAAAGGTCGATATCGTGTTCATGTATGGCTATTGTGATCAAAATGCCCAACGGGCGTGTGCTATGTATGCTGCTCGGTATCCTGGACGACATCATCCAAGTGTCCGGAGCGTTCGCCGGATAGTTACGTTATTTAAGGAAACAAGAAGTGTTCAGCCACATGTGAAACGTCAACCACGATCTGCAACAAATGATGATGCCCAAGTAGGTGTTTTAGCTGCTGCAGCGGCTAATCCGCACATCAGTAGCAGACAGATTGGGCGAGAATCGGGAATCTCAAAAACGTCGGTGTTGAGAATGCTACATCAACATCGACTGCACCCGTACCATATTTCTATGCACCCGGAATTGCACGGCGACGGCTTTGAACGTCGTGTACAGTTCTGCCACTGGGCACAAGAGAAATTACGGGACGATGACAGATTTTTTTGCACGCGTTCTATTTAGCGACGAAGCGTTATTCACCAACAGCGGTAACGTAAACCGGCATCGTATGCACTATTGGGCAAAGGAAAATCCACGCTGGCTGCGACAAGTGGAACATCAGCGACCTTGGCGGGTTAATGTATGGTGCGGCACTATGGGAAGAAGGATAATTGGCCCCCATTTTATCGATGGGAACCTAAATAGTGCAATGTATGCTGATTTCCCACGTAATGTTCTACCGATGTTACTACAAGATGTTTCACTGCACGTCCGGCACAGAGCTCGCGTGTGGTTGAAGCGGTATTGAATAGCATATTTCATGACAAATGGATTTGTCGTCGAAGCACCATATCATGGCTCGCACGTTCACCGGATCTGACGTCCCCGGATTTCTTTCTGTGGGGAAAGTGAAGGATATTTGCTATCGTGATCCACCGACAACGCCTGACAACGTACGTCAGCGCATTGTCAATGCATGTGCGAACATTACGGAAGGCGGACTACTCGCTGTTGAGAGGAATGTCGTTACACGTATTGCCAAATGCAGTGAGGTTGACGGACATCATTTTGAGCATTTATTGCATTAATGTGGGATTTTTAGGTAATCACGCTGTAACAGCATGCGTTCTCAGAAATGATAAGCTCACAAAGGTACATGTATCACATTGGAACAACTGAAATAAAATCTTCAAAAGTACCTACGTTCTGCATTTTAATTTTTAAAAAACCTACCTGTTACCAACTGTTCGTTTAAAATTGTGAGCCATATGTTTGTGAGTATTACAGCGCCATCTATCACAAAGCGAAAAAAGTGGCCCAACTAAAACATTCATATTTCTTTACATACTACACGAATATGTAATAAAAAATGGGGGTTCCTATTTTTAAAAAAACGCAGTTGATATCCATTTGACCTACGGCAGCGCCATCTTAGCGGGCCAACCATAGCGAGATCTAGTTTCCCCCTTCATGCTAGACGAGTTTCGTTCTTTGTAGTTTTTTCGTTTGACGCTTATTTCGTTAGATATACGGCCCGGTCACGATCAATGGACCACCCTGTATATACTGTATGTGTTACGGCCGCAGGTAATTCGCTCCGCGCTCTTGTATGTACAAGTGCTGAGTAAGTGAAGTTAGTGTTCGTCATTCATCTAATTACACCTTCTTCTACGTGACAATATTTATGTGGATTGAAGGGGGAGGTGTAGAATGGAAAGGAAAGGGAGGGAACTACTGATGTCTACTGTATCGGGACTTTATGCGGAATCGGCGACGATGGGTGAAAGTGTGTGACGGACCACGATTCGAATCCGGGATCTCCTGCATTCTAAGCAGCTGCGTTAACCACTGGGCCACCCTGACACAGTGTTCAGAGCAGTTTCGCGTACTACTGTCCTCCATGCCCGCTACTTTGATATTCCCGCAGGAAGTCGAACGTAATGGTGCATCTGCACTGGAGAAGGTGGTTTCATCACCCATCGAGGCAAATCAATCACATGAATGCGTGGTATCCGTTCTTTCTGGCGTATCCGAAAGAAAAGACACCACGCATTCGTGTAACACTTCTTTTCAATTCTTGTCGCATCCGTGCTATTAGTACAAAGTCATTTGCATAGGTGATACAGCTAGTACGTTCATTGTCGATTTCAACATCCTTATAGTTCTCTTCGTTCAACTGCCGTTTTAACTTTTAGAGTGCCAGACTGAAAAAGACAGGTCACAATCCATCTCGCTGACTTAATCCTGTTTCCACTTGGGAGATTTCTATCATTTTATTGTCTGTCTTAACCTTAGCTTTCGTGTCACTTAGGCGTATGTCTACAAGACTAACCAACTTCTGTCATGGTCTCCATTAGACTCTATGGATTCTATTGAAAGCCTTCTTGAAGTCTACGAAGAGGAGATGTGTCTCGGTCGCATTCGTAATTTTCTCACAGACTTGTTTTATGACAAAAATCTGGTCCTTGATTGATTGCTCTGTTTGGGAAACTCCTTGGTACTCTCCTATTATTTCTATTACCAGAGGTCTGACTCGTTCTAGTAGATAGTGGGAGAAGTTCTTGTAACAGATTTTGAGTAGCGTTGTACTTCTGTAGTTCTCACATAACGATTTATCTTTCTTTTTATGTAGGGGGCAAATCACAGCAACCTTTCATTCCTCTAGCACTACCTGTTTTGTCCCACTTAACTCAATTATCTCGTGGATTTTGCAGCAGAGAGCTTGGTCTCCAGCCATGAGAAGTTCAATGGAAATTCCATTCCACTCCTGGACTCTCGCCATTCTTAAGATTATTAATCTGTTTTCTATCTTCAAAATAGTGCGTATGGTATATTCTGGATCTACTCTTCCTGGGTCATTAAACCCAATTAATTCACTCGGTTTTTTGTAATTTAGCAGGCCTCTGAAGTATTCTACCCATCTTCCTCCGATCTTTCCTCTACAGTTGTTTACATCTATTTCCACGAAAGTCTTGCTGAGCTTCCTTCGCTATGTTTCTTATGTATCTTCTCTTTGCTTTCCTCAGTGTGACCAGTATTCGCCATCGAACGCCTTTCAAATATCTTCCCCACGTTCGTCATCAAACCACCCTCGTTTTCTCTTCATTCACTTCGTATTACTTCTTGGACTGTTTCTTTAATTGCGTCAGCATTTACCTGCCAATGCTGATCTACCTCGGTATTTTCACCCTATCCATTTTCCAATGCTAGTATTTCATCTTCGCTCAAGCTTTCCTGGTCATACAGAGAGATTTTTACATTCCTTCGTATTGTCTGCTCCTCTAAACCGCCATCACTAATCTGATAAGGCAGTGGTCTGATCCGTATTCAAGTACCTCTTTCCGTCTTGACACTTTGTATCTAGTTCTTTATTCTTGTCTCTATCAATACACGGTCAAGTTGTTTCATTGTCTTCCAGTCCGGAAGTGCCCATATTCCTTTATGCAGGGTGTCCCACCTTACACACTTCCGAAACGAAACATTGGCCAGGGATGAAGTTATGTTAGGGACTCACATAATTGGCAGGAATGCACAACCCATCAATGTAAACAAACATTACATTCAACACTAGGCTACGTTTTTCTTAAATTGCAGAAATGTGTTTTTTCTACGGAAATTAAAACTAAAGGTATAATTAGTGACAGAATATCTATTTTCACTGTTCTATATCCTGAAACACGTAGACTTTGAAGGATCGCAACAGCGCCACAGTTTGTGCCGTAATGCGCAGACCAAGGGTTGCCTACAACAGGCTTTAGGACAGTGACACAGTTCCCATCATTTAAAGTCTAAGTTCGGCAGAAGGTATAACTTTACAGCAGTATATTTCATTTTGGTAGAAAAACAGATATGTGTCATTTAAAAAAACATAACTTTGTGCTGAAATTGATGTATGCTTACTTGTACATTTCAACCCATTATCTGAGCCCCTAACATACGTGCGTGCCTGTTCAATTGCTTTTTTCACATTTTGTATCATTTAGAAAATACATGAAATGGAAAAATTAGGTGGGACACCCTGTATGTTATCCTCCTGTCGAAGTCAGTATCACATATGAAAGTACCATTTGCAGTCGCTAAATTAGCCAACTTAATCCCCTTATTGTTGTTCACATCATACAAGCTGTGATTTCAGTTGGTTTCCTTGAAAGCTGCTTCTTCCCCTTTTGCATTAAGATATCTCAAGATGATTTCAGTGCTCACTTGGCACATTGTCTATCACATTCTCAAATTTCTCGTAAAACATATCTTTTTTAAAATATCATCACTCTCTTCGGTGGGGAACGACAATTTATAGATGTGGTTATGTATTTCTTGGTATCTGTTTATGCAGTGACATTTTGGGGTTAATAGATTTAAAAACTACGTAACCATAAAACACCTCCATGGAACACGACATAGTTTTCCATTTGTATACATTCCTGTGCATCTTGTCTCTTGCAGAGCTATTAAGTCAGTAAGTGTATTCCATATTTATCCGCTTCACTTACAACGCTATGCGCTGCTCTAGCCTAGTATAGACTTCTGGTGTACTAGGTTCTTAACTGTATTTCACTTCGTAATCCGTTTTCTCCCTAAGGTTGTTTCGTAGAGGTCAATCCTATCCGAAGCTCTTGTGTGACGTTCGTGCCGATAATTGTTTTTCCAGGACGGGTTGGTAACACTTCGCCAACCCCCAAAGTGGAGGACCGGGGTTTTCTCCCTTTGAAAGATTGGGTTCTCGACGCTTTTTAGTTCGCAATACCCTTTTGTTTTCTGTTAGTATCTTCCTCCCCTTAGTATTTGGGCTAATCCCTGCCCGCAAGAAAGGGGGGCAGCACTTATAGCGATACTTACCCACTTTGACATGGGATCAGTGTGGACATATGTCGCGTCTACAGAGTGTATCTGCGCCACAAGCTACTGTCCCACGCTCCCCGATCCTGCCGTCTCGGTCCAGGATTAGTTATTCGTACCCAACCCCCAAAATATGAGGGCCATCCGCTCGTCCCAGACCCACACTATTGCACACGTGTCGGGTAATAGCTATGACAAGCTGCAGTCGGCTATGATCCTAAATAATAACATGGCTGAAAAGTTTTCAACGCTTAGCAACAATAAAAGGAATCAAAAAGGGAAAACAAAAAAAGTTTATTTCAGTACCTATTTTTGGTAATAGGTCATACAGTATTAAGTACAAAATATGGTTGTAAGAGCACGTTCACCACCGATAACTATGTGAAGAATTACCTAGTGCACACGCTTGGAATAAAACAGTGTTTATAAAACGTTACGTGATAATTGTCCGAGATAAAGTGACGGAAAAAATGCAACACCAAAAAATAATTAATGCAGAGTTAGAAAATTCCGGAAATAAATTTGTCTAGGTGACATATTTAAGTGATTCACATTGCAAGGTCACAGATTAATGTAAGCGCGAGATAAGTCACTGCAAAAGTGAAGCGCTGGTACATTAGTAACCCATGTAACTGCCAGAATGTTGAAAGAAAGCATGCAAATTTGCATGCATTGTGTTGTGCAGGTTCCGAATGTCAGTTATGGGATGGAGTTCACGCCTGTAGCACTTGGTCGGTCAACACAGGGGCGTTTACTGCTGTTTGTGGATGACGCTGGAGTTGTCGTCCAATGATGTCACATATCTGCTCGACTGGAGACAGATCTGGTGGTCAAGCACGACAAGGTAACACGTCGACACACTGTAGAGCACGCTGGGTGGCAACAGCTGTATGTGGGCGACCGTTATCCTGTTGGAAAACACACCCAGGAACGCTGTTCATGTATAACAGCACAAAAGATTGACGTACAAATTTGCAGTCAAGGTGAGTGGGATAACCACGAGAGTGCTCCTGCTGTCATACGAAATCGCAGACCAGATCATAACTCCAGCTGTAAGTCCAGTGTGTTTAGCACGCAGGCAGGTTGGTTATAGGCCATCAACTGGCCTCCTCCCAACCAACACACGGCTATCACTGGCACCGATGAAGAACCAGCTTTCGTCAGAAAACACACAGACCTCCACCCTTCCCTCCAATGAGAAGCTTGACACCACAAAAGTCTCAACGGGCGGTGGTAAGGTGTCAGGCTCGGAGCTGTCCTCGAAGTGACTTATTTGTAAGAGTTCGTTGCGTCACTGTGGTGTCAACTGCTACTCAGACTGCTGCTGCGGATGCAGCACATTGGTCCAGAGCCATACGCTGAACACTTCCCTGTGGTCTTCCCTCTCCGTAGTGCCACGTGGTCTTCCGAAGCCCGATCATCTTGCTACCGTTGATTGTCGTGGGCACTGCTGCCAACTATTACGTACAGAGGCTACATTCCTGCCAAGTCTTTCTGCAAATATCGCAGAAGCAACATTCAGCTTCTTTGTCGCCTTAAAGGCATTCTTGACTAACATAAACTCACCGCGTCCAAACTCAAAGGTAACTAAAGCTCAAGATCGTTACAGCGTGTATTTAAAGTAAACCTGATTTGCATCCTCATATTGGTGCTACTACCGCCACTCTTACGTTACTGACGCGAAATCTGGATACACATCATCTTTCAGATATAGAAACACGCTCACCAACTTTCGTTTGTGGCGCACAACTCCTCCTTGGTGTTGCGATTTTCTTTCTGTCAGTGCATTACTAGGACAGACTGGAAGGGCGTTCAGAATTAGGTATAAAGATGACTTGCTGGGCAAGGAATATAATAATGTATACAGGGCTATTCAAAATTAAGTGACTGTGAAAAATATTGTCTTCAAGCAAGGTAGTACATGATTACATGTATGCAAGCCGGCTGGTGTGGCCGAGCGGTTCTAGGCCCTTCAGTCTGGAACAGCGACCGCTACCGTCACAGGTTCGAATCCTGCCTCGGGCATCGATGTGTGTGATGTCCTTAGGTTAGTTAGGTTTAAGCAGTTCTAAGCTCTAGGGGACTGATGACCTCAAATGTTAAGTCCCATAGTGCTCAGAGCCATTTGAACCATTTGAATATGTATGCAAACAGCAACTCAAGGCGTTTTCCGTGTCATGCTCACAAACGTTGAATGTGTGATCCGTTAGTCACAAGATGCACGGCCAATCCAGTTCGTCCTACACTCACCCCGAAGTGTCCGTAACGGTATCAGTCACAGCTATACTAATACGTCTTCTGAATTCAGCGATGATGTAGGAAATTGCAGGTGTGAAAACAGTCTCTCTGATGTAATACCATATGTAAAATACACTCCGTGTCAGATCTAATGAACGTGGGAGCCTCGCTGGCAACTGCAGGCGCTGGCTAGACCTACCCATCGCTGTGGTAGCTCAATATCCGAGAACTCACGAACATCGTTGTGCAAGCTGGTGGCGCACCGTCCTGGTGAAAACTGAAATCACGCCGTCCTCTTGCCATTGCAGCATGAGCCACAGCTGAGGCACGTCCACATAATAATGTCCATTAACTGACGCCTCTGCAAAGAAGATGGGCACATGCTTTTTGCCTTAACTCAGCACAAAACACATTCATTTTGGGGGATCCATGGACATGATCGACAACACAATGGGGAATCCTTGCACCCTATACTTGCGCGCTGTCCCGGTTTACCTCGCCGTTCATGTGAAACAGCCTCACCGTTAAGAAACAGCCTGAGAGTGAAACCGTCCTCTTCCTTTAAGTACTGCATGTTGTTGTTGTTGTTGTTGTTGTTGTGGTCTTCAGTCCAGAGACTGGTTTGATGCAGCTCTCCATGCTACTCTATCCTGTGCAAGCTTCTTCATCTCCCAGTACCTACTGCACCCTACATCCTTCTGAATCTGCTTAGTGTATTCGTCTCCCTCTACGATTTTTACCCTCCATGCTGCCCTTCAGTACTAAATTGGTGATCCCTTGATGCCTCAGAACATGTCCTACCAACCGATCCCTTCTTCTAGTCAAGTTGTGCCACAAATTTCTCTTCTCCCCAATTCCGTTCAATACCTCCTCATTAGTTATGTGATCTATCCATCTAATCTTCAGCATTCTTCTGTAGTACCACATTTCGAAAAGCTTCTGTTCTCTTCTTGTCGTCCATGTTTCACTTCCACACATGGCTACACTCCATACAAATACTTTCAGAAACAACTCCCTGACAAATCTATACTCAATGTTAACAAACTTCTCTTCTTCAGAAACGCTTTCCTTGCCATTGCCAGTCTACATTTTATATCCTCTCTACTTCGACCATCATCATTTTTCTCCCAAAACAGCAAAACTCATTTACTACTTTAAGTGTCTCATTTCCTAATCTAATTCCCTCATATCACACGTTTTAATTCGACCACATTCCATTATCCTCGTTTCGCTTTGGTTGATGTTCATCTTATATCTTCCTTTCAAGACACTGTGCATTCCGTTCAACTGCTCTTCCAGTTCCTTTGCTGTCCCTGACAGAATTGCAATATCATCGGCGACCCTCAAAGTTTTTATTTCTTCTCCCTGGATTTTAATACCTACTCCGAATTCTTCTTTTGTTTCCTTTATTGCTTGCACAATATACAGATTGAATAACATCCGGGAAAGGCTACAACCCTGTCTCACTCCCTTCCCAACCATTGCTTCCCTCTGATGCTCCTCGACTCTTCTAACTGCCATCTGGTTTCTGTACAAATTGTAAATAGCCTTTCACTGCCTGTATTTCACCCCTGCCACCTTCAGAATTTGAAAGAGAGTATTCCAGTCTACATTGTCAAAAGCTTTCTCCAAGTCTACAAATGCTAGAAACGTAGGTTTGCCTTTCCTTAATCTGTCTTCTAAGATACGTCGTAGGGTCAGTATTGCTGCATATCAATGCAAAACTGTTTCCGGAAAGGTTTGTCGGCATGTGTCGCCTTTGCACACACAGAGTCCGAAAATGAACGCAACGAGCAAGTGGTCAACGCTGAGGTGACAAAAGTCATGGGATAGCGATATCCACATACACAGCTGGCGGTGGTATTGCGTACACAAGGTATAAAAGGGCGGTGCACTGGCGGGGCCGTCGTTGTACGCGGTTGTTCCATGCGAAAAAGTATCCAACGTGATTATGACCGCACTACATAAATTAACAAACTTTGAACGCGAAATGGTACTTGCAACTAGAGGCATGGGACATTCCGTTTCGGAAATCTTTAGAGAATTCATTATTCCGATATCCACAGTGTCAAGAGTCCGGCAACAATACCGTATCTTACGCCTTACCTCTCACCGCGGACAATACAGTGGCCGACGGCTTTTACTTGACGACCGAAGGGGTCTGCGTACAGTTGTCAGTGCTAACAGACAAGCCACACTGCGTGAAATAACCACAGAAATCAATGTTTTGGCATACGGCGAACGTATCCGTTTATCGTTAATGGGCTACAGCAGCAGACGACCGACGTAACTGCCTTTGATAACAGCGCGACATCGCCTACAGCGCCTCTACTGGAATGAACCCTAAACGACCGGAAAACCGTGGCTTGGACAGATGAGTCCCGACTTCAGTTGGTAAGAGCTGACAGTAGGGTTCGGGTGTGGCGCAGACCCCACGAATCCAAGGACCCAAGTTGCCTACAAGGCACTGTGTAAGCTGGTGGTGGCTCCATAATGGTGTGGGCAGTATTTACATGAACGATCTATGTCCTCTGGTGCAACTGGACCGAGAGTTGACTGGAAATGGTTACATTCGGGTACCTGGAGACCATTTAATGGATGACAACACGCCATGTCACCGGGCCACAGTTGTTCGGGATTGGTTTGAAGAACATTCTGGGCAATTCGAGCGAATGATTTGGCCACCCAGATCGGCCGACATAAATCCCATAGAACATTTATGGGTCATAATCGCGAGGTTCGCCGCCGCTGTGGCCGAGCGGTTCTAGGCACTTCACTCCGGAACCGCGCTGCTGCTACGGTCGCAGGTTCGAATCCTACCTCAGGCATGGATGTGTGTGATGTCCTTAAGTTAGTTAGGTATAAGTCGTTCTTAGTCTAGGGGACTGATGACCTCAGATGTTAAGTCCCGTAGTACTTAGAGTCATTTGAACCATTTGAATCGCGAGGTTCAGTTCGTGCACAAAATCCTGCACCGGCAAGACTTTCGCAATTACCGACAGCCATCGAGGCAGCATGGCTCAATATTTCAGCCGGCCTGGGTGGCCGAGCGGTTCTAGGCGCTACACGCTGGAACCGCGCCACCGCTACGGCCGCAGGTCCGAATCCTGCCTCGGGCAAGGATGTGTGTGATGTTCTTAGGTTAGTTAGGTTTAAATAGTTCTAAGTTCTAGGGGACTGATGACCTCAGCAGTTGAGTCCCATAGTGCTCAGAGCCATTTGAACCATTTCAATATTTCTGCAGGGGACATCCAGCGACTTGTTGAGTCCATGCCACGTCGGTTGCACCATACGCCGGGCAAACAGAAGCCCAACACGTTATTTGGAGGTCTTTGATCACCTCATTGTACGTCGGCAGCTGATTGTCGTCTGGGTGGCAAGGCAGTTCAGCATACGGCGCAACTCTGAAATGCGAAACTGCAGTTGCCGCATGTGGGTGTGGAGAAGAGGGAGTTATTATTATTGTTACTATTACGCACGAATAAGGAAACAAAGAAAATTCTGAATTCATTCGTACATCCAAAGAAATATAAACTGCAGGTTGTATTTAGCAGCCAGGGAGCTGCAACAGACTGATTCGAAATTCATAGCTTTTTATTGAACGGCTTAACAGTGCTACAGTGGTGTGGCACAGTTGATTTCTTCCGCCTTAACACAGTGTTGCTTTTGTTTTTAAAATTCAAATGTTTTGAGATATATGTACACGTACATGTAGCACTACTAGTTTGTGCTCGTTATGCCATTTGTATATGAAACGATTGTGTTTACGCGTCTCGGAGATGGCTGGCTTTTCTGTTATTTTACCGCCGTTTTCAGCGTCAGTTTGCACTTCACAGAGGACAGGATGGTGCACGTAAATCCAGCAACAGATTTAACTGCAGTCGCTCCGGGTGCAGATAGTCTATTGGCTTGGAGCAACTCAATCAGAAATGGTTTCGTTTGAAGCTGGTTTCTCAGCGCTCACGTAAAGTTGTCCGCCCCGATAGCTAAGTGGTAGCCGACACGGTAGCTCAGCGTATTCGGTCAGAGGGCTGTTCGCCCTCTGTAATAAAAAAACTGACTAATGGAATCAACGCTCAACTTGAACGGATGTCTTGTGACGTCCGCCCAGACCAAACGCAACGAACTATATTGAACAAAATAAAAGGAAAAAAAGGGTCAGCGTGACGGGCTGCCATCCTCAGGGGCCCGGGTTCGATTCCCGGCTGGGTCGGCGATTTTCTCCGCCCAGGGACTGGGTGTTGTCTTGTCTTCATTGTCATTTCATCCCCATTCGGCGAGCAGGTAGCCCAGTGTGGCGTCGAATGTAATAAGACCTGCAACAAGGTGGCCGGACCTGCCCCGTAAGGGGCCTCCCGGCCAATGACGCCAAACGCTCATTTGCATTTTTTACCGTCAAGTTGATTATGAAATTTCTAATTCACGACTGGTACGAGACGTGGAGTTTTGTGGACTCCTGAAAATTTTTTGACCTGATGCGTTGAACCTGTTCCTAAAATGTAATGGGTGCCCACTACTTTTGCCTTAACAAAGATCCTGTTTCCTTTAACTTCTGTACCTACTCGTAAATGGGTTGCCAGGTAGGTGGAGCCATGTTAAACGTGATTCTGAATCTCCGACGCACTACGGTTGAGGACTCGCTCTTGCAGAACTCCATAACGTGAAATACCTTCTGGTATCCATGCTGCAGGAGATGAGAAGAAAACTTCTTGAGTTTTTGTTTCGATACATGTAATCATACAAATACCTTACCCCAATACAAATAGTTTTTACAGTCACCTGAAAGCGCCTATATCCTGTATAATTTTATCTATGCAGAGCATATGTTAAGTTCTGAGTCTGAGTCACCAAGAAAACTAGAAGAAACAATAATTTTGCATAAAATAGGAAAAAGTCATAAGTTACATTTATTAGGTGAACCTGAGTTTTTTAAACATTTATCTCGAGATGGTCTGATCTCGTATGAACAGATGCAGCTTAGTAATAAGAATTTCTGTGACGGCTTTAAGCTTTTACTCGTGGCCGCTTAACGGCTGTTTACCGGCTGCTCGTACTGTGTCTAGGATGTCATTTTCTTCACATATACACTTCCTTATGTCACTCGCCCAGTACTAGATGTTTAGATTACAATCCACTTGTGGCTGGCTCTGAGCACTATGGGACTTAACATCTGTGGTCATCAGTCCCCTAGAACTTAGAACTACTTAAACCTAACTAACCTAAGGACATCACACACATCCATGCCCGAGGCAGGATTTGAACCTGCGACCGTAGCAGCCGCGAATCCACTTGTCATACCGAAGAAGGAAATTCAATATGCATAACTATTTTAAGGCGTCACGTCTCGTACTACATCGTCAGAGTTTGAATTACAGTCCAAAAAATTTTTAGCTCTACATTTCATCTACTTGCGGCAACAGTCTGTGTTACTAGAGAAGGAAGATTTACCGACTGTGCCTGTAATTGTTTTAAGGACGTTATGTTTTTATAGAATTCTTCTACAATTAGAGTTTTTTGAGTTTTTAAATAATTTTTGTTATCATCACTTATTTTGCAAAATATGTTATGTACCCTGTAGATTTATAACGTATGAAAATCACGGACTACTTTTTTTGTCTATTATTAGACATAAACTACTCAGCATGATTATTCCTGCCTCATCACGCGTAACCTCTATCTATCAAATGAGTTCATGTAAACCCCTCAGCATGCTTATTTGCGCATTTGTTGCAACATACACACGTGGTGCCTTCTATACGGAAGTTTGCTAAACCCTTCGAGTACCCTTGGTTTCTTCCTGAAACTACCTCTTTTTTATCAGTGCCTTCATGAATCCATCGATGCTGCTGCAAGACACAGACATCTAGTGGTAGACTTAGGTACCTCTACGAATGAAGTGCATTGCAGCAGCCACTTAAGGGGGTTTCTACATGGTGATACCGTTGGTTGGTCATGAACAGAGCTAAGGACGGTAACAACTTGGTTCTTCTTAGGAATATAGCAGGCCATCATCACATTTGGTTGAAAACCAAATAACGGAGAACGTACAGTACATTCTTTGGGTATAATAAAATCGGGAGGCAGTTCACCATTGCTTTTTCGATTAGTGCCGATTATTTTTGTATCTTCTGTCAACAAATAATGAATCAAACCGAGAGATGTATGTAAATTATCGTAGGTGGTATTGCGTCTACACTTTTCAAGTGCAATCACCGGGATCTTCACAGCGTTTTCTCTAAGTCACGCGGCTCTGGTTTCTTCCTCCTTCCCCAGATACATTTTCATCTTACAGCAGCAGCTTGTTGCACTCTCACAAACTGTTCAGAGCTTTAATCCGTATCCATTATGTTATGATGGCATGTATTGTCGAAATGGGCAACGACCTTGAAATGTGACCAACTGTTTATCCAGGATCATGCAATATCCTGGAACGTTGACGTCCGTCAGAGTAGTTTCTCACACCTAAAAAACCACTCTGATTGGTTCCAGTTTGTCACTTGAGCTATGTTCACGTCGAACTGCTGCATTGTAAAAGCACAACATCCTCAGAATAGCATTGAAGTGATTGCGAGGTATAATTTCATTGAACAGTGGTCGGCCATTCTCAGCACTCCATAAACTAACTGATACCTTCATTTCTTGACTTATAAACACCAGTCAGGATCAGAACACTAAGAAAATTTTTCATTTCATGCAAATCTTTATTCACCCAGTGCTTGTCAAATATTGGACCTTCCTTGTTGGTCCACATGCAAACTTTCTCAATGAGGGTACACGAAAAAACAACATAAAACAAGGCTCTTCATTATGACAGTTCTTAACGAATATCTTCTAGGTCTCTGATCTTCTTTTAATACATCCTTTTTGCACCACCTGCTAGAAATTCCAGAGTGAAAGGCTATAGCCCATGTTTCATACCCATCGCTACAAAACAATGTTATGTTCAATAGATTTGCAATAACTTGTTCCTATCCTTCTTCGTGAAGGCATTCTACATCATCTTCAGCATCGTCGTGTTCTAAGTTTTCAGTGACGTCTACCGCGTTGTCATCATCATTAGAAAATTCAGATTCACTTGGTGAGTTTTCAGATCAGAAGACTGCTTCAACAATTTCCTTATCTCTTCATCTTACAGTCCACTTCGCCGTAACATTTTCAGTTTGTAGAACAGACAGTTATGAAATAATGCACCAAAATAAACATTTGCCTATCACAAGAAGGCTGCTGAACCGTGAATTAATAACAAAGTGGGTCAAATGACGTGACAGACATCTGTTGTTCAAGAATTGCTTCTAAACGTCCTTCAGTTTCAAGAGTCAATGTGGAGCAAATAGTCCATTTTACTTTAAAAGAAGGACACCTTCCCTGGATGAGATACGTTGTAAAATTACACAACATTATACCCCGAAGTGATAAAAGTCGCGGTATAGCTCCTTTTACCCGGCATACTGCAGTAACTCGATGTGACATGGTCTCAACAAGTCGCTGGAAGTCTCCCGCAGAAATATTGATCCATGCGCCTCTATAGCCGTCCATTATTGCGAAAGTGTTATCTATGTTAGATCTTGTGCACGAACTGACATCTCGATTATGTTCCATAAATGTTCGGTGAAATTCATGTCCAGCGATCAGGGTAGTCAAATCATTCGCCCAGAATGTTCTTCAAACCAATCGTGAACAGTTGTGGCCCGATGATATGACACTTCGCCATCCACACAAATTCCATAGTTTTTTGGGAACATGATGTCTATGAAAGGCTGCGAATGATCTCCAGGTAGCCTAACATAGCCTTTTCCGATCAATGATCGGTTCAGTTTGACCAGAAGATCCAGTCCATTCCATGTAAAAACGGCCCACGCCATTATGGAGCCACCACCAGCTGGCACAGTGCGCCGGCCACTGTGACCTAGCGGTTCTAGGCGCTTCAGTCCGGAACCGCGCAACTGCTACGGTCGCAGGTTCGAATCCCGCCTCGGACATGGATGTCTATGATGTCCTTAGGTTGTTGTTGTTGTTGTGCTCTTCAGTCCTGAGCCTGGTTTGATACAGCTCTCCATGCTACTCTACCCTGTGCAAGCTTCTTCATCTCCCAGTACCTACTGCAGCCTACATCCTTCTGAATCTGCTTAGTGTATTCATCTCTTGGTCTCCCTCTACCATTTTTACCCTCCACGCTGCCCTCCAATACTAAATTGGTGATCCCTCGATGTCTCAGAACATGTCCTACCAACCGATCCCTTCCTCTAGTCAAGTTGTGCCACAAGCTCCTCTTCTCCCCAATTCTATTCAATACCTCCTCATTAGTTACGTGATCTACCTATCTAATCTTCAGCATTTTTCTGTAGCACCACATTCTCCTCTTGTCTAAACTATTTATCGTCCACGTTCCACATCCATACATGGCTACACTCCGTACGAATACTTTCAGAAACGACTTCCTGACATTTAAATCTATACTCGATGTTAACAAATTTTTCTTCTTCAGAAACGCTCTCCTTGCCATTGCCAGTCTACATTTTACATCCTCTCTACTTCGACCATCATCAGTTCTTTTGCTCTCCAAATAGCAAAACTCCTTTACTACTTTAAGTGTCTCATTTCCTAATCTAATTCCCTCAGCATCGTCAGACTTAATTCGACTACATTCCATTATCCTCGTTTTTCTTTCGTTGATGTTAATCTTATATCCCCCTTTCAAGACACTGTCCATTCCTTTCAACAGGTCCTTCGCTGTCTCTGACAGTATTACAATGTCATCGGCAAACCTCAGAGTTTTTATTTCTTCCCCATGGATTTTAATTCCTACACCGAATTTTTCTTTTGTTTCCTTTACTGCTTGCTCAATATACAGATTGAATAACATCGGGGAGAGGCTATAATCCTGTCTCACTCCCATCCCAACCACTGCTTCCCTTTCATGCCCCTCGACTCTTATAACTGCCATCTGGTTTCTGTACAAATTGTAAATAGCCTTTCGCTCCTTGTATTTTAGCCCTGTCTCATACATCTTGCTCACCAGATGGTAGAGTTTTGTCAGGACTGGCTCTCCCAAGGCCGTCAGTAGTTCTAATGGAATGTTGTCTACTCCTGGGGCCTTGTTTCGACTCAGGTCTTTCAGTGCTCTGTCAAACTCTTCACTCGGTATTGTATCTCCCATTTCATCTTCATCTACATCCTCTTCCATTTCCATAATATTGTCCTCAAGAACATCACACTTGTATAGACCCTCTATATACTCCTTCCAACTTCTTGCTTTCCCTTCTTTGCTTAGAACTGGGTTTCCATCTGAGCTCTCGATATTCATGCAAGTGGTTCTCCTTTCTCCAAAGGTCTCTTTAATTTTCCTGTAGGCGGTATCTATCTTACCCCTAGTGAGATAAGCCTCTACATCCTTACATTTGTCCTCTAGCCATCCCTGCTTAGCCATTTTGCACTTCCTGTCGATATCATTTTTGAGGCGTTTGTATTCCTTTTTGCCTGCTTCATTTACTGCATTTTTATATTTTCTCCTTCCACCAATTAAATTCAATATTTCTTCTGTTACCCAAGGGTTTCTACTAGCCCTCGTCTTTATACCTATTTGATCCTTAGGTTAGTCAGGTTTAATTAGTTCTAAGTCTATGGGGCTGATGACCTCAGATGTTAAGTACCATAGTGCTCAGAGCCATTTTTTTGCACAGTGCCTTGTTGACAACTTGGGTCCTTGGCTTCTGGAGTTTGCGCCACACTCGAACCCTACTACGAGCTCTTACCAAGTGACATTGGGACTCATCTGGCCAGGCCACGGTTTTCCAGTCGTCAACGGTTCGACTGATACGGTCACGAGCGCAGGAGAGATTATGCAGGCAACGTCGAGTTAGCAAAGTCACACGCGTCGGTCGTCTGCCTTAGCCCACTTACGCCAAATTTCGCCACACTGTCCTAACGGGTACATTCGTCGTACGTCCACATTAATTACTGTGGTTATTTCACGTTGGGTTGCTTGTCTGTTAGCACCAACAACATACGCAAACGCCACTGCTCTCAGTCGTTAAGTGAAAGCCGTCGGCCACTGCATTGTCCGTGGTGAGAGGTATGCCTCGCCACACTCGTGACATCATGGATCGCGGAATATTAGATTCCCTGACGATTTTCGATATGGAATGTCCCATTCGTCTAACTCCAACTACTATTCCGTGTTCAGCATCTGTTACAAAGGGCGTTCAAAAAGTTTTGCACAGTCGTCTCTAATTTTTTATTTCTTGCAGGAGGAGAATGAAATGTTTTGTGAACATTCTTGGATCATTTAGCTATAAGTTGGTACATAAAAGTATTTTCTTTTATTTACATGTGAGCCATAATGGACCGTGAAGTAGATGTCAGGATGCGACAACGGTCGGTGATGGAATTCCTCTTCGAGACCGGCGATGACTCTGCCACATCGATTCACAGGAAGTTGCTCCCTGTTTATGTTCAAAATGTTCAAATGTGGGTGAAATCTTATGGGACTTAACTGCTAAGGTCATCAGTCCCTAAGCTTACACACTACTTAACCTAAATTATCCTAAGGACAAACACACACACCCATGCCCGAGGGAGGACTCGAACCTCCGCCGGGACCAGCCGCACAGTCCCTGACTGCAGCGCCCAAGACTGCTCGGCTAATCCCGCGTCCCTCTTTATGGGGAGGACACAGTGGATCACAGCAGTATCCAGCGGTGCTTGCAGAGGTTTAAATAAGGTAATTTCTCGCTACTGTACAATCCACGATGCGGTAGACCATCGATGGCAGTGAGTGATTTGAATAAGGAGACCATTGATCAAATGATACAGAATGACAGATGTGAGACGACACGACAGCTTGCTGAAATGACTCGTTTGTCATTGGGTAGTGTGGTGTCACTGGTACAGCCACTAGGGTACAGAAAAATCTGTGCACGTTGGGTGCCTAGATTATTGACAAGAGAAATGAAAACGATGAGGAAGAATGTGTGCGAGGGTCTCATCAAGACCTTTGAGTGGAAACATGGTTTTGCCGGCGTCATTACCCAAGATGAAACATGGTTGTTTTTGTCCGGACCTGAGAGCAAAACCCAATCCATTAAGTGGCGTCATCCGGGATGCCCTCGGAAGAAGAAATCAAGAGTTTCACCAACAGCGGCCGAAAGGTGATGTCCTCCTGTGATCAGTGTGGTGTCATTTTCATTGACTTTTTGGAACCTGTCTCCACAATTAACCGGGACCGTTACTGTTTGTCACTGGACAAGCTGCGACGTGCCATCAAGACCCACAGACCACAGCTTCATGGTCAGCTCATCAGACTACACCATGACAATGCCAAACCCCACACAGCCCTTATGACGCAGGAGAAAATCAGGAAAGTGGCTTGCAAAATTGTTCCTCATCGTCCCTACAATCTGGACTGGGCTCCGTCTGATTTTTACCTCTTTGGTCGTCTGAAGGCCCACCTGCGTGATTCAAATGGCTCTAAGCACTGTAGGACTTAACATCAGCCGGCACCTGCGTAGTAAAACATTTGATAGTGAGAAAGACCTTAATTCCTGCATCAAGTGATGGTGTAAAAGTCAATCCCCAGAATTTCACCAAAGTGCATTTACGTCATGGAGAGAACATTTAGCCAGATGGGTCGTAGCTGGTGGAGGCTACATTGGGTAGGCTCAATGTATAGCTAAATGTTCCAAGTATGTTCACAAAAAATTTCAAATAAATGTTCAAATGTGCGTGAAATCTTATGGGACTTGACTACTAAGGTCATCAGTCCCTAAGCTTACACACTACTTAACCTAAATTATCCTAAGGACAAACACACGCACCCATGCCCGAGGGAGGACTCGAATCTCCGCCGGGACCAGCCGCACAGTCCATGACTGCAGCGCCGCAGACCGTTCGGCTAATCACGCGCGGCAAAAAATTTCATTCTCCTCCTGCAAAAAATTAAAAAAAATTAGAGATGACTGTGAAAAATTTTTTGAACGCCCTTTGTAAGTCCCGTCGTGGGGCCAAAATCACGTCGTAAATCCTTTCACGTGGATCACGTGAATACGAATGACAGCTGCGCCAACGGACTGCCCTTTTATACCTTGTGTACGCGACACTACAGCCATCTGTGTGTGTGCATATCGTTATACCATGACTTTTTCTCACCTCAGTGTAACACTGTTTGAAGGGCAAAGTAATCGTTCATTCCGCAAAATTGTAGCTGGTTGTGTGTTTCACTCGCCGGCCGCTGTGGCCGAGCGGTTCTAGGCGCTTCAGTCCGGAACCGAGCTGCTGCTGTGGTCGCAGTTTCGAATCCTGCCTCCGGCATGGATGTATGTAATGTCCTTAGGTTAGTTAGGTTTAAGTAGTTCTAAGTCTAGGGCAACGATGACGTCAGATGTTAAGTCCCATAGTGCTTATAGCCGTTTGAACCATTATTCTCGTTCTTATGGCGTTCCTAAGTCGAGTACAGACTGATCTCCCTGCAATTCGTGTGTAATATTCCAAGTAGGGGATCTTGCACCACATGTTGCAAACCTGCCGTACCCGCCCTTTTCCTCCAAAACCGTGCAAAGTTCCTCGGGTGACATGAGTGTTGGATGAATCTTTTGCAACCAGTTACATGACGGAACATTTCCTGAAATCTGCTAGGAATTGGTGAAATTCGAGTAAACTTCACAATTTTAAATATACATGTTACGCAGAATCAATGTAGTTGACAAAGACTTCTCAAAACTAAACAATATTTGTCTACAAAAATTATTTGATATATTAAGTTGATTCGATGGTATCGTAAGAACATCTCTGTAACGGACAAAATGAGTAACACATCAAGAAAGAAATCTATTGTTGTGCAATAATTAATATGGTTAAAAGTGGGTTTCAATGTTATTTAAACTCATTGACCACCTTCTCCTTCCCCCCCCTTTTTTTACGAATTCTCACGTCAAACTGCTAAAAGATGTGTCGTAACAAAAGAGGACGATCCTAATATTTTCGCGCGTAAACACACTCTGTTCGCCGATAAATCTGCAATCTCTAAGCGACAGAAATATTCAGATGTCTGTTTCCTTTAGAATAAGCCATTAGTACATGAAAAACATAAAATAAAAAAACACGATAATAACCTTGTGTAAGATGAACATACCCCCAAAATAAGTTGTAATATCTGGCATTAGCAATTTCAACTTGCCTGTTCTGAACAGCCGACTTTTGGTCAGAAGAGATGTTTGAAGACTGTAACCGCACGAGAGAATCGGATTTGCAGATGACATTTTCCTTATTGCTGAGATTAAAAAATAACTAAAAACCACTGAAACAATTGAGTTAATAACAACAAGTCGAATATAAGATCAAATAAAAAAGTCCAAAACAAACTATATCAGATGCTCTAGAAACTGACTTAAACAAGTACAAGTCAACCTAGAAAACAAAAAATTCACCAATGTAAAAGAATTCTGATACTTGGTTAGCATTACCTCATATGACGGAAGATGGAAGGGAAATATAACATAAAGGAGTGCTAATGCCAAAGAAGCATTTAACAAGAACAGAATCCTGTTAATATCGAACTGATATCTACTAAGCAGTATACAAAAAGCTTTGTGAGGTGTGTAGCAAGCTATTGCTTAGAGACTTGGACTATGAAGAAGGAAGAAATAACTAAATTGGATTCTTTTGAAAAGCGGTACTAGCGATGATCACCACGCAAATCATAACCGACAGGATGACAGATAAAAGGGTTTTGGAAAGAATGAATGAAAGTAAAGAAGCTTTGCGGGAAGAATAAAGAAAATAAAACATAGCTTCAGTGGTCATTTTCTGTGCCGCTTCAACTGATGCATCAAAATTATTGAGGGGAAAATTAAAAGAAAAATAGCAAGAGGGACACCCCGAAACTAGTTTGTGGTTGCTACAATTGAAGTGTGACCGTATCACCAAAACAAGATGCTGTTGCGGAGGATGTATCCGAGAGGGAATCATGCTGACTACCGACTTTTTGGTTGAGAAGAGGAAGAAGAAACACGAAAGAAGCGGAACATAATAAAGGCTTTTGCAGATTATAATTCCAGTTTTGAGATATCTACACAACGACGCTAATTTTGCACCATTTTCGCATTTCCAGTTCTGAAGATTATTTCCTTTCTTTTGTTTTCTAATAGACTTCGGATACTGTAAATTTCGATGCTCAGTTCGTTCATAAAGTACTTTCTTCATGTACGTGTTCACAGACTCTATATATGATATGAATGATGGAACCATTTTAACCACTGTGGGTTGTCAGCTTTATTCCCTCAATGCTCCATGCGTATGAATTACATTACTGGCCAGTTTCGGGCTTAGGCCATTATCAAATGTACGATACTGGTGATGTATGAGTCACACTTAAAAAATTGTCTTTTTCGTGCTACGTAGGGACAGACAAGTTCCCACACGTGCACATGTCGAATGTTACGGATATGGTCTTGCACAGAGCAGTCAGCTTACAAGAACAACTTTCACAACGCGTTATGTAGGCAAAAACTTTATTAACCGGTAGCTTTACTGGCTCTTCCACATTCGTTTAGCTGCATACCGTGTTCACGGTGTGCTAACCAGTGAATAAATTTTCAACTGCCAAAATCACGAAAATCATTTACTCATATAGATGACCGGTTTCGGCAATTCTCTGTTGCCATCTTCGGATCAATGTTTACATCATTACATAATCTGCTCCTTCAGTACAGTAAGTGTTGCTATATAACGTATGTCCATAGTCCGCCCCCGGTAGCTAAGTAGCCAGCCTGACAGAATATCAATCCTAAGGGCCCGGGTTCGATTCCCTGCTCGGTCGGAGATTTTCTCCGCCCAAGGACTGGGTGTTGTGTTGTCCTCCTCATCATCATTTCATCCCCATGGACACGCAAGGCGCCAAATTGGCGTCAGATCGAAAGACTTGCACACGGCATACGGTCTACCCGACGGGAGGTCCTAGTCACACGACATTTACATTTCGTTTACGAATGTCCATGTTGGTACCGTGAGCTATACTAGAAGTCATACATTGTACAGCACCACTTTCTGTACTGAAGGAGGAGATTGTGTAACGATGTAAATATCGATCCGAAGACAGCAATAGAGACTCGGCGAAACCAGTCATCTATATGAATAAATGATTTTAGCGATCTTGTGAGTTGAAGATTTATACAGTTTTCATGATACTACGGTTCGATTTTACCCCCACCCCCACCCCCCTGACGATTTCAGAAGTGTACACTGCTAAATAAACGTGCAAGGGCTAGTAAGCTACCTGTTAGTAAGGTTTTTGACTACATGGCGTGGAAGTCGTTCCTGGAAGTTGATTGCTATGTGCAAGACAATATTTGTAGCATTCGACTTGTGTATGTGTGGGAGCGTGATTATCCCCGCGTAACACGAAACAAAAAAATGTTTAAACATCTACATCTACATGGATACTCTGAAAATCACATTTAAGTGCCTGGCAGAGGGTTCATCGAACCACCTTCACAATTCTCTATTATCCCAATCTCGTATAGCGCGCGGGAAGAACGAACACCTACATCTTTCCGTACGAGCTCTGATTTCCCTTATTTTATCGTGATGATCGTTCCTTCCTACGTAGGTCGGTGTCAACAATATATATTCGCATTCGGAGGAGAAAGCTGGTGATTGGAATTTCGTGAGAAGATTCCGTCGCAACGGCAAACGCCTTTCTTTTAATGATTTCCAGCCCAAATTCTGTATCATTTCTGCGACACTCTCTCCCATATTTCGCGATAATACAAAACGTGCTGCCTTTCTTTGAACTTTTTCGATGTACTCCGTCATTCCTATCTGGTAAGGATCCCACACCGCGCAGCAGTAATCTAAGAGAGGACGGACAAGCGTAGTGTAGGCAGTCTCCTTAGTAGGTCTGTTACATTTTCTAAGTGTCCTGCCAATAAAACGCAGCCTTTGATTAGCCCTCCCCACAACAATTTCTATGTGTTCTTTCCTATTTAAGTTGTTCGTAATTGTAATACCTAGGTATTTAGTTGGATTTACGGCTTTTAGATTAGACTGATTTATCGTGTAACCGAAGTTTAACGAGTTCCTTTTAGCACTCATGTGGATGACCTCACACTTTTCGTTATTTAAGGTCAACTGCCACTTTTCGCAACATTCAGATATTTTTTCTAAATCATTTTGCAGTTTGTTTTGATCTTCTGATGACTTTATTAGTCGATAAACGACAGCGTCATCTGCAAACAACCGAAGACGGCTGCTCAGATTGTCTCCCAAATCGTTTATATAGATAAGGAACAGCAAAGGGCCTATAACACTACCTTTGACGTGACACACTTATCACCACTATCTTAAATTTGATAATGACCTAAGGCCGAAAGTGGCCAGTAATATGGATCGTATGTACGGTGCATTACAGGAATAACACTGACAGTCTACGGAGGTTAAAATAGTTCCATCATTTGGTCGTTCATAAAGGTTTACTCAAAGAGCACCTCGTCTATAAATTTAGGGATGAACCATATGGAGAAGAAGTAACTCTGGGACTATGTAGATAACAATTTCATAAAATGAACTGAGATGTGGTAATAACATATTGCAGCAACGGCGTATGATATTGAATAAAGGGTCAAATTGGCGGAGCGAATGCTGAGATCATAATTGTACCATCTTGTTCTGAGAGCGAACTGAGCAATAGGGCAGACAACTTCACGGAAGCTCACGAGGTACCAGGGGGAAGGTGTTGCCCGTGTCCGGAATCCCCGCGTCTTCCCGGTGTGACGTCACTCTGGTGGTTTCGGACTCCTCCAAGGTCGCGGAAGACGCACCCACACACCGGGCTTCTCTTCTCGTTATCAGCGGCTCTGCACAGAGTGCGCTAACCGCCGCAGTTTCCGCGAAGAGCCGACTAGGGAGGGGAGAGCGAGAGGGGGAAACTGCAATATTAAAAGCCAGCCCGCTGAGACGGCAGGCAAGTCCACCGCCGAGATCGCTTCTGGACACCTGTGCACCATGGGGACGCAAGCGTAAGTAGCCGCACGGGCAGCTTCCCCTGCACTTCCCACACACTTCGTGCTTCACACAGGCTCCAGATCTCACAAGTAGCCTTTTGCAGCCCAAGTTGACTGCTCTTTCAACTCCCCACGAGGGGGCGAATTGCCAGCTGAGTTCTACAGCGATGGCTGCGCTACATAAAACAAATGAGGAAACGGTTTTCGTTTTAAACTAAATCTTCAGGGTGGGCAAGAAGTCCCTGTACCCTCTAGTATCGAATGTTGATTTGACTTGACTTTATCACAAATACATACTTACACATTAAGTGTCGAATATATGGGTGTGTTCCCCATCGCCTCCATAAGCCTCCATGTTCTTCTCGACATATTTTTGAGCGTGTACGTGCGAAATGTATCGTCAACAGCATTGCGCAGGTCTTCGTTTGTAGCATAATGACGTGCAGATGCATGCGTCTTAATGACTCTCCATGACGAGTTGTCAGATGTGATGAGTTCAGGACTCCTCGGTGACCATTTCAAGGGAGCTGGTGTTGCTGGTGTAACACAACCTGTCTACCGTCCTGGGAAGTGTTCATTTAGGAACTCGCGCACTACAAAAGCGTAATGAGAAGTCGCTCCTCCTTGCTGCAAGCGTATGCGTTCTGTGAGACCCCTTTCCTCACCCTGAGGTATTAACCACGATTGTGACGTGTGTAAATAATTTGCTCCGTTCACAGTCTCTCCAAAACAGTACGGTCAAGCAGATGTTGTAATGTCATCGCTGCCCATATTATTACGAGAGGCGGGCTCCTTTCTAAGACGACTATGTAACGGGCGTACTCTTCGGCCAAAACGACAATATTTCTGGCACGTGAGCTGCGGTAAACGGAACATTCATCTGAAAACATAACCTTGCCACGGCTCACTGTATTTGGAAATTGCGTTAGCAAAGCACAGCATGCTAAAACGCGCTCATTACAGGCTGTATCCGATAAGTCGTTTACGAACGTCGGTCGAAAAGATCGGACCTTAAAGTCTCTATTCGTGTGATCTCGCTATGTTGTCCTTGGTATGCCTAGTTCCTCTACGTGTCGACTTCCCAGGAGATAGCTCAATCGAAGCAGAGGCTCCGAACATGTTTCTTCTCATGTCTTCTCCCTTCCACTCCGTGAGCTGTCTTTAACACAAGCAAAAGGATGTCTTTCCCAATCCAGATGCGTTGCCTTTCGCGGTGGAGTCTTATTAAATACTTCCTGGAGTGCTCCCATAATCTGCCTCATTGGCTGCCCTGTGTGTTGTGGTTCGTGCACCCACACACTTGTCACTAAGGGCTGCTTACTAGTGTAGCTCTGACCGCTCACATCTGCCATGGCTACAAATTAAAACTTCACAGCGACTCTTACTGCGGTTCTAGGAGCTTCCAGCCTCGGGCATGGATGTGTGTGATGTCCTTAGGTTAGTTAGGTTTAAGTAGTTCTAAGTTCTAGGGGACTGATGACCTCAGATGTTAAGTCCCATAGTGCTCAGAGCCATTTGAATCTTACTGCGAAAACATGTAAACATGAATTCCAACAATTGATTCCAACAACTGATACGAAGTGACAAATTAGTAACCTGCATAATAACGTTTTATACTAAACTGGTGTTACAGGGGTACGGAAGCATCTCACCCTCATTGTAGGTGATAACTTGAGAAGTTTTAAATACTGGTAGGCGATTTAAATGGCATATAAAGATACATCTACAGTTACATAAATTTTGCGCACTCTGCAAACGACTCTGAAGTGCATGGCAGAGGGTACTTATGATTGTACCATTTTTAGAAGTTCTTCCCATTCCCATCACGCAACGAGTGGGAAAAGACTCATTGTTTTAATGCTACTTGGCACGCGGAAATATCTCACCTTGCATTCGCGCTTCCTACGAGAACGATAGGTAGGGTAGTGGGGTAGATTCTTCACTTAATTTTGCCTCTTGAAACATCGTAAGTAGGCCTTCGGGGGAAAATCTGCGTTTATCTTCAAGCGTCTACTACTTCACGTATTCCAACATTTTCCTGACGCCCTTTTTCACAATGTCATTCATGCAAGACGTCTTATTTTCGCATATCGCACTTACTCTAGCGTGAGGACATCTTTAAGACCAGAGTCAGGTACGAGGCACCACTCAGTGAAACAGAAGTAAAACGTTTACAGTTTAGTAGATTTTGAGTTATAGCTCCAAAATCAACTATGCAACCAAAATTAACTTACATCAGTTGCAGAGTATATAACCAAAATCTCTTAAGGTTTCCTAGTTCCCTGACCAGCGGAGAGTCTGCGTCGCGTGACCTGTAGCAGCCAACACAGCTGAGCACTATATTGTCGCTTCTGCTGTGCAAATTGGAAGGTTAGGGCAGCGAGTCACTTACATATAAACGTTCATTTGTTGAAAATATTTATAAACCACCAGTGCGTATTTACTGTATCCGCAGTACATAAAGGGAAAGCGGCTGTGGTCGAACATCGACGACCATGATTTATGACTACAAACAAGCAGTTCTGAAAGCACTGCCGTTTATTATAGCGGAAACTAACAGTTATATACTAAATAAAGTTGTTGGAACACGTTAAGTGTTAAATACGGCGAAACTGGATAAACAATTCGCGCAATGCATTTTAGTTGCTTCAGTTCCATACTACAAAAGTTTTGTCAAGTTTTTACCCTACTACCTCAAATATTCATGTCTATTTGATTATGAAGTTAACACCAATAAAGAAGGGAACGTGGGAAAACTTGAAAAAAGTCACAGACAAAGCATAAAAAATTAGCTTAGAGGAACGTAACAGGAAGAAAATGTACGTAAATCGTAGTCTATTAATAACAGATCCAACGCAGAGGGTGAGGTGGGGAGGGATGTCATACATCTTTCCATGTATAAACGGCTCTTAATCACAAAATCTGGATTCAAAAGACTCTAACACGTGATGGATAGTGCGTATTTTACTTATTCTTTCTTTATTTATTACGAAGTGTTTTTCTCAGCCATACTCCTATAGATAGTTAAGAATTGTTAGACCATCATATGCTGACATTTATCTTTATTTCTTTAGTATTAAATTTTTCGCTTTTGAAGGGACTTTCAAGATGACGTAGGTACATTTCAAGTGCTGTATAGGCACACAGTAGGAGTAGAATGTCAAAACTGGAGCAGCAAAAGCTGCTATTTTGTAGGACGCAACCAAGGCGACCAACTCCAGCGTTTCCTTTGTCATCTGTTCCACAATACAGCAGACATTTTCCAGTAAAATAACAGATTTTATGAATGAATCGTATTTCCAAATTATTCTCACTGTTCTGCATTTTTACAAAACTTTCGTTGTTTTGTTTAATTTCTGGCGCCCAGGTTGGTGATGCGATCCAACCGTCCCCTCCCCTCCCCCACCCTCGCATAAATTCTACAGCCGGCCATCCCCTTACGTTGTCCCATGGGTCAAACAAACCTGTGATCGTCAGCGCTGCCCTTCTTGGAATATATTCAGTTTCCTCTGTTAACCCAATCCGGGATGGGTTATACGTACTTGAACAATGGTCAAAGATGGAACGCACAGTTGTTTTCTGTCCAGTACTGTTTGTAGACTGGCTGCATTTTTTCAGTACCCTACCAATATTCTGAAATGTAACATCTACTTTCATTGTAGGTGAAGAATTTACAATGACATGAGTAGTTCGTGGGGTGGGTAGAGTCAACCTGTTCACAGAGACAAATTGCGCGTAATACGGACACTGGAATATAAAATGCTCCGGTGTGCCCACCTCACATCCACATTCACATTCTAAGTTTGCCCTTTTCTGTATTCGGTGCAAATACACCAGACGTGGTCCATGGCACAACAATGACTGCAGAGGGTAGAAGGTGTTTCATTTTTAGTCTTTCCCCTATTGAAAAGAATATGCTATCAACCCTACGCGCCTATTGTAGATTCTTGTTATCATAAATGTATTGTGTGTTCCTAATTTGTTCAAAATTTTGACAAATCGTACCCATTATCTGTTCCACTTCCATAAATTCGTGAAGTTTTAATTAATGAAGTGTAGCCGTCTCCCTAATGACCAAATAATAACGAGACGACCATGTGTTGGTGTAGTTCCGAAATCAACTATTGATCTCACAAAGATATTCCTTTGCACACGTCGAAGAGATATTGAAGGCTTCAGTAGCTGAGTGTTTGCTGCCAACGTTCCTACTGTACCCGACAATCGAAGCAAGAACACTCGCCATTGGTAAATAATTTTATTAATCCCGCTGGAAGGTGAAATCTTCCCTGTCTGGTACTGATTAATTCGTTGTACAAAAGCCAAGGTTTTGCTACTTACTTGCACGAATACTAACACTGTGGAAGGTTCAAAAATGGTTCAAATTGCTCTGAGCACTATTGGACTTAACATCTGAGGTCATCAGTCCCCTAGAACTTAGTACTGCTTAAACCTAACTAACCTAAGGACATCACACACATTCGAACCTGCGACCGTAGCAGGCGCACGGTCCGGACTGAAGCGCCTAGTACCGCTCGGCCACAGCGGCCGGCTACTGTGGAAGGTACTTGATAGTAGAAGTTATACAGGTTCCAGTAAACATGAGACCGGAAGGCGCCGTTTACTTGACACCTGCGAATGAACGGTTACTAGCCGCCACTGCCTCTAGTATGAAGTATTGTTGGGAATACGCTGCATGAATAATGGGCCAGCGAACTGTTTCCCGGATACCGTCAGCACCATTTGTGAAAGATGATGAATCAGCACGAAGAGAATCATACAAATGATGAAAACTGTAGGGTGATCAGCTCGTCAGTAACGGTTAGTTATTTAGCGGGAATCTGGGACTGCGGCGAAAAAACAGGGGCGCTTTCTTGGCAACTGATTATATCTGTGAAGAAGACGCAGTATTTGCCGAGCTGAGCTGCCAGATGTGCAAGCCAGATAGTCACTCACGTTATCTTCCGAGAGAGGTACCGCGGCATTAGAGCAGATGATCCCGCCGTTGTTTGGAAGCAGCAGCGAAGGGCGCCGCTTGCTCGATATTCGGCAAGTCACAGACGTGGGCGAACGGAAACGTCGCCGGGCGTGCAGAGACCGTCCGCACCTGTGCAGTGATTAACGTAATAGGATTACAGTGCAACCTTAGTATCAAACAGCTTATTTGTAAGCTCGCCGCACGAACTACACTACTGGAAATTGAAATAAGAACACCGTGAATTCATTGTCCCAGGAAGGGGAAACTTTATTGACACATTCCTGGGGTCAGATACATCACATGATCACACTGACAGAACCACAGGCACATAGACACAGGCAACTGAGCATGCACAATGTCGGCACTAGTACAGTGTATATCCACCTTTCGCAGCAATGCAGGCTGCTATTCTCCCATGGAGACGATCGTAGAGATGCTGGATGTAGTCCTGTGGAACGGCTTGCCATGCCATTTCCACCTGGCGCCTCAGTTGGACCAGCGTTCGTGCTGGACGTGCAGACCGCGTGAGACGACGCTTCATCCAGTCCCAAACATGCTCAATGGGGGACAGATCCGGAGATCTTGCTGGCTAGGGTAGTTGACTTACACCTTCTAGAGCACGTTGGGTGGCACGGGATACATGCGGACGTGCATTGTCCTGTTGGAACAGCGAGTTCCCTTGCCGGTCTAGGAATGGTAGAACGATGGGTTCGATGACGGTTTGGATGTACCGTGCACTATTCAGTGTCCCCTCGACGATCACCAGTGGTGTACGGCCAGTGTAGGAGATCGCTCCCCACACCATGATGCCGGGTGTTGGCCCTGTGTGCCTCGGTCGTATGCAGTCCTGATTGTGGCGCTCACCTGCACGGCGCCAAACACGCATACGACCATCATTGGCACCAAGGCAGAAGCGACTCTCATCGCTGAAGACGACACGTCTCCATTCGTCCCTCCATTCACGCCTGTCGCGACACCACTGGAGGCGGGCTGCACGATGTTGGGGCGTGAGCGGAAGACGGCCTAACGGTGTGCGGGACCGTAGCCCAGCTTCATGGAGACGGTTGCGAATGGTCCTCGCCGATACCCCAGGAGCAACAGTGTCCCTAATTTGCTGGGAAGTGGCGGTGCGGTCCCCTACGGCACTGCGTAGGATCCTACGGTCTTGGCGTGCATCCGTGCGTCGCTGCGGTCCGGTCCCAGGTCGACGGGCACGTGCACCTTCCGCCGACCACTGGCGACAACATCGATGTACTGTGGAGACCTCACGCCTCACGTGTTGAGCAATTCGGCGGTACGTCCACCCGGCCTCCCGCATGCCCACTATACGCCCTCGCTCAAAGTCCGTCAACTGCACATACGGTTCACGTCCACGATGTCGCGGCATGCTACCAGTGTTAAAGACTGCGATGGAGCTCCGTATGCCACGGCAAACTGGCTGACACTGACGGCGGCGGTGCACAAATGCTGCGCAGCTAGCGCCATTCGACGGCCAACACCGCGGTTCCTGGTGTGTCCGCTGTGCCGTGCGTGTGATCATTGCTTGTACAGCCCTCTCGCAGTGTCCGGAGCAAGTATGGTGGGTCTGACACACCGGTGTCAATGTGTTCTTTTTTCCATTTCCAGGAGTGTATTAGTGACTTCCCTTAAAAGAGCTGACTTATCACGTTGAAGCGCTGTAGATGTTGTATAGAACTGGTGCCAGGCACTCGTGTGAGCCTCCAACGCTGACTTGTGTCATGGTTCTGAAGTTGTGTGCAGTGTGTGTGTGTGTGTGTGTGTGTGTGTGTGTGTGTGTGTGAGAGAGAGAGAGAGAGAGAGAGAGAGAGAGAGACAGTTGGCTCCGTGATGTCAGTGCACCAACAATGGGGAGGGGCTCTACTCTCCTCATCGATACCGTCCAAATCTGAGGTCCATGCAAGCCTTGGCCAGAAATGAAAGTGGCAGAAGTAGAAGCTCCAGATCGCCAAGCGTTTAGAAAAAAAGATTGGGCAGGTACGAGTTGGACCCGCGCACTGAGGGTTCCGTACAAACTTAATTATATCCATACACAGTTCATCCATACTGGGAATCGAAAATCTTGACGATTTTTGTCTGTTATCGACATTGATAGTGGCAAGATATCGGTCCAGAGAAGTCCAAGGCTTTCCAGAAAGTTGTGATTTTTAGTTTGAGGTCGGACAACAAATGACAAAAGAAATGTCTTTTTTCAAGTCGACGGAAATTACCCTAAAGATTTTAGTGTGCGAGTTTGAGGGTATCAAAATATGTGACGTAAATGGCCGTAGCTTTTGGTTGCATTGCCTTTGAAGCTTCAATTTTTTACACCGCCAAGAGAGCGTAGGCCTTAGTATTTGACATAAGTTTCAATTTGATACGCCTATCCGTTCCTAAGAAAATGAGGCCTAAGGAGACGAACGAACAGGCATACAGTCAGATAATTAATGATAAAAAAATCTTTTCGTGAGATATAATCACAAATTTACAATTTTCAGATTTTTTTCTTTTCGTTTTTTTTTTTTTTTTTTTTTACGAAATTTCATGATTCTAGGCCTACGGAATGCACCCTATAGGTTTTGATGGGTCTGCGAGTACTAAAATATGTGACATTAACGGCGGTACCTTTTGACGGCATTGACTTAGATGCTTCAATTTTTACTCTGCCAAGAGACACATACCTCAGAATGTGACGTAAATTTAAATGTGATACATCCACCTGTTCCTGAGAGAAATGTTTTTAAAATAGGGTAGAGAGACGGACAACAAAGCGATCCTATAAGCGTTCCGTTTTTACCAAATAGGACACGGAACCCTAAAATCGAAAAAAATGTACCTTATAAATATTCGACACAACGACTCTCGAATTATCATTCTGTACTCTCTTCCGCTGCGCCATCCGCTGCCTGGAAACTATTAACATAAGTGGCTCATGCTTTTCCTGAACCGTGCCGAAAACGCTATTTTTTCTAAATGATCAGCCATTCGGAGTTCCCACTTGTGTCACTCTCATTTCCGGCCAAGCCTATATCAAAAACGTAGACAAAATCGGTGACGACGAGAAGGCGCTTTCCCCTTGTAAGGTTGGTGGACAGGGGACGTGACAGAAAGTAGCTACCGTGCTTAGACGTGCCCATGAGCACACGGTGAATTTAAGTTGCCCGACTGTTTGAGTTATCAACGCGGACTGTCCAACGAGTCTACAACGAATGGTGTATCCCTCGCAAATACGTAATGCAGCGTAAGAACAGCTGGTCGCTAAAAGTTCCTGACAGACGCGGGTCGGAGGCGAGTGCAGGGAGAAGTTGAGGCGGAGGTAGTTCCGTGACGTTTTACGGACATATATGGATCGTGACGGTGACCAGTCGTTGCCCTTGCTTCTAGCTCTTTTTGGCGGGTACACTTGTGGCACTCCTGTCTTTCAAGACGACAACTACTGCGATCATAGCGCTGCATGCTTACGTTCCTGATTCGACGAACACTGAGGTACCGCGTCGCAATTCCACTGGCGTGATTTTGTGGCCCCAGGGATGTTTACCGGCTGCAGTGTCACCCTCTGCCTTGCGGTATGGAGTCGCATGTGGTCAGTGCACTACTCTCCCGGCCGTTTTGGAGACTTTCCAGACAGTTGAGCCGTCACTGTTCGGTCGAGTAGCTCCTCAGTTGGTATCACGAGGCTGAGTGCGTCCGTTCCATTCCGGGAATCGAACCCGGGCCTCCGCATGGCGGCCATCTACTCTGACCACTCCGCTACGAAGGCAGACGGTCGCTTTTTATCACCCAGTCTTTATTCCACAGGAAATATCTCGGGCTATTTGAATCGTCTCGTGCGTAAAGGGCCTCAATCAGGATATATCCAAAATGGAGTTAAGCACATCGACGTCCTGCTGTAGGGTAGCCGCATCTTAGGATGCCATAAGGCACTCTGTCAGATGACTGGTTATGGTAGGAAATACGCTACAGAAATCACGCTATACGCTATAAGGAATTCAGTCAGTGACTGAAACTCTATTAGCACGTCAAGGGAGCCCTTCCAACAGAAACAAGAAAAGCTATCCGGCAACACATTGTAAGTTTCCCGCTAAAAGAAAGTCATTATGCTGGCAAAGATATAAAATGTTTAGATACCGGACTTAACATTCCAGTGATTTACAAGTTGTTTAAGAAGAAACATCCTGATATAAAGATCACATTTTTAAGGAAAATATCAATCCGCATTTCGGACTCCCTCGAATAGATTGCTGCTGTACGTGTTAAGAGCTGAAGGCGAAAATGGACTCCATTAAAACAGCCGATAACTGCTGCTCAACCTGTCCGTCAGATCTTTTACGTATACACAAATAATAGACGTCCTATCACACGTCCCTGGGGCACTCCTCACCATAGGTTTGTCTCCGATGAACGCTCACATTCGATGACAACGTACTGTATTCTAATACTTAGTAAGCAGGCTTCTAAGACTACCGTATGCTACGGTAGAGTATTATAAGTAAGCGTAGACAATAGCAGTTTTCCTAGTGGCTCTGGTCTGTTAATACTAAAACGGCGCTACCTTTTCGATCGCTTTGTTTCTGTATGCGATCAGTGTCTTACTAGGTTCCTCTACAAACTGTAATTGGGGAACCGTCTAGAAACTGAGTGAGGATATCTATACTGGGCCGTGTAACCTACGGAAAATTTTTGTTTTACATAGTTGCCCTCCTATCTGTTACTTAAAAGTGAACACTATTTACAGCAAAACTGAAATGTCAATGTTTAATTCAGGTTTTATTTTAAAATTGTTGATTTGTAACGTGAAACAAAGGGATGTTGTAGTAAAAATGTAAAAAAATAAACAATGCGGGTTTATCATATACCGTTAGAAAGAGCAACTTTCTCAAAGAAAAAGGTAAAATTAAAAGGAAAACTCAAAACAGAAACATAAACATCCCTTCAATCCTTCGTCAAGCTTATATAACACATGTTTCTATTATTCATAAGCGACTTCCACATTGATCAGTAGTAACAGGAAACTTGTCTTTGATGACGATGAAGAATGTTCTATTCAGCAAATTAACAACTATAATTAAATAGATTATTTTATGTTTGAGTATGCAAACTGAAGTTGTATCAAAAGTCATTTCTTTGGTTGCATAAAAGTGCAGAAGTTACGCGATCAACTAATTTTTATTACTTATAAAAAGCGTTTTTCGTTTGTGATGTACTAATGTTGAACGATGTTCGGTTCTAATTATGTGCGAAACAAGCAAACAGAAAACAAACAAAACTCGTCGGTTCCCAGGTTGTCTGTAACACATTCTTTTATGTATCTTTCCTTAGCTGTGTTATCAATACTATCGGTAATCGTACCATTTACACTACTGGCCATTAAAATTGCTGCACCAAGAAGAAATTCAGATGATAAACGGGTATTCTTTGAACAAATATATTATACTAGAACTGACATGTGATTACATTTTCACGCAATTTGGGTGCATAGATCCTGAGATATCAGTACCCAGAACAACCACCTCTGGCCGTAACAACGGCCTTCATGAGCCTGGGCATTGAGCCAAACAGAGCTTGGATGGGGTGTACGGGTACAGCCGCCCATGCAGCTTCAACACGATACCACAGTTCATCAAGAGTAGTTAACGTCCACTGTTCAAAGTGCCGTCAATGCCAACAAGAGGTGACCGAGACGTGTAACCAATGGCACCCCATACCATCACGCCGGGTGATGCGCCAGTATGGCGATGACGAATACACGCTTCCAATCTGCGTTCACCGTGATGTCGCCAAACACGGATGTGACCATCATGATGCTGTGAACAGAACCTGGATTCATCCGAAAAAATGACGTTTTGCCATTCGTGCATCTAGGTTCGTCGTTGAATACGCCATCGCAGGCGCTCCTGTCTGTGATGCAGCGTCAAGGGTAACTGCAGCCATGGTTTCCGAGCTGATAGTCGATGCCGCTGCAAACGTCGTCGAACTGTTCGTGCAGATGGTTGTTGTCTTGCAAACGTCTCAATCTGTTGACTCAGGGATCGAGACGTAGCTACACGATCCATTACAGCCATGCGAATAAGATGCATGTCATTTCGACTGCTAGTGATACGAGGCCCTTGGGATCCAGCCGTGCCTTCCGTATTACCCTCCTGAACCCACCGATTCCATATTCCGCTAACAGTCATTGGATCTCGACCAACGCGAGCAGCAATGTCGCGATACGATAAACCGCAATCGCGATAGGCTACAATCCGACCTTTATCAAAGTCGGAAGCGTGACGGTACGCATTTCTCCTCCTTACACGAGGCATCACAACAACGTTTCACCAGGCAACGCCAGTCAGCTGCTGTTGGTGTATGAGAAATCGGTTGGAAACTTTCCTCATGGCAGCACGTTGTAGGTGTCGCCACCGGCGGCAACCTTGTGGGAATGCTCTGGAAAGCTAATCATTTGCATATCACAGCATCTTCTTCCTGTCGGTTAAATTTCGCGTCTGTAGCGCGTCATCTTCGTGGCGTAGCAATTTTAATGGACAGTAGTGTACTACGTCATTTATGTAGTGTACCAAAACTACCGAACTACAGTTTTGGTAGAGCGTATCTTATTAATAAAGCCTTCGGAACCTGTTCCGTACGCTCGTCTGCAGTGGGTCAAACGCTTTTCGGAAACCTAGGAGTGCGGAATCTAGCTGCTGCCCTTCATCCACGGTTCTCCTCCGACCTGCCCACAGTGCCGTGACGTTAGTGCTGCTGCTATTGCTGGTGGCGGCGCTGGGGACATCCGCCGCGCCCTACGCCCCCCAGTCGCCCTTCTTCGGCGCCCCCGCGCAGCCCAAGGGCAAGTGCGACTGCTCGCAGGCGGCCGACTCGCCGCCAGTGGTGGGCAACCCAGGCACGCCCCCCATGGTCGCCGTCGAGAGGACGCTGCAGCGCCAGTGCGACCTGGTGGACCCCACCGCCTGCCTCGACACCAGCGGCGACGGCCTCGACGGGGTGAGTGCTGCACCACGCTACACCACACGAGCTGTTCTCCAGTGTCAGAGGTTTCCCTCGTCGTGGCCTCAGTTCGACGGCCAGAGCGCGCTTCGTCTTCGGTGCTTGTCCGATCACGTTTAATTCATTAATCCAAAAGTAAACAGTCTTCAATGGTGGTGCAGAGACCATGTGAACTTCATCTACTTTTCTTTTGATTTATGTGGCAGTTCAACCTTCAAATGAAAATGTTTAATAAAAGCACGAAGGTTTTCTCGCATTTTTATCGTAGTGGACGCAGACCAATTCAGAAGGCTATCGACAATGAAGTGTGCGCTGCACATTGTTGAAATCCTTAATACAATCCTTGGATTAATCAAGCTTCCCAGCCTTGATGGCGCGACAAAATTGTTCCATTCTTTCACAGAAATTTACCCGACTTGTCAAACCACCATCGTAAAACTCTTTTAGCAGAATGTTCTCTGAGGTGATGAGGGTCATGACCACACTGACACGTGCCCTCTCCCTCACCAGGTGGATTTGACCCTAAGCATTTCCGTCCATTGATTTCCTGACACTTTTCTGTGCTTCTTGGCTTATCATCTTGATGACACCTTCCGACTACTCCTATCTTCTGCACATCTACCAAACCCGACGCTCTCAACCATGCGCGCCTGTGCGTACAACATTTTACCTTTGCTACTTAATTCCAGTCCCAAAGAAAACAGGTGTTGACAGATGTGAAAATTACAGAACTATCAGTTTAAAAAGTCACGGCTGCAAGATACTAACGCGAATTCTTTACAGACGAATGGAAAAACTGATAGGAGCCGACCTCGGGGAAGATCAGCTTGGATTCCGTAGAAATGTTGGAACACGTGAGGCAATACTGACCCTACGACTTATCTTATAAAATAGATTAAGGAAAAGCAAACCTACGTTTCTAGCATTTGTAGACTTAGAGGAAGCTTTTGACAATGTTGATTGGAATATTCTCTTTCAAATTCTAAAGAGGCAGGGGTAAAATACAAGGAGCGAAAGGCTATTTACAATTTGTGAAAGGGAAGCAGTGGTTGGGAAGGGAATGAGACAGCCTATCCCCGATGTTATTCAATCTGTATATTGAGCAAGCAGTAAAGGAAACAAAAGAGAAATTCGGAGTAGGAATTAAAATCCATGGGGAAGAAATAAAAACTTTGAGGTTCGCCGATGACATTGTAATTCTGTCAGAGACAGCAAAGGACCTGAAAGAGCAGTTGAACGCGATGGACAGTGTCTTGAAAGGAGGATATAAGATTAACATCAACAAAAGAAAAACGAGGATAATGGAATGTAGTCGAATTAAGTCGGGCGATGCTGAGGGAATTTGATTAGGAAATGAGACAGTTAAAGTAGTAAAGGAGTTTTGCTATTTGGGGAGCAAAATAACTGATGATAGTCGAAGTAGAGAGGATACAAAATATAGACTGGCAATGGCAAGGAAAGCGTTTCTGAAGAAGAGAAATTTATTAACATCGAGTATAGATGTGTCAGGAAGTCGTTTCTGAATTTGTATGGAGTGTACCCATGTATGGAAATGAAACATGGACGATAAATAGTTCGGACAAGAAGAGAATAGAAGCTTTCGAAATGTGGTGCTACAGAAGAATGCTGAAGATTAGATGGGTAGATCACATAACTAATGAGGAGATATTGAATAGAATTGGGGAGGAGTTTGTGGCACAACTTGACTAAAAGAAGGAATCGGTTGGTAGGACATGTTCTGAGGCATCAACGGATTACCAATTTAGTATTGGAGGACAGCGTGGACTTTAAAAATCGTAGAGGGAGACCAAGAGATGAATACACTAAGCAGATTCAGAAGGATGTAGGCTGCAGTAGGTACTGGGAGATGAAGAAGCTTGCACAGGATAGAGTAGCATGGAGAGCTGCATCAAACCAGTCTCAGGCTGAAGACCACAACAACAACAACTTCTTTCAACGCTACATTGACAATTCATCAATACCTCAGCAAATGTCCCGTGATTTAGTCGTTTATGTGAGGTAGAGAACGCGGAAAGAAACTGGAGGGACGGGTGGAAATTCGTGACTTCCAGTTGCACAGAGCATTGTGGTAATGCAATGGCGAAAGTTGAAAATTTGTGCTGGGCTGGGACTCGAACTCAAGTTTACCGCTTCTCATGAGCAGCTGCCTTAACTACTTCGGCCATCCGGACACGGTCCCTGAGCGACTCAAATTTCCAACTTATCGCATGCTCGAACGCAGCGTCGATTAACCCCCTACTCACAAATTATTGATTCCCGTAGGAGATCGGACGATATTAGTGCATCCGCACTGAAACAAATGTCAAGGAGCCGTAGCGCTTTTACAGAAATGTATATACCCTTACTCATGTTAGGGTATTTCTTATCATTCTCTGTGGCCCCTCTCTGTTTCATAGCTCAATTGTCCTTTAATTATTAACGTCATTCTCCTGAACCACATTTCGATCACGCCCAGTTTATTCTTTCATAGTCCTCTGGCTTTCCAAATACGGCTCGGCTCGACAGACTCTTGCCTCAGAACCGAGCGGGGTGGCGCAGTGTTTAACACACTGGTTAACACACTGGACTCGCATTCGGGAGGACGATGATTCAAACCCGGATCCGGTTGGTTTGTTGGTTTTGGAGGGGTGACCAAACAGCAAGGTCATCGATCCCATCGGATTAGGGAAGGATGGGGAAGGAAATCGGCCGTGCCCTTTCACAGAAACCATCCCGACATTTGCCTGAAGCGATTTAGTGAAATTATGGAAAACCTAAATCGCTACAGAGAAATGCCGGGATGACTCCTTTGAAAGGGCGTCAAAACCCAATCTCCAAATATCCATTCTTGTTTCAGAACTTACTTCACCAACTCTTTGCCAGTATCAGATACCAGTAAGGCTCTGTTGTACAACCTACTTCAACCTTACATCCACCAATCTCACAGCTTACAACAAGCACTTCTTACAAACAAAATTGTATTATATATTTCGCGTTCGGTTCACAAGAATGGTATCATTACCTATTTTGTCTTATTAGCAAGTGATGACCAGATGACCTGATTAAAAATAAAGAGACAGGCGGTAGTAAAATACCATACGCACTTGAATACGCCACATAATAATCCTACAACTGACCCGGTTACTTTGTGTCGAACTGAAGTACAGGAGTTAGTTTCTTTTGTAATTAAGTTTGGCAGTATTTTACTACTCCTGCGTCCGCAGCTGGTGCTCTAGTGACTTGTGCGCGATCTCTAGATGCGGTGTCGCTGGGTGGATTCCCCACAGGATCGGAGAGAAGCTCATGGACTGCGTGTTTGTGTTGTTCTAATCATTTCATCGGCGCGTGAGTCTCCGAAGTTGTGTGAAATAGAGACTTGCATAGGGCGGCCGGTCAATAAGCCCATACTTTCATTCATTTACGATCCCTTTCTTTCTTTTCAACAGTTCATCTGATGTCGACTTGGTAAGACGAAACTAGTAATGATACCACCTGTGTCACATGAGGGTGAAACACATAATTCAAAAAAGTAACAAGACGGTCACTGTGTTTGTCTAACGGTGTATGCCTGCACTGGGTGCACTTCTTTCTATTTTATGCACAGGTTTCCTTAACACTGATGTTTCGTTGGTCGCTATTCTCGTATTCGCTACTCTTCATCACTTCCGTCGTTACTCTTCTTCTGCTAAATTCAACTTCAGAGCAGCCTGTGCACTGAACAGTTCATCTGAATCTCCCTTAGTTTTACTTTTGACGTTAATTCCTGTTCTCAAATTTCTTTCTCTTTCATCAACGGATCTTGGATACACAATTTAATTAATTCTGCTATATATAATACTTAACACGATCATGAGCTGAATGATTCCTGATTTAAACCTTCCAAAACGTAACTTTCTGCTAAACGACCAAACGAAAGATCCGTTACTGTCGTGAACGAGACAGGGAGTACATAGGCCTACAAAGAGGAACACCGTCAATGGTCTGAAATCTGTCTATAAAAAAGGGAAAGAACTTGTAATGTCCGGAGAATAAATGATGCACGTTATCTCACAGAAATCGTCTCAGAAAGTAAGTCATATCCATGTCGTTCCTGCAAGTTTACTAATGTCACGTAACCATCTACCATTTGATTATCGTGTCATTCATTTCTTAAATTTTGGAATATAACTTCGTATCAGGGTACGACTTAAATTGATGTATACTCTGAACTGTCGAAACAAGCTGTAGTACAACATTTCCCGTTTTGAGATGGCTGTATGGGCATGTTCCGAAAGACATTAAATAAATAAAAGCCTTTCGAATGTGGCAAAGAACGTTCCTGGTGCATCTATCATCCGTTAACTCAGGTGCAGACCAAGGGTTCGGTTATAATAATAATACATTGAATAGAGAGTATGGCTGATGAATGGCGGTGTTTGAACAGCTGTTATTTAGATGTTTACTTCAAAGAAAAATGGCGTTCTGCAGTGCGGTTGTCGATCAGTACGTTGTTTTGCACGACGAAACTCGCCTGACTGACTTGTTACTCTGAAGCTTACGTGCGTCAGGGAACTGTGACGAGTACTCCGCAAGGTCAGCATCCGCGTGTTCACCAAGTTACGTAGTCAGCCGCAGAACGGCAGCTTTATCGCGTGCCTCAGTCACAGACCGTCTGCCGGAAGGAGGAGGACCTTCTATTTTCCGCTTGACTGAAACGTCATGTGAAACAAACCGCCATTGACCAAGCAACAGTCTCTCGGCTGCAGCCGCAAGGACTGACACAGAGAGCTGTCAAGGACCAGGATAGGATGAGGATGAGGAAGAGGAGAGGGCGGGGGGGGAGGGGGGGGGGGTTGAGGGGCGGAGGGCGTGCGTTCCAAATGGATCGACAACGCGAAATGCAGGCGTACCTGCTTCCGGAGCGGAAGGCGCGGGAAATTCCTCTTTCGCTGCAGCCGCCCCAGACGGCGATGCACCAGCGGTGCGCTGACGCAACGCAACTGGGGTCAAACGCTCTTGCCGTTGCATCACACCTCAACAGCGACCGGCTGGTAGTCCTGAAGGTCGTACGGAAGTCTTTCGTCCCTTGCCAGCTCTGCCGCGCCTGAGCATTACCGTCACATACATGTACATCTACCCTCTGCAAAACACTGTGGAGTGCGTGGCACAGGGTTCTTCCCTTTGAACGACTTACCGAGGAAATAGAATTACATATTAATACCTTCAGCTGCTGACGGGCGTTGATATATATCAATAGGGACAGGTGAAAATGTGTGCCCCGACCGGGGTTCGAACCTGGGATCTCCTGCTTACATGGCAGACGCTCTATCCATCTGAGCCACTGAGGGCGCAGAGGGTAGCGCGACTGCAAGGACTATCTCGCGCCAGACCCACATTCTCACCTTATATGTCCACACACTATATTCGTAGGGTCCCTGCCCAACACATTCCTTACTCGTGGAAGACATTCTTACCAAGTCCCGTAAGAGTTCGGGTACATGTCCGAAAGAACATACACCATATCCATATAAGTAACACAGGACTCCTCCCGTCCTAATAGCGCAAGGAGGACGGGAAGAATGATTGCTCAAATGGTTCAAATGGCTCTGAGCACTATGGGACTTAACATCTGAGGTCATCAGTCACCTAGAACTTAGAACTACTTAAACCTAACTAACCTAAGGACATCGCACACATCCATGCACGAGGCAGGATTCGAACCTGTGACCGTAGCAGTCTCGCGGTTCCGGACTGAAGCGCCTAGAACCGCTCGGCCACCACGGCCAGCAATGATTGCTCAAATTGCCTCTGTAGGCGCCGTAATTATTCTAACGATTTCTTCGCGATCCGTAGTGCGCGATACGTAGAAGATTGTAGTACGTCCGGACCGGCCGCTGCGGACGAGCGATTCTAGGCGCTTCAGTCCGGAACAGCGCTGCTGCTGCGGTCGCAGGTTCGATCCTGCCTCGTGCATGGATGTGTGTGATGTCCTTAGTTTAGTTAGGTTAAAGTAGTTCTAAGTCTAGGGGACTGATGACCTCAGATGTTACGTGCCATAGCGCTTAGAGATATTTGAACCGTTTTGTAGTACGTCGGGACTTCAGAACGTAAGTTACACACGTCGTCCCAGGCTAAGACCATTGCGCTACAAGGGTGGCCGTTTGTCTTCTGCATTTCTTCTTGGTGTAGCAACTTTAGTGGCCATTAGTGTATATTCGCTAATAAAATTCGTTGCAAATAATCCACCTCAATTCGCAAAGAACAGTGATGTTCATACGTACAACACTAGAGGGGAGAAATGAGCTTTCCTATCCGTTATTGAAGCTGTCAGTTACCCAAAAAGGAGTACATTATTCAGCAACAAAAATCTTTGATCATTTGCCCAACAATATAAAGTGTCTGACAGGTAGCAGATCAAGTTTTAAGTCTAGCTTAAAATCCTTTTTTTGGACAACTCCTTCTACTCCATGGACCAGGTTCTCTTTCATAAATGGTAAAAAAAATTGCACCTCTAAATGTAATTGCATGTGTAGAACTAAAAATTTCAGTAATATTAATATTAGCACTATTCATGTGTGTGTACATATCTTGTAATCTGACTTGTTCCACATCATATCGATAAAATAATCGGGAAAATGATCTACGGATCATGACATAACTAAACAATAAAGCAGCATCTGTGAGGCAAGTCTTTGCGCCCAGGGTCCCGAACTGAACCAAATGGAACACCTTCAAGAACAGAGACAATGTCGACGTCGCTCCAGCCCCAGTGTCCAACAATACTTCCGTCTCTGGTTTAAGCTTCTGAATAAGGTTGGTCTGTCAATCCTCCACAGATATCCAGACACCTCACTGAACGAATCCCAAGCAGAGTTCAACTAGTCATAAAGGCCAAGGGTGGACAGACCCCACATTAATTTCTGGTAATAGGTGCCTGGATACTTGTGATGAGATAATGTACTGGCTAATGCTGTAGTACCTTGTTGTGTCCATTTGTCTGGAGCGTTTCTTGAGATAGCGACGTGTCCTCAGGAGACGGACTTCGTGGTGGTGGGTTCCGGCACTGCGGGCAGCGTGCTGGCGTGCCGCCTCTCAGAGGACGGCCGGCACCGCGTCACGCTTCTGGAGGCGGGACCTCCCGCCCCCGCCGCCGCCGCCGCCCCCAGCCTCTACCACGCCTACGAGGGCACCGTGCTCGACTGGAACTACGAGCTCGAGAAGGACCCTAACAGCTGTCTCGCCTCCACCTGTCGCTGGCCGCGAGGTGAGTCGCATTTATCTTGCCTCGGTCTCTTCTTCACAACCCTTTCTCGTATCTCAGAAACTGACCCTTGCTGGCACTGCCTGATTCTGGTCATCTTCGCCTTCAAAAGAGTTAAGTACTTTCACCGTACTCTCCTTCCGAACAGGCCTCGGAAGGCTCAACCGTACCGACCGACCGCCGTGTTATCCTCAGGCGATAGGAATCACTGGATGCTTTCCCACATTCCCAGCTTTTGTCAGTTTTCGTGACCGGAACCGGTACTTCTCGATCAAGCAGCTCCTCAGTTATTCTCACAAGAACCGACTGCACCCCGCTAGCCGACAGCACCCTGCAGACAGGACAGTCACCCATCCAAGTGTTATCCAAGCCCAACAGCGCATAACTTAGGTCATCTGACGGGAACCGACGTTACCAGTGCGGCAAGGCCGTTTGCAGTTTCACCGTGCGCGCTAGAACAAAAATATTGCAGATAACACTTACTTAATTACTCATTGAAATTGTAATGTTATCATGCCGTGTGAGGGTGTCTACAACTTGTACAGGACACAAGTTGCAGTTATAAGAGTCGAAGAATGTTAAAGGCAGACACAGCACTTGAGAATGCAAAACCCAGTTTTATTCAATTTGAAGATTGAGCAAGCTGTAGAGGAAACCGAGAAGAAATTTGGAAAGGGAATTAAATGTCAGGGACAAGAAAGTAAAACTTTGAAATGTCTCGATCAAATAGTAATTCTATCTGTTTCGAAGATCAGTTAAATGGAATGGCTCACATCTTGAAAAGAGGATGTAACATGAGTATCAACAAGAGTACTGGGCTGCACTCTAATTAAATCAGGTGATATAGTGGGAATCACAATAGGAAAAGCAGTAGCTAAGTGTTGTTACGTGGGCAACAAAGTAACTGACGACGGTCAAAGTAGGAAGGATATAAAATTGAGACTGGTAATTGGGAGAAAAACGTCCCCGAGAAGCAGGAATTTGTGAATATAGAATATAAAATTAAGTGTTAGGAGGTCTTTTCCAAAGGTATTTGTCTGGAGTGTAGCCTTGAGCCGAAGTAGAATATGAACGATAAACAAATCAGTGATGACGAGCATAGAAACTTTTGAAATGTGGTGTTAGGAAAGCTTGTTGAGAATTAGACTGGTAGGTCGAATGATTAATGAGGAGTTAATATATTTAATTAAGGAAGCAACAAAATTTATGGTACAAGATAACTAAAAAGGAAGATTAGGTTATAGGACACATACTGGGTGTCAATGTGTGGCTCATGGAGTGGTGATGGAGTGAAGCGTGAGTGGGAAAAGTCGTAGATGAGAAGGGGAATGAATAGAGTAACCAGTTTTAGATCGATGTAGTTTGCAGTAGTTATGCAAATATGAGAAGCTGTGCGCGGTATAGACCAGCATAGAGAACAGTCATCAACCCAGTCTTCAGACTGTATATGACAACAGCGCCTGGTACGTGCAGATTTAAATATTCGTTGTAAGTTTTTCAATTAGTAAGCAAATACCAAAATTATTTTGTTTACTTTATCTTCATCCTTGATAAATCCCTTACTTAGGATCTGCTTGAGGAACATTAACATATCAGTTCCTTTGTCCGAGGAGAAATCATAAGGTTTTAATTACCATCTTGAGAAATACTGTTAAGCAGTTAATTTATTGTTTGTCTATAGGTATCTACCTGCATCCCTCGTCAAGATCCGTGGCACGCCGCTAGAGGATAAAGTGCGCATCGGCCGCGCAGTTTGGTTTTGAATCCCCTCTAGCGGTGTGGTACGGATCTGTGGCGAGTGGATTTCAAAGCGTGCCAGGACTGCAGATATGTACCTATAAACGCACAAAAAATAATTATGTAATTTGATTTTTGCAAAGTGGTGATTAAAACTTTACGTCGTCGCCTTCTACTTCTTCTTCTTCCTCACTTCATATATATATGTAGCTGTGTGGTCAGCGCGACAGAATGTCAATCCTAAGGGCCCGGGTTCGATTTCCGGCTGGGTCGGAGATTTTTCTCCGCTCAGGGACTGGGTGTTGTATTGTAACAATCATCATCATTTCATCCCCGTCTGCGCGCAAGTCGCCGAAGCGGCGTCAAATCGAAATAGTTGCACCCGGCGAACGGTCTACCCGACGGGAGGCCCTAGCCACACGACATTTACATTGACATTTACTTATTTATTAGGAAACTAGCTTGTTATAGTACGCCATCTCTTGCATGGTCTTCCTAGATTTCTTCTTCCAGTGTATTTATAATTGAGAGCCTTTACCAGCACTCTTTCTCCTCTCATATGGTCTATGTATTCCTTCCATTCTCTCCTTTACTTTTTCGTTGACGTTATATACTGTCCAATCACATTCATGTGAAAACCTGTCAATAGCCTGAATAAACACTTTTTACAACGCGGGCAACTGCGAGTCGTTCAGGAAGAGAGTCGGTGAGGTTCTGGAAAGCCATGACAGGGATGTGAAACCATGCGGACTCCCGTGTCGTGGCCATCTGCACTATGTTTCTCGGTTCAGGAACTGCCCTAACGACGTGGTCTCACAGATTCTCGATTGGGTTTTAATATGGGGACTTTGGTGGTCACGAGAACAAGGGAAACCCGTCCTGATGCTCTTTAGACGACGCTCTTGTATTGCAAGCTGTCTGATGCATCGCATTGTCTTCCTGGTAAATGCCATCAAGCTGAGGAAAAACAAACCGCAATAAGAAAAAATGTGTGTGAAATCTTATGGGACTTAACTGCTAAGGTCATCAGTCCCTATGCTTACACACTATTTAACCTAAATTATCCTAAGGACAAACACACACACCCATGTCCGAAGGACCAGCCGCACAGTCCATGACTGCAGCGCGCCAGACCGTTCGGATAATCCCGCGCGGCAAACCGCAATTAGAGATGGACGTGCTTACCAAGGATAGACGCATACATGTTTTTATCCATTGTGCCTTTCAGAATGACGAAATCACCCGCGGAACGTCATGAAAATATTCCCCAGACGATAACGCTCCATCCTCCGGCCTGGACAAAATAAAAAAAGGGGGTTCAAATGGCTCTGAGCACTATGGGACTTAACATCTGAGGCCATCAGTCCCCTAGAACTTAGAACTACTTAAACCTTACTAACCTAAGGACAACACACATATCCATGCCCGAGGCAGGATTCGAACCTGCGACCGTAGCAGTCGCGCGGTTTCCAACTGTAGCGCCTGGAACCGCTCGGTCAGATCAGTTCCGACGGTTGTTACAGCGTGTTTGTTTTCAGAAGTTTCACGCCGGTGGCGCATAAAACGCGAGTCCTCTGAGAAGGCCGCCTGTCGGCACTCAGTGGACGTCCAGTTGCGGTATGGGCGTCTAAATTCCAGCTTACGTCGCCGATGAACAGTAGTCGGCATGTGTTGGATGAACCAGACGACTGTTGCAAAGGCCTATACGCAGCGCCGCCCGCTGGAACGGTCGTTGAGGAGACATTGTTGGCTACCCCTCGCTACCCTCGCTACCCTCGCTTCATCTGGGCAGTCAGTCGCTCAAAAGTTGCACGTCCATTCACCTGTACAGATCTCCACATCCGTCATTCACCATTGGCATGCATGGACCGTGGTCCACCACAGATGCCTTGGCATCGATTTTGGATAGCACCAGTTTGTCAAATGTTCAAATGTGTGTGAAATCTTATGGGACTTAATTGCTAAGATCATCAGTCCCTAAGCTTACACACTGCTTAAAGTAAATTATCCTAAGGACAAACACGCACACCCATGCCCGAGGGAGGACTCGAACCTCCGCCAGTTTGTCACGCAAGTTATAATTTAGCCATGACGGCACACGAACAGTTTACAAACTTAACCATTTCGGATATGTTTCCACCGTTAGCCCGAAACCCAATGATTATACCCTTTTGGACGTCAGATAAATCGCGCCGTTTCCGCATTACGGCAACGACTACAGTGTTGTCCCAGTGCGCTTTATATATATTCTCCACTGCCGGCCACTGAGGCCGAGCGGTTTCTAGGCACTTCAGTCCGGAACCGTGCGACTGCTACGGTCGCGGGTTCGAATCCTGCCTCGGGTATGGATGTGTGTGATGTCCTTAGGTTAGTTAGGTTTAAGTAGTTCTAAGTCTAGGGGACTGATGACCTTAGCTGTTAAGTCCCATAGTGCTCAGAGCCATTTTATTCTCCACTGCTAGTGGCGCCATTTCCCGTCTCTGAGTGGTTATTGCACGTTGAAGTCGAGAGTAGACGGTAGGCGCATTAATGTGACTGGAACGCGTATATTCCTAAATATTTTCTTACGTCCTCATTCTTTTACGATCTTCTCTTGTACTGAGTTATTCAAAACGATCTAGATACTTTCAAGTGATTGCAAAAAAATGCCTGGCACTATATGGTTAGATGTATGAAAACAGCAACTTAAGAAGTTTATTGTGTCATGTTCACAAATGTGTGAATGATTATCGCCCGGATGAGTTTTATATGTGAATGATTATCGTCCGCATGAGAGTCAGTAACAGGTGCCCAGATACGTCCTACTATGTCAGTGATGTTGAGGGGAAGAGGAGGTGTGAAAACGGTGTCTTTGATTTAACCCCACAAGCAAAAATCACATGGTGTCAGGTCTGCAACGCACGGGGACCATGCCAGAAACTGGAGATTGCGAGACAATGCACAAGTGATAGGTCGTGGTGCGCAAGAGCTCACGTACATCATTGCCTAAGTGCAGTGGAGCGCCACCCTGCTGTCAAATGAAATTGTCTCTGTCCTCTTGCAATTGCGACATAAACTGCGCGAAATGCTTTTTCTTTCGGTCCGGTGGCAATGTTTCTGGAGATTGCTGTAACAAAACAAACTTCTTGAGTTGCTATTTCCATACCTATAATCATGTAATACCTTACCTCAATATTAACATTTATTAGTCACTTGAAAATGACGCTGTACATTCTTCCACTCTTCTTAGGACTCTCGTTTCCTGAGTCGGTATCCTAATTTCTTGATTGCTTGTTGTTACCCTTGTTTCAGTTCCATAAATAAGAGATGGTGTTGCTACGGTTTTATAATACTTCAGCTGCTTTTTATCTGGCTGTATTGTGCAATTTTTTTTGCAATCGTTCTACAGGTGAAATTATATTTACTTAATTTTTGGTCCATATTTTAGTCTTATTCATATGTAGTGTCATACCCTCGATTTTAAAATGTTTGTCTTGTCCCAAGGTACACATATATAGTTGACAGACAAGCAGCATAGCTTTGAGTTAATTACTTTTAAATACATTGTAGGAGTGAACAGTGATCAATGTGTTACAAATATTTACTATCAAAAACAGTCTTGATCACAATTTGTTTAGTATGGTGACCGGTTTCGACCACTACTGTGGTCTCTTCAGACCTACAAGTCGTATACAAAGCTTTAACTAGAGGGCTACATACATTAAATAAAATACATAAAGTTATAAAGCTATAAAGCGATGAATTACCAATGAGTAAGAACGTCCTTCTGGTGGTAAATCACTACTGGAGAAACCAGTGCACGTCTTACTATATATAATGGAGGCTCCGCCCACTTCTGACGGAATGATGTCATTACTCATCAATGGGTTATAGGTCGAATAACAATGTAAAATTTCTTAGTTAAAAATTGTCAAGAAAGGTAAATAAACACACACTAAACTTAGCTTGTTCAACAGCTATTGTCAATTAAGAAGCGTTAAAAATATTTAAACATGTAGGATAAATGAACCACGTTTTGACAGTACATGGGTTGCCCTCTCAAGGCCTGTTAGTGAGCCATTTGGAACCACTTTGCCATGGTGAAGTTGGGCGCCGTTCCAAAGATGTGGCAGCAGGCTTCTTTCCACTGCAGTTGTTGTAAAGTCGATAGGCAAACTATCCAGTACAGAGATGTGGCAGCTTTATAACTTTATTTATTTTCTTTAATGTAGCCCTGTAATTAAAGCTTTGTGTACGACTTGTAGGTCTGAAGATGCCCACAGCAGTGGTCGGAACCGCTCACCATATTAAATAAATTGTGATCAAGACTGTTTTTGATAGTAAATACACTACTGGCCATTGCAATTGCTACACCACGAAGATGACGTACTACAGACGCGAAATTTAACCGACAGGAAGTAGATGCTGTGATATGCAAACGATTAGCTTTTCAGAGCATTCACACAAGGTTGGCGCCGGTGGTGACACCTACAACATGCTGACATAAGGAAAGTTCTCAAACGATTTCTCATACACAAACAGCAGTTGACCGGCTTTGCCTGGTGAAACATTGTTGTGATGCCTCGTGTAAGGAGGAGAAATGCGTACCATCGCGTTTCCGGCTTTCATAAAGGTCGCATTGTAGCCTATCGCGATTGCGGTTTATCGTATCGCGACATTGCTGCTCGCGTTGGTCGAGATCCAATGACTGTTAGCAGAATATGGAATCGGTGGGTTCAGGAGGGTAATACGGAACGCCGCGATGGATCCCAACGGCCTCGTATCACTAGCAGTCGAGATGACAGGCATCTTATCGCATGGCTGTAACGGATCGAGCAGCCACGTCTCGATCCCTGAGTCAACAGATGGGGATGTTTACAAGACAACAACCATCTGCACTAACAGTTCGACGACGTTTACAGCAGCATGGAATATCAGCTCAGAGACCGTGGCTGCGGTTACCCTTGACGCTGCATCACAGACAGGAGCGCCTACGATGGTGTACTCAACGACGAACCTGGGTGCACGAATGGCAAAACATTTTTCTCGGATGAATCCAGGTTCTGTTTACAGCATCATGATGGTCGCATCCGTGTTTGGCGACATCGCGGTGAACGCACATTGGAAGTGTGTATTCGTCATCGCCATACTGGCGCATCACCCTGCGTGATGGTATGGGGTGCCACTGGTTACACATCTCGGTCACCTCTTGTTTGCGCTGACGGCACTTTGAACAGTGGACGTTACATTTCAGATGTGTTACGACCCGTGGCTCTACCCTTCATTCGATCCCTGCGCAACCCTACATTTCAGCAGGATAATGCACGACCGCATGTTGCAGTTCCTGTACGGGCTCTTCTGGATACAGAAAATGTTCGACCGCTGCCCTGGCCAGGACATTCTACAGATCTCTCACCAATTGAAAACGTCTGGTCAATTGTGGTCGAGCAACTGGCTCGTCACAATACGCCAGTCACTACTCTTGATGAAATGTGGAATCGTGTTGAAGCTGCATGGGCAGCTGTACCTGTACACGCCATCCAAGCTCTGTTTGGCTCAATGCCCAGGTGTATCAAGGCCGTTGTTCTGGGTACTGATATCTCAGGATCTATGCACCCAAATTGCGTGAAAATGTAATCACATGTCAGTTCTAGTATAATATATTTGTCCAATGAATACCCGTTTACCATTTGCATATCTTCTTGGTGTAGCAATTTTAATGGCCAGTAGTGTATATCTTTGAGTGCCTGGTCACCTAGGGTATCCAAAGTAATCTCACTGTGGTGTCACACATCCAGGGCGCGTGGTGGGAGGCACGAGCGTGCTGCACGGCATGATGTACATGCGGGGACACCCCTGGGACTACGACCGTTGGGCGCAGTCGGGCTGCAGCCGCTGGTCCTGGAAGGACGTGCTGCCCTACTTCCTGCGCTCCGAGGACAACCTCGACGTCAAGAGGCGCAGTGACTTCGTAGACGTGAGTATCAGTACACGACGCTCCTGCACATGTATTCCCCCAGCCACTGAATAGCGCACGGCAGAGCCTATTTCGTTCAGTGCGCACAAAGTAACTTGGCCCGTGCCTGCGCAGGCGCTGCGCTAGGGGTGAAAGCTACGCCGTGAACGGACACCACAGAGTAGGGGAGACCGGCTCGACAGCTGGGACCAGTACACTACCATATATCTCGAGTAACTTGTAAGATACAGCTAGCAACTCTGCAAATGAACGTATTAACGGGTTAAAAATAATTCTAGAACACAGACGTTCAAACTCGATAATTTTTCACTATAGTACCAAAAAAAAAAAGTCAGCAGCTCGTGGTCTCGCGGTAGTGTCCTCGCTTCCCGAGCACAGGGTCCCGGGTTCGATTCCCGACGGGGTCAGGGATTTTCCCTGCCTCGAGATGACTGGGTGTTGTTGTGTCGTCTTCATCATCATCATCATCATTCATCCCCATCACGGTCGGAGGAAGGCAATGGCAAACCACCACCACTAGGACCTTGCCTAGTAAAGCGGTGCGCGTCTCCCGCATCGTTCCCCTACGCTCTGTAAAGAAGCATGGGACTTCATTTCCATTTTTTCCACCAAAAAAAGGAATAGTTGCATAAAGAATGGCTCAACCAAAAAAGACGACCACATACTACTAGAAGGAAACCGATAAAACAAAAAAGTGATAAAAAATGTAACATAGCAAACGACATTGCTAAACAACATATTGTGCCACATGATGCCCTGAGAAGCTGCTCGACAAAATTGCCTCAAAATAAGTCTGACTCCGTAGCTGAGGAATCAGCACAAGTGAGTGCCAGCGCGAGGCCCAGGTTCGATTCCCGGTCGGGTCGGAAATTTTCTCCTCTCAGGGAATGGGGTGTTGCATTGCCCTTATCACCATTTCATCATCGACACACAAGTCGCCAGAGTGACGTCAAATAAGACGACTTGCACTGGGCAGCTGAAGTCCCAAAATATGTCATATGCACATTCCATGGCTTTTTTTTTTTTTTTGTACTCCTTCATCTGCATGTGTCTGAAGTAGTGCAGATTTGGGAAGTACTTGTCGCCATGGTTTATTCTCCTTATTCAGCGAATGGCATAGCTAGTGGTTACTACAATCCTCTCAAACACAATTATAATGAGATTTTCACCTCGTTTGCCTCTTATGATAAAAATTTAATGGCACAGCATACAATCACAAAGCACATTGGCAGATCAGTGTTAGGGTTGGTCTCATCAGAATCGACAGCAAACCAAAATGGCGACTGCCTGATTCCTCCGTCATTGGCGTCAGTTCTACTTTCAGTTTCACTGACACACATTGCGTGTGTTGCGTGCACCAAGTTTGTTTTCCGGGTCTGCCTGTTGTCTGTTAAAGTATTATTGCCCGATTCCGAGCAAATGGCTTCTGCCACGCTGTTCAGTCTCCCACAACTAGGAGGATCCATAAGACAGTTTCTAGGGAGGCCAGACCTGGAGGTATGCAGTATCTTTAATGTTTCGGAAGACGGATGCGGATTTGTATGAGTAAGTAGCCATAAAAACCTCCAGTTACGGCCCTGTTACAAACCTGCATAATTTTCCTTTCCATGAGAGCAAAGGGGGCGGGGGGGAGGGTGGGGGGGGAGTAACCGTGGCTGCCCCTTGCCCCAGGGATGCGTGACTTACTCACAATTCTGGATCCTTATTAATTATGTTTAATTGGTGTTCTTGTATTATCTCTGGTCTATGTAGGTTGTACACTGAACACTTGAGTGAAATATGTTCTGCACTGCCAACCATTCTGCAGTCACATACTCCTCGCTGTCAGCGTTGGACTGTAGATAGGTGGTGTGGATAAGGTCTGTGCCCATTCTGCACATAAACCGTGCCCCGACAGGGTCAGACGGTGTAGCTTTATTTAGCCTTTTTCAGGTGTTTGGAAAGATTTCCGAGACTCGCCGACCCCTATCAGATGAGTCCCAGTCGCTTTGCCAGGTATCCACCCGCCGGCGCCTTAGTTGGATTGAATAGCACATCATAACAGTGGTTAACCTCTGGTCTTTGTGGCTGTCAGTGATAAAGGGACAACGCGCCTTTATTTAGTAACTGTGAGTGCTTGTTGTCTGTTCCCCGCAGCCGTCGCTGCACGGCACGGACGGCCCGATGACGGTGGAGCGCTTCAAGTGGCAGCCGCAGCTGGTGGGCCGCATGCTGCAAGCCGCTTCGCAGCTGGGCCAGCGCGTCGGACACGACCCCAACGGCGGCGCCGGCCAGCTGGGCTTCACGCCCGCGCAGGCCACCACCGTGCTCGGCGCCCGCTCCAGCCTGCTGCGACAGTTCTGCGGCGGCTCCGCGCGCCGACCCAACCTCAGCATCGTCACCAGGGCGCAGGTCAGTCGCAGTCTGGCGCGCACGAGCAGCACGCCGTCGAAATTCCTATAGGGACTTCCGGTAACACTACCTTGGTTCGCCGCCAGGCCACATGGAGCGCTGCAAGTTCATCAACCCATCATTTCGGTTTCTACATCTACATCTATATACATACTCCGCAATCAACCATACGGTGCGTGGCGGAGGGTACCTCGTACCACAATTATCATCTTGCTCCACTCCCAAACAGAACGAGGGAAAAATGACTGCCTATATGCCTCTGTACGAGCCCAAATCTCTCTTATCTTTGTGGTCTTTCCGCGAAATATAAGTTGGCGGCAGTAAAATTGTACCGCAGTCAGCCTCTGGTTCTCTAAATTTCCTCAGTAGCGATTCACGAAAAGAACGCCTCCTTTCCTCTAGAGACTCCCACCCGAGTTCCTGAAGCATTTCCGTAACACTCGCGTGATGATCAAACCTACCAGTAACAAATCTAGCAACCCACCTCTGAATTGCTTCTATGTCCTCCCTCAATCCGACCTCATGGGGATCCCAAAGGCTCGAGCAGCACTCAAGAATAGGTCGTATTAGTGTTTTATAAGCGGTCTCCTTTACAGATGAACCACATCTTCCCAAAACTCTACCAATGAACCGAAGACGACTATCTGCCTTCCCCACAACTGCCATTACATGCTTGTCCCACTTCATATCGCTCTGCAATGTTACGCCCAAATATTTAATCGACGTCACTATGTCAAGCGCTACACTACTAATGGAGTATTCAAACATTACGGGATACTTTTTCCTATTCATCTGCATTAATTTATATTTATCTACATTTAGAGTTAGCTGCCATTCTTTACACCAATCACAAATCCTGTCCAAGTCGTCTTGTATCCTCCTACAGTCACTCAACGACAACACCTTCCCGTACACCACACCGTCATCATCAAACAGCCGCACATTGCTATCCACCTTATCCAAAAGATCATTTATGTAGATAGAAACCAACAGCGGACCTACCACACTTTCCTGGGGCACTCCAGATGATACCCTCACCTCCGATGAACACTCACTATCGAAGACAACATACTGGGTTCTACTACTTAAGAAGTCTTCGAGCCACATATTTGGGAACCAATCCCATATGCTCGTACCTTAGTTAGGAGTCTGCAGTGGGGCACCGAGTCAAACGCTTTCCGGAAGTCAAGGAATATGGCATCCGTCTTATACCCTTCATCCATCGTTCGCAAGATATCATGTGAAAAAAGGGCGAGTTGCCTTTCGCAGGAGCGATGCTTTCTAAAGCCGTGCTGATGCATGGACAGCAACTTCTCTGTCTCAAGGAAATTCATTATATTCGAACTGAGAATATGTTCGAGAATCCTGCAACAAACCGATGTTAAGGATATTGATCTATAATTTTGAGGATCCGTCCTTCTACCCTTCTTATATACAGGCGTCACCTGCGCTTTTTTCCAGTCGCTCGGGACTTTACGTTGGGCAAGAGATTCGCGATAAATGCAAGCTAAGTAAGGAGCCAATACAGTAGAGTACTCTCTGTAAAACCGAATTGGAATCCCGTCAGGACCTGGCGATTTATTTATTTTCAACCCATTCAGCTGCTTCACGACCCCAGGGATGTCTATCACTATGTCCTCCATACGGGAATCTGTACGAGACTCAAACGGCGGTATGTTTGTACGATCCGCCTGCGTGAAAGATTTCTCAAACGCTAAATTTAAAATTTCAGTTTTCGTTTTGCTGTCTTCCGTTGCCAGGCCAGACTGATCAGTGAGTGACTGGATGGTAGCCTTCGACCCGCTTACCGATTTTACGTAAGACCAGAATTTCCTTGGCGATTAAAGTATTCCATATTTGTTTCGGTTTCCTCCAAAACAAAGCAAGAGTGACGATCTTTTACGGAAGCTCGAAATTTAGCGCAGACTTCAATGCGAGATGCCTATAATGGTTTCCACAACGAAACTTTGTCTCGAAACCTGACAGCAAATCCAAAGAGATGCTAGAGGCAAGACACAATCATTGCTTTCTCTGCGCGACAGCAATGGAGATACTATCGAAAACAGGGCTGCCTTCACAAAAGAAGACGTAGTAAATATTCCAGACTTCGAATAAAGCACAGCCGCCAACGTTAGTAACGTGGAAGTAAATATCCTTGGAATACTGAAGCAACTTAAATCACTTAATAAAAACGAGTCTTCCGGTCCAGACTGTATACCAATTAGATTCCTTTCAGAGAATGTTGAAGCATTAGCTCCCTACTTAACAATCACATACAACGGTTAGCTCCCTACTTAACAATCACATACAACGGTTCGCTTGACAAAAGATCCGTGCCCAAAGACTGGAAAGTAGTACAGGTCACACCAATATTCAAGAAAGGTAGTAGGAGTAATTCACTAAATTACAGGCCCATATCATTAACGTCGATACGCAGCAGGATTTTGGAACAAATAGTGTCTTCGAACATTATCAATTCCCTCGAAGAAACGGTCTACTGGCGCACAATCAACGCGGATTTAGAGAACATCGTTCTTGTGAAACACAACTAGCTCTTTACTCGTATGAAGTGTTGAGCGCTATTGACAAGGGATTTCAAACTGATTCCGTATTTCTGGATTTTTGGAAGGCTTTTGCACTGTACCACACAAGCTGCCTGTAGTGAAATTGCGTGTTATGGAATATCGTCTCAGTTATGTGACTGGATTTGTGATTTCTTTCAGAGAGGTCACAGTTCGTAGTAATTGACGGAAAGTCATCGAGTAAAACAGAAGTGACTTCTGGCGTTCCCCAAGGTAGTGTTATAGGCCCTTTGCTATTCCTTACCTATATAAGCGATTTGGGAGACAATCTGGCCAGCCGTCTTATGTTTGCAGATGTCGCTGTCGTTTATCGACTAGTAGTCATCAGAAGATCAAAACAAATTGCAAAACGATTTAGAAACGATATCTGTATGGTACAAAAATTGGCAATTAACCCTAAACAACGAAAAATGTGAGGCCATCCACATGAAGGCTAAAAGGAATCCGGTAAACTCCAATTTCACGATAAATCAGTCAAATCTAAAGGCCGTAAATTCCACTAAATACCTAGGAGTTACAATTACAAACAACTTAAATTGGAAGGAACACACAGAAAATATTGTAGGGAAGGCTAACCAAAGATTGCGTTTTATTGGCAGGACTCTTAGAAAATCTAACAGATCTACTAAGCAGACTGCCAGCACTACGCTTGTCTATCCTCTTCTAGAATACGGCTGCGTAATGTGGAATCCTTACCAGATAGGATTGACGGACTATATTGAAAAAGTTCAAAGAAGAGCAGCACGTTTTGTATTATCGCGAAATCGGGGAAGGAGTGTAACTGAAATGATATAGGATTTGGGATTGACATCGTTAAAACAAAGGCGTTTTTCATTGCGGAGAAATCTTCTCACGAAATTCCAATCACCAACTTTCTCCTCCGAACGCGAAAATATTTTGCTGACGCCGACCTACATAGGGAGAGACGATCACCATGAGAAAATAAGGGAAATCAGAGCTCGTACGGAAAGATAATAGGTGATCGTCCTTTCCGCGCGCTACACGAAATTGGAACAAAAGAAAATTGAGAAAGTGGTTCGATGAACCCTCTGCCAGGCACTTAAATGTGATTTTTCAGAGTATCCACGTAGATGTTGCTGATTACGAGTTCATGTGTATACTGCACTCTTTGAATTGCATTGTGAATATGTTGCTCCTATTCTGCTTGGTTTTTCCAAGCATCCGTAACATTGGATGAAGTAAATGATTCCATATTTGTTTTGTTTCATATAAAATAGAAGCTGGTTTCATCGCATAGTGTTTTGTGGACATTCGTTCCTGCCTACGAACCAATGTGCAAACTGCTCGATTTAAATGTATTGAAAGCATATTGCTCGTAATCTACTTTATTTTCGTTCACATACATTTTTCGTACTTTCTCGCATTTAAGGGAGAACTCGACGTTGGCAGCTTTTGGCAGAAATTATACTGAACTTACATCTAGTCATGGAATGAGTGTGTAACTGTGTTTCCTTGATGTTATTTCTTGCCACTGAGTGTCATGCAATTCATAGTGGTTTGCAGAGTATGGATGTAGTGACTAGAACATTCGTCCTCGCAAATACTAAAAATGGAACAATAGTTACGCAAACGTGTTGACACGTTATTAGTGGGTAATAGACACAACACAGATTAGCAGAAGTCAATGTATGGTACTAGAATAATGCTCCCACTTCAGTAAAATTTTGGAATTCTCCACTGAACGCAAGAAAGTACGAAAAATGGATGCGAACAATTATAAAGTGGAATACGAGTAATATGCTTAAAATGCATTTAAATCAAGCAGTTCACACACGGATATTTCTACTATACTTGAGTACACAGAACATCGTGCAACAACACCATCTTCTGTTGTACATGAAGCAAAAGCAAATATCGAATTATTTACCTCACCCAGTATTACGGATGCGAGCGTAAATTAAGCACACTTACAGTGCAATTGAAAGAGTGCGATACACATAAGAAGTCGTATTCAGGTGCACAATGCGATAAAACCAGCTTCTGTGTCATGTCAGATGATTTTCAGGCTTTTACAACTGCTTTAAAGCGCAATTATGTCCGCCTGGAAATGGCCACATGGTCGAAATTGCATTATTGGGTTTTACAGATAAGTAATTTTACAGTCAAAGGGTGACCACCATGTTACATGACTTTACTGCCGACTGAAACTTCACAGTGGTCATGTGTTTGCATTGGGCTTGTGCTTGTGTGTGTGTGTGTGTGTGTGTGTGTGTGTGCGTGTGTGTGTGTGTGTGTGTGTGTGTGTGTGTGTGTGTGTGTGAAGCTCTTTTTGGCCGAAAGCTTAAATATACAGCAGTCTTTTCGTTTGCCTTTCTGTGACTCAGCGTCTTCTCTACGTGGTAAAAAACATTTTTTTATGTTGTTGTGGTCTTCAGTCCTGAGACTGGTTTGATGTAGCTCTCCATGCTACTCTATCCTGTGAAGCTTCTTCATCTCCCAGTACCTACTGCAACCTACATCCTTCTGAATCCGTTTAGTGTATTCATCTCTTGGCCTCCCTCTACGATTTTTACCCTCCACGCTACCCTCCAATGCTAAATTGGTGATCCCTTGATACCTTAGAATATGTCCCACCAACCGATCCCAAGTTGTGCCACGAACTCCTCTTCTCCCCAACTCTATTCAATACCTCGTCATTAGTTATGTGATTTACCCATCTAATCTTCAGCACTCTTCTGTAGCACCACATTTCGAAAGCTTCTATTCTCTTCTTGTCCAAACTATTTATCGTCCACGTTTCACTTTCATACATGGCTACACTCCATACAAATACTTTCAGATACGACTTCCAGACACTTAAATCTATACTCGATGTTAACAAATTTCTCTTCTTCAGAAACGCTATCCTTGCTTTTTCCTTGATGTTATTTTTTTATAATATTTTAAATATTATCATCTAACACTCGTATTTCGTAAAGCGGAAACGCGGATATTTGCGAACATTTTCCCGTGATCGAAGTTCCCTGCCAAGCTATTAGGAGCACTACTACCGTTCTGTATTCCCGTATGGTAGTTCTAATATGGGCCTTGCACTTCCATTTTGGTGTTCTGTGATGCTCAGACCGTCAACTGCGGCAGCTCCAATGCTGCACGTCACCTCTTAGATAATAACTACAGAGTGTGTGAAAGAAAGTTCACAGTTACGATTGTTGCCCAAACGCAGCCAACCGGAAAGTTTACACCGAAGCGAATGGAAGCGAACGAGCATTCACAGACAAATTCGCCAGTGGCCAGCGTTTCCTCCCGCTCGCACGGGAGTGCGCACCTATGAACAATCGTTTCCGCCGAAGAAAATACGAGAGAACGTGCTTGACCTAGGAATGCTGCTCTTGTTCTTTCGCACTGATAACCTGTAGACACGGTCTTCAGTCAATACAACAATAATGCAAAGCTGTGGTATTCAGATACGATTGGTTTGCATGGTGAGCACACTGATTTTCCCAAAATAAACAAAACTGCGTGGCAAAAGAAGAATGTAGGCCAATTTATAGGTATTTGAATTTGTACGCAAGTGTGAAGCGGTTGGAGGTAGTGCACTTAACACTACCCTGGCATTGTACTAGAACCTTGCACATTTCTTGGCTGGCAGTTACGCTAGTTTCTCAGTACAGTTGAGGGAGAAATTTAAAAGTCGAACACTAAACGACCGACGTCCAATGTAACATGAAGCAACCGACGAATTTTGTGGCATTTGATGGCTGCCGTATCTCAGATTGTTCCCAATGTCTGCAGTGACAAATGCAAAGTACTTCTAAGATTTTATTACTGTTTATGTAAGTAAGATGATGTCAATAAAGTATTATTAATGAAATGTGAATATCTGTACATCCTGCCGGATAATCTACTAGAAAAAAAATCTACTACACAGTTTGTTAGAGGACAGATAGTTTGATCATAGGAAAATGGCTGTCATTTATTCATGCAGTTAGTACGCCAAAAACTTCTAAAATAAGAGTGACACGCCAGAAATGTAAGCACAGCTATAATGGAAGAATGATAGGGTCCCTTATGTATTTTAAATTTTAATCAGCAGACTGGACACACATTTTTACTTGTATTCTTTCAAGGAAAGTTATTGTCTGTTACTTTTTAACTAAAATAAATGCAAAGCTTGTGCTCATTCACTAGGTTCCCACCTGTTGGAAGCGTCTAAAGGAAGCTTTCCACGCATTACGTCAGATCACGTGCTCCCACAGCAAGTACTCGATTTTGAACAGAAAGTCGCTCATGAAAAACGGCCTTTAACGTGTTCACCACAACAATTGTATGGGTTATTTTTCTTGGAGCCCATTAGAAATATGGGCCCCGCAATGAACTTGTGACGGCACATTAGTTGCCTTGCCCGACATACATCGCGAACACTCGGTTCTGTCCAGATCCCGCAGACAATCAATATGTCAGTGCAAAGGTAACCACTGAAGGTCTTATCTTTCCCATATGTTATCGAGAGATTGCACGTAGTTAAAAGCGTAGTTAAGAAGTAACTCATTTGAAATAATAACTCGTTCCCTGCCCGGGGACAGTCGTTTGAACTCATGAGACCTGTATGTTACGTGCTATGATGCACGTCACGGTCTCGGTACATACATTTTCTGCAGTGACGTTAGTGTTTCAACAAAGTTAGCTGGATGTGCTTGAGCAGTGGTTGATTTCACAGCTCAATACAGATTCCTCAAAAATTTTTACGTTCATAAAGCACTGATGAATCGAAGGTGGATAAAGGACCACAAATTATAGAACAAGAGTAAGTCCACCTAACTATTGATCAAACGCAAATACAGAAATCTGGTAGCTACACGAATTGTTGCACTCCCTGACAAAGTTTAGCAGACATTGTAGGAAGTCAATGCAACTTCGTACACATACACACCATCGATACATATGTAAATCATTAGCATTGCAATTCCCTGTCACAGGTACACGTCACCAGAGTGCATTAATGTCGTTCGTGTTTGGTGCTGTTACCAGTCCTGGTAGGGTATACAAGGAGCCTGAACGGCATCGGCTACTGAGTGAGCAATGTGAAGGGTATGGAAATGCCATGCACGCGTGTCAGACAGCATTATCAGTACCTGACGGGCTTTCCAAGCAGTAACATTGTGGATCTCCATTTGGCCAGCAGGGCGAATTGTGCAATATCGAGATTTCTGGGGAATTCAGATGTAATAGTGGCTCGATGTTCAACTGCTTGGGAATGTGATGCCAGACATAATCGACTTCATGCATCCGGTTGTCCAAGTCTGCTCACCACAGGGAAAGAGCACTGCATTGTGCACCAAACAAATTATAACTCCTTCACATCTGCACCTGCCATCCAAGAAGAAGTTATGGATTCCCTGCATCATTTTGTGTCATCCCGCATCATTGGTTGGAGTGTAGCAACAGCCAGATAGGGGAATTACCATCCCATGTGCAGACTGCCGTTAACACCTCAACACAAATAGCTGCGTCTGGAGTGGTGCAGTGACTGGAAAGCGTGGACTGTTGACGAATGGCGTCATACTGTGTTCAGCGATGAACCGTAGTTCTGCAATACCCCAGATGACCATTGTCCTGAAGTATGACGACGACCTGTTAAGAGGACCCACTCTCCCAATGTTTTGGAACGACACATCAGTGTTACATCTGCTGTCACAGAGTGGGGAGCCATTTCACATCATGGCTGACAGTGATTAAGGAAACTGACTGCACAGCATTATGTCACGGATATCCTGCGTCCTCACGTTACCTCTCATGTGACAGTATCGTGGTGCCATTTTTCAACAGGACAATGCTCGTCCACGCAAGACACATGTATCTATCTACGCACTGTCTCCGTGGCGCTGAGGTACTCCTATGGGTAGCAGAATCCCCACATCTGTCCCCTATTGAATACTGTGGGACCAGCCTGTTCATTAACTCGATCACAGTGCCAGTATCCAGGATATCAAGCACCAGTTTATATAGTTGTGGGCCAGCTTGTCTCAGGAGAAGATACAACGGCCTTATGACATTCTTCCCACACGAATCAGTGCAGGCATCCAAGCCAGAGTGGACGCAAAGTCATACTAATAAGTGGGCCCATACTGCCAAGTTCTTTGTAAACTTGACGCAATTTTATAATCACTGAAATAACGTGACATACCCTCTTAACTGGTAAGTTTCGTTTCATTTTCCATCTCCTTCTGGGTGCTTCTCTACTTTTGTCAGGAGAGTAGCTTCCATAGGGCAGCTGCAGTGTTCAAAATGCAGCTGTCAAAAATGTTATACTGACGTGACCTAAATAATTTATGCCAGCTGAAGATGAATGAAGCCCAAAACGCGTTCTTGGCACACAATGCTACTTTCAGAATGGTTGATTGCTGTATTTATTCAAGTAAATCATTACTTGTCTCTTATGTGATGTTTCAATGCCTCCAATCCAAATTCTGATTAAAAATACGTTAATACTCTGTGTGTCATGTTGTTGACATTACTGAAATAGAAGGACGAAAGTGAGCAGCCAGAGTGGGATGTTTTTATCTGTTACAGGTGACCCGTGTGCTGGTAGACCCACAGTCAAAGCGGGCCACAGGCGTGGAGTATGTGCGAAAGGGCAAGACACGACGACTCATGGCCGCCAAAGAAGTCATCCTCAGCGCTGGAACTGTCGCATCGCCGCAGATCCTCCTCCTGTCTGGAATCGGTCCTAAGGAGCATCTGCAGAAAGTCGGTATGTAAACAAGGTGTGGTACAAAATCACAGCTAACAGTGACGTAACTCTGCAGTGAAACTTATGGTCATGAGTGACTTCGTCCTGGAATCGGCCGTGCTTTCCATTTGCTAAGCGTGACACTCAGTATTCCTGTTGGATTAAAAAAGTACATTAGAGTGGCAGTGCTTGATCCAAAGGTAGCGGTTTCAGATGCTCGTAGCAAAAAAATTTTCGTCCCCACTATTTGGCAAGCTAGGAAAGGAGAAGAGAGTTTATCTCATTTCTTATCACCAGTCTCTGTGATAAAACTTTGGATTAAATTACAAACATCCCCACAGGAATCTCAAGTTTCATGGTAGTCTGTCCACTGAGTTCACCTATTAAGTCGTTATTCAGCAACGGGCTACATTCACTGTTTATTAGTCTCACGTTCCTGTCTCATCATGAACAACACAAGCACAATACTGTTGCATTAAATGACAGGATGGGAAGTTTTAATAGGGTTTATTGCAGATTTTTAAAAGTAATCATAAACTCGCATAGGTAATTACATCTAACATCAATGGCATTGAAAATGGTAGCTGCTGATCCATAATGAACTGTAGTATTCAGAGTGTCACGGACGACATGTATGAGAAGTCCCCTGGTGTATTGTACTGTATATTGGAGTATTTACTTATAAAATCTAGGTATCCAGGGAATTGGTATTTGCACCATTATGTGTTATGCAGAGATCTAAGTGTTTCTATGTCTTCCTTGACATCTTACGTAACATCTCAGGACTTATGACTTAGTTTCACAAGTCTTCTTCAACTCCATTGTGCAATTATTCATTAGTCTTGGACTGAAACTGAGCAATGTGGACTTGATTATTCCCCATAATAATCTGTCTGGTGTGGTAAGGTCTAGGCTTCATGCTGTACCTTTCAGTGAGGCTGGAGGTGTTGCTGAAGCATGCCCAATGCAGTAGCCACATCTTTGTTCGTTGAGGAACTGTCACATCTTAATAGTAAAGTGCACTGGAGTCCAGTTCCACTGTAAACATACATTATCTAAATTGTGGTTCATTAGTCACGTAATGTACATAATCTAAATCATTTGATTCAGTAACAGGACACACAACAATAGTGTAGTAAAAAATCACCATAAACATACAACAACTGGCCCTAATAATAAAACAATTGTGTGCATGTCTATGTATATAATTTGAAAAATCAAACACTGAGTAACTCCTTCTCAAACTGTCATTTACATGTTAGCATTAATCATAAATTGTTGTTAGTATACTTCAAAATAGAAGCCTGTACTGAATGCTTCTGCCTGTTAACATATAACTTGACACATTCCCCGTCCCTGAAAGATTTCCTTCAAGACATTTACAGACTGAAATCTCTGAATGGAAATCCTTAGGTTTTCCAGGTGTGATTACTAAAATTTTCCTTGTACTATTTAGACTTATTTTCTTAGGTCAAGGATTTTTAAATGAAAACAAATCCATGTAGAACCAAAAGAATCAGGCCTGAAACGTTTCCCGCAGTCTATTCTGCTTCAATTACATTGTCCTCAGGAGACAGATAAATAAACCTTGTAACATGCTGTGGCTATTGTGTATCTTTACATGATTTAATGGCTTGGCTTGAGTCAGCCCAATCACATGCAAATTTCACTGAAAATTCAGCACTGTTGTTCAAGGAATGGAATCACTAAATATCTGACTCATTTCTTTAGGGATACCTGTCATCCATCACTTGCCTGGTGTTGGAAGACGTCTCCAGAATCATGTTTCATACAAGATGAGGGTCCAGCTGAACAACTGGAAGCAGGAAGCACTGCTGACCAATGGAACACTTCATGAATATGTGAAGAAGAGAGTAGGACCAATAACCTCCACAGGAATGTCACAGGTTTGTTGCTTTCTTTGAAGTAGTATACTAACAAATTACCTCTAATCCTTCTGATACAAAAAACGTGAAGAATGATGAGTTTATGAGCAGAGTGAGAATGGATTGGTACAGAAAAGATTAATTTCCAAATGGTAAGACTTTCAGCCACAAGCTTAATGTGTGTATGACTGAATGGATGGTTTGCTTGCAGCTGACAGGCTTCATCCGAACCAAGTACGCACCTCAGATGCCCGCGAGTCTGCCAGATGTGCAGATATTCTTCGCTGGTGAGCAGGCTAATGGTTCTTCTGTAGTGAGCAGCTCCTCACCTCCAGCATACATAGACATTGTGCCCACACTGCTTCGGCCAGAGAGTCGTGGTTACTTAGAACTACGCAGCAAGGACCCGTTCCAGCCACCACGCATATTTGCCCAGTACTTCAGAGATACGTTTGATGTCAAGGTGCTGATTGAGGGCGTCAGGTATGTACCTGAAACATTTATCATGTTTGTTTATATAGTTTTATATTAAATACCATGTAATCTGTTACTCTGCAACAGATGTTATAAAATGCATGGAGAAGGACTTGCTGCAGGGTTGGACAAAATAATATTAACACCTACCCAATATGGTACATGGTCCCCTTCATCATACAGAATTCCCTTGGAGATCAAATCGTATGAACCCAGTCTAAGAGGTCAATGTGAGAGGGTGTTAACTGTCGCATAATTGTTCTCCCCATATAGATAAAGGCTGCTCAATAATATTAAAATATGGTGTTTTTTAAGGACAGAGATGATGTATTACTTTATCCTTATATTCAGCTATTTTCAGTGGTGAAAATAGGTCATTGTATGTTGTAAGATTTAGTGTCACACCATTCTCATGGGAAGAATGTTATAACCTTTAATCACTAATAAATTGCGTAGATATACAAAAGTAGAAACACTAGCGGGTTACATGTTACTAACTCCGTATCTGTCATTCGACTGCCGTGCCGTGACATGCGGCCGGCGCCGTTCATAGTCAGGTGGCGCTCCCGCGCTCGGCCGAGCTGCGGAGCGCCTCTATCGCCGTGTTCGCGTACTAACGTAGCGGCACTTTTGAATGTCGTGGCACTGTCAACGCTTTTCCCCCCTTGAAAAAAAAAAACACTCACTTCCTTGGAGACACGGACAGTGCGGAGACATCCATGGCCTCTTGGGAGGCCCCGAGAAGATCCCGCGGAGAAACACGAGAGTATGGTCGAAAATGTCCAGGACGGAAGCTTGCGCGTGGAACGTGCCTCCTGGACGAGAGGATGGGTGAAAACTCCGGAGCAGCATCCATAGGTGTCGTGGACCTGGGGATGTGCTCCAGCGAGATGGGTCCCGGAGAAGGCGGCGTCGCGACTGGGGCCGGTTCCGGCGTACTCGGAAGCGGTAGCGACGGCGGCGGCAGCAACACGCCCGGAAGATCGGCAGCAGCGACAGGACTGGCTTCTCGGGCTGGTGGAGACGAAAGAAGGGGCGGTGGTACCGGCGTGGCCACCACTCGCGGGCGCATCTGGTCGTAATGGCGAACAACCATGCCGTCGTCCGTACGTATTTCACAAAGCCAGCGGCCGCGAAGAGCCTGGACCACCCCTGGAATCCATTTAGGGCGAGATCCATACCCCCGTGCCCACACGTCGGCGCCCACCGGGTATTTTCCCGCACTAGGGGACACAGTACAAGGCCTGACAGGGTGAAGCAGGTGCAGTAGAGTGCGCGGTTGGCGGCCATGCAAGAGTTCAGCAGGGCTGCGATCACCCAGAGGCGTGAAGCGATAAGAACTCAGAAATTGCAACAGAGCGTCATCTGTGGAAAAATCACTAAGGAATTTTTTCATTTGGCTTTTGAAAGTGCGGACAAGGCGCTCGACCTCCCCATTCGATTGCGGATGGAAGGGCGGTGCTGTAACATGATGAATCCCTTGTCCAGTACAAAAATCACGGAAGGCCTGCGAAGAGAACTGAGGGCCATTGTCCGTGACAATCGTGGATGGAAGACCTTCTAGCGCAAAGATTTTGGACAAAGCCAGCGTCGTCGCCGCAGTGGTGGGCGACGGACATCGAACAACAAACGGAAACTTCGAGAAGGCGTCAATCAACAGTAGCCAATAAGTGCCGAGGAAGGGGCCGGCAAAGTCAGCGTGCACCCGTTCCCACGGCTGCGCCGGATCAGGCCACGGAGAGGGCAGAGTACGAGGCGCAGTCGGTTGTTGAACACACTGATCACACGCAGCGACCATGTGGGCGATGTCCGAATCAATACCGGGCCAATAAACGTGCCTGCGGGCCAGGGACTTAGTCCGAGAAATCCCCCAATGGCCCTCATGCAATAGTTTGAGAACATCTTTGCGAAGAGAGGCGGGCACCACAACCCGTGGAGATGCGCCATCCGTGGCCAGAAGAACAACACCCTCACGAACAGACAGACGAAGGCGCAAGGCATGGTAGTTTCGAAGGGGATCCGACGCCCGGCCCTTGGTCCTGTCCGGCCAACCCCGCTGAACAAAACCGATCACCTGACGCAGGACCGGGTCCCGCGCAGTAGCCGACGCGACCTGCGAACCTGTAAGTGGAAAACCCTCGACCGCACGACGTTCTTCCTCATCAATGTGGAAACAGAGTAGTTCATCTCGATCGAAAACCGGGCCGGGGCCCATCGGCAAACGCGACAACGCGTCAGCGTTGGCGTGCTGGGCCGTGGGGCGATAGTGAATCTCATAGTGAAAACGAGACAAGCATAAGGCCCAACGCTGCAGGTGGTGAGCCGCCTTATCCGGAAGCGACGCTGAGGGGCTGAACAGAGAGACCAGCGGCTTGTGGTCGGTGATGAGGTGAAACTTAGAACCATACAAAAAAACGCTGAACTTTTTTAGAGCATAAATGATAGCGAGCGCCTCCTTTTCTATTTGAGAGTAACGCCGTTGGGCATCGTTGAGGGTCTTGGAAGCGTAGGCGATGGGTCGTTCCGACCCATCCTCATACCGATGGGCGAGAACAGCCCCTAGGCCATACTGTGATGCGTCAGTCGCCAGAACCAAGTGCTGACCCGGACGGAATGTGGCAAGACAAGGCGCCGACTGCAAATGAGCCTTCAGGCGGACAAAAGCCTGCTCACACTCGGCGGACCAACAGAAAGGAACGTTTTTGCGTAACAGCTGATGCAGAGGATGAGCCACCGCCGCCGCGGAGGGAATGAATTTGTGATAATAAGCAACCTTGCCTAGAAACGCCTGAAGTTCTTTGACCGTAGACGGCCGGGGTAGAGCGGTAATGGCCGCAACGTGCTGTCGTAGAGGACGTATACCCTCACGGGACAAGTGGAAACCAAGATACACAACGGAGGGTTGGAAGAACTGTGACTTGTCCAGATTGCACTTCAACCCAGCTGAATGCAGAACCCGAAACAGTGAACGCAAATTGCGAAGGTGCTCCTCAGTGGAGGCCCCCGTGACAACGATGTCATCCGGGTAGTTGATGCAGCCGGGAACGGAAGCCGTGAGCTGTTCCAAAAACCGCTGAAAAATGGCCGGCGCGCTAGCGACGCCAAATGGTAACCGCTGGTACTGATACAACCCACAAGGAGTGTTGATGACGAGAAATTCCTTGGAAGATGCATCCAATGGCAACTGATGGTACGCCTCCGATAAGTCAAGTTTGGAAAAGAACTGGCCCCCAGCGAGCTTGGTAAATAACTCCTCAGGACGGGGAAGAGGATAAGTGTCAATGAGGCTTTGAGCGTTGACAGTGGCTTTAAAATCACCACACAATCGCAGACTCCCGTTTGGTTTAGAAACCACCACGATGGGCGATGCCCATTCGCTGGAGGTAACAGGAAGGAGAATCCCCGAAGCTGTTAACCTGTCTATCTCAGCTTTGACAGGTGCACGCAACGCCATCGGAATAGGGCGTGCCCGGAAAAACTTAGGGCGAGCCGTAGGTTTAAGAGTAATGTGGGCTTCAAAATCCTTGGCACGACCCAGACCAGCAGAGAACACGAACGAGAATTCAGAACACAAGCCATCCAGCTGTTGATATGGAATGTCCTCAGATATGAGGTGCACATCATCATCAATGGAGAACCCGAACAACTGGAAAGCATCATAACCGAACAGGTTTTCAGTGCCCGCATGATCCACCACATAAAACGTGAGGGGCCTAACAACAGACTTGTAGGCAGTGGAAGCATCAAACTGGCCAACGATAGGAATTTTCTGCTTATTATAAGTTCGTAGATTTCGCGTAACTGGAGACAAGGGAGGGGAGCCCAACTCCAAATACGTGCGAGAATTAATGAGAGTTACTGCAGAGCCAGTGTCCACTTGCATGCGAATGTCTTTATCCAGAACACGAACAGTAACAAGCAACTTATTCGTTTGAGAAAGCACACAGTTAACATCCATGTCCGATGCCTCGTCCTCGTCGACAGGAACTTTAGGGGACTGACACACAGAAGCAATGTGGCCTTTTTTCCTACATGAATTACACGTGGCCCAACGTTTTGGACACGCGGCTCTGTCATGCTGTACGAAACAACGTGGACAAGAAGGAAAGGCGGAACGAACCTGCTTCTGTGGTTGCTGTTTTCGCTGCGAGCGTGGCGGCCCAACGCGACGTTGTTGACGCGAGTGCACCGCCGCCACATCGTCGTTTCCCTGTGAAACAGGCAAATTGTCCGTGTCGAAAGTGGTCTGTACAGCGCCTACATCACACCACGCGTCTATTTGCGCACCAGCAGCGTGAGACACTTCAAACGATTGAGCGATGCTGAGAACTTCCGACAACGACGGGTTTGGCAATTGTAAGGCACGTTGCCGAACTTCTTTATCAGGAGCAAGCCGTAAAATAGCGTCCCTAACCATTGAATCAGCGTAAGACTCATGATGAGTGTCCGTGACAAACTGACATTTCCGACTGAGACCGTGTAGTTCCGCCGCCCAAGCCCGGTAAGATTGATGGGGCTGTTTACGACACCTGTAGAACGCCACGCGGGCGGCAACGACATGGGTGTTTTTTCGGTAATAGTTAGACAATAAGTCACACATTTCTTGGAAGGACAGAGAGGCAGGTTCCCGCAGAGGGGCTAACTGAGATAGCAGCTGATAGATCCGTGGGGAAATCCAAGAGAGAAATAACAACTTACACATAGGAGCGTCGACAACGCCGAAAGCCAAGAAGTGTTGCCGCAAACGCTTCTCATAATCCTCCCAGTCTTTAGCGGCCTCGTCATAAGGAGGGAACGGAGGCGGAGAAGAGGAAGACAGACGATGAGTAAGCGACGTCGACAACGCCTGAATAGCAGCCGTTAGCTGTGTTTGTTGTTCAATAAGCGCTTGCATAAGCTGTTCCATGTCTGCCCCGACACGAACACACAATTCCACAATGCAGGAAAAAAAATATCCGACCTCGTCGCCAAAAAGTGTTATAACCTTTAATCACTAATAAATTGCGTGGATATACAAAAGTAGAAACACTAGCGGGTTACATGTTACTAACTCCGTATCTGTCATTCGACTGCCGTGCCGTGACATGCGGCCGGCGCCGTTCATAGTCAGGTGGCGCTCCCGCGCTCGGCCGAGCTGCGGAGCGCCTCTATCGCCGTGTTCGCGTACTAACGTAGCGGCACTTTTGAATGTCGTGGAACTGTCAACAAAGAACATGATAACCTACAAATGTTTCATTGACTTTGCAGTTTAACTTACTAGTAACCCGGAACACCTCCAAAGAGGACAACAAAGGACAGTGTCTTTGCATTACAGAAAAAAAATTGTGAAACTGCATATTCGTATCAGTCTGTTCACATTATTTTGTCTAATTTCTGCCAGACGATGCAGAACAACTTCAGTTTGACTTTGAACTACATTGGTGATAATATCACCCATAAGCAACAGTTTTGCTTTCCTTTGTTCTATTTCAACCATGTGTCTGTATCATCTGTTTAACTGATATCTTGTGTAACAAGGAATCTCCATATTTTTTTTCTTTTCTTTTTCATTCATAGGTTCTTATCCTTCTGTCATTCAAGCCTCAGGGTGTTTTGAGACCACCATATATTTTTTTATTCTGTACTTACTTTTCCCCCAAATCATATTAGTGACAAATTAGCACATCATTAGTGCACGGCAACCTAAAAAAGAAAGTGGTTGCCTTTAAGTGTTAATTTATTTTTTTGTGTGCTGTTCTGATAATTCATGCTATTTTCATAATTAATTTTTTAAATTCAATGGGACTCCGTTTTCTTGCAGATTTGTGCTTGAATTCGTCAGAACACCAGCCATGAGAGAGCTGGGTGCCAATCTTACACCTGAACTGACCCAGGGCTGTGAAAGATATGTGGCAGGATCAGACGACTTTTGGGCTTGTGCTGTGAAACGCTACACAGGCCCTGAGAACCACCAGGTGGGAACGTGCCAAATGGGTGACCCCTACGATCCTAACACTGTCGTTGATCCCCAACTCAGGGTAGTAGGAATAAAAAATCTGCGTGTCGTAGATGCCTCTATAATGCCACATGTTCCTTCAGGCAACATTAATGCACCTATTGTCATGGTTGCTGAGAAAGGCGCACAAATGATCAGAGATGATTGGCACTGACGTCACATCTTCGTGAACACAAATGCAACACCAGTGAAAAGATGCAGCTACATGTATTAACAAGAGGCTTATGTTAGTCAATATTATTGATCTATTTCTGAGATTCGTGATGTGTGTGTGTGTGTGTGTGTGTGTGTGTGTGTGTGTGTGTGTGTGTGTGTGTGCGCGCGCGGTATAGTATAATTGTGGTTTGACACTTATTTTTAATTTTGAAGTCTTCTTGTATTTATTCAAATATTTTCAGAGTTGAAGGGGTTTACTTAAGTTTAATCAGTTTCTCTCAAGCAATTTCAACATCTCTACTTTTCCTTTGGCAAAAACTTTTACTTCTGGTACTGTGTACAACTGAATTTTTTTTAGTTGTTAACATGCTCTTAGAACATTTCTCTTCTAGCCACATTCTGTTCTTATCTTATGATGTTGCTACATTTATCTTTGAACATTAGGTCTTAGAAAAGTAATAAACTCTATGAAGGATCTGTCTGTCACTTCTCAGAAAATTATTACTATGAATGCCACATAAATGGACAATGAAAGTTTTCATTTTCCATAGTTTCCCCTTCAGTTCAATTCATTCAGACTGAAAGAAGAGTATTTAATAATACCTTTATGTATAATTTGCCTTGTTAGGGGCACACCTACAACATTCAGGCTGTGAGTCTATTTCTACCTCTTGCATATTTTCTGAAATTCTGCATTACAGATGCAGTGAAATTTAGAAAGCACTGAGGTGACACTACACAAACCAGGACATTCTACATCTAGATGCTGTCTGTTGGTACATCATAACATTCAAGTTGTTTTGGTGTGTAGTTTTAGTATTATAATGCCCCAGTATTGTCAAGTCAATAATTGCCATACTATTGTGATCTCAAGAGTCTTTTTGAAGGCAGTAATATAAAGTATGAATACTATTTTATATTGGACGATTTAACATAACTGGAGTAATCCACACAATGTAATTTGTTACATGGATTAATAAAGAAAAGAAATCAAATCAAATCAAATCAAATCTGAGTAAATTCGGATTATATACTCAAAACTGAATGAGAACAATTGATTGGGATGAGTAATTCTGAAATTGTATGTAAACGGTCTACCTGTAAATCACAATCCCAGTGACACATTTAATTTAAGATCACCTGATTAGCCTTCATCAAATGTGAGGAGTTATTGCTCCAGAGTTACAGATTTGTTTATTTAGTCAGTAGTCATATTGACTTCCTCTGCAGTGTAACCAAAGATATCAATATAATTATAAATAAATTATGCTCCAAATTATTTGTAAAAACTATTCATTTTTTAAAACATTATCTCTCCTGCTTCCTACCAGATTCTTAATGGCATTTGTGGTGTTACAGTAGTTCATATTTGTAATGAAATTTATAGTTCACTGTGAGTACGTGGACTCATATGCAAGTCTACCTGCCATAAATAATAGCTACAATACTCATTAATTCTATGCCAGCCATGAGTATAGCTGCTTTACAGAAATTGATTGATTTTTCTCTTCCAATTACTTGAACTCTGACAGTATCATTTGTTATCTATTAAAATTATACAAATTTCTGGCAACAAAATAGCTAACTGTGGACAATAAAATGAAAAAAAAATACATAAGATTCATCCATTTCTAATTGCTAACAATATGTGTTAAGGCTAACACTAAGACTACCACACTTACTGCCAGTGAATACATAATTCCATCAAAAATTCCTCTGATGAGGAAGCCACATTGATAAATGAGTATTTCTTTCCTGTTTAGATAATATATAGGCAAAAATGGAAATAGCAGGTCAGTGCAAATAAGGAATGTAAATAACAGTACACAGACACATTCAAAAAGAATACATTAATGCCCAACAACAATAAAAATAACAACCGGAACTGATTTACAAATTACAATTTCTGAATACTGGGGCAGCTAATATTGTGGACAAATATATCAGGCAGGTAATATTAAATACTGATAAAACAACAAACCTAAAGTTAATAAAATAAAATATGAATCCAAAACAAGTGAAAGTTTATTTCTCACAGCTGACAAAACCATGAAAACACTTTACCCTTCTTTTGTATCCCATCCGTGTACACAGACTTTCATAAATCACATATTCTACTGATACTTTGTCTTCTGATCATGTGCCATTTCAGTACTGGCTGGGAAATAACATGTACAGATAGTATTAAGAGTTCTTCTGTTCACCTTTAATGGGAAACGAAATAACCAAAATAAAATCATTTTGGTCAACAGTCTTTGGTATGAAACTTCCTGGCAGATTAAAACTGTGTGCCCGACCGAGACTCGAACTCGGGACCTTTGCCTTTCGCGGGCAAGTGCTCTACCAACTGAGCTACCGAAGCACGACTCACGGCCGGTACTCACAGCTTTACTTCTGCCAGTACCTCGTCTCCTACCTTCCAAACTTTACAGAAGCTCTCCTGCGAACCTTGCAGAACTAGCACTCCTGAAAGAAAGGATATTGCGGAGACATGGCTTAGCCACAGCCTGGGGGATGTTTCCAGAATGAGATATTCACTCTGCAGCGGAGAGCTTCTGTAAAGTTTGGAAGGTAGGAGACGAGGTACTGGCAGAAGTAAAGCTGTGAGTACCGGCTGTGAGTCGTGCTTCGGTAGCTCAGTTGGTAGAGCACTTGCCCGCGAAAGGCAAAGGTCCCGAGTTCGAGTCTCGGTCGGGCACACAGTTTTAATCTGCCAGGAAGTTTCATATCAGCGCACACTCCGCTGCAGAGTGAATATCTCATTCTGGAAACATCCCCCAGGCTGTGGCTAAGCCATGTCTCCGCAATATCCTTTCTTTCAGGAGTGCTAGTTCTGCAAGGTTCGCAGGAGAGCTTCTGTAAAGTTTGGAAGGTAGGAGACGAGGTACTGGCAGAAGTAAAGCTGTGAGTACCGGCCGTGAGTCGTGCTTCGGTAGCTCAGTTGGTAGAGCACTTGCCCGCGAAAGGCAAAGGTCCCGAGTTCGAGTCTCGGTCGGGCACACAGTTTTAATCTGCCAGGAAGTTTCATATCAGCGCACACTCCGCTGCAGAGTGAATATCTCATTCCAGTCTTTGGTATATTTACAATATGAGAGACTAACAAAGATGTGAATCTGTTGGCTGTGCAAAAATTAAATGAATTTTTACACTAAGAAACAAGTCTTTGTTTGGGACAGGTATCAGAAACTTGCTTGAGGAAAAAATCTCAGGAAAATGTAGAAGAGATTTTTAACAAATTTTGAGTGACTGAAGTCATGGCACGTACATCGAAAACAGAACTACAAGTGGAAGGTAGGAGGAAACATACATTGTACTGTGTGTAAGCCAGGCAGGTTGATACATGGAGAAACACAGACATATGAAACTAATCTGCAGATCAAGAAAATACATGTTGAAATGAAAAGAAAGAGAACTGAGGAACACCACAGGATTAACCATCCCCCTACTTGGAAAGCATTTTCTGCCTTCCAGTGGAGTATGAGAGGTGTGTTTAAAGTTTATCTATTGAGTATATATGGCTCTAATGAGTGTGAGTGTAGGGTGGTGTAATGTATGTGTTGTATGATGTAGACAGTGAAACCAGGTACCAACAAAGCATACTCCTGTCTAATAGCATGAAGGGGTTTCATGTTCCTAACCAGCAGGTGGATCAGCATCAACAGTGTACTAAGCAGTAGTTTGGAATTTAATTTAGTACATTGGGGCAAAGTCTTACAGTCAGAAACTTTATGCCACCCCATCTCCTTCCCTTACCACCAATATACTGGCTGTGAAAATTTCTTCCATTCCCAGAATTCAAACTCGCTACCTTCATGTAGGGTGCCACTGAACAGGCATGTGTTTAGAGTTTTGACTAAGGAGGTAGATACAAATTGAAAATGAAACTCAACCATAAAATTTTGGTATAAAGTGATTTCCATCACTTGTTTCATAATTATCTTTATTTTAGAGATGTGTTTAACATCACATTTATGTTTGTACACCCTGTTTAGTAATTTACATTTTTACAGTTTATAATTCATACTTACACAATTTGAATATCATTCAGAAATTTCAACATTTCTTTTTTTTTTCTTTCTTTCAAAAATACAACAAGTTTTTTATAACAGCATATGAATGCACAGAAATTTAATTGTGCTGATAAAGCTTGTGTACTGTAAGTGATGATTTATTATTTTATCAACAACTCTGAATTTAATACAAAAATTAAATATTAACATTCCAACATGCTCCACATCTTAAACGTATCAATCATGTATGAGTATTACACACTTCCATCTGATATTTGTACTTGTATCATTTCTTACACACAGTCGACAGAGAAATACAAGATTAAAGAATGAATGAGAGTAGGGCAGATGAAAACACGCAAATGGGTGACACTTAAGATGCAGCTTAAACTCTGCACCAGTCAAAAGAATTGAGTTAGATACATTTATATAAAAAATAAGCCATTTTGAGAATTGGATTTTGGTGGATTCCTCAAATGAGTACATTTCTTGAATCCTAACTACACAATTCTGATACAATCATTTTGACAGTTGTAAGTGCACAACATGCAATGCTGTGTCACGTTTCTTTTCTGAGATATAACATTGATTGAATATCCATCTACTATAATTCTAAAAGCATAATTTTGTTCCGCACAATGTAATTCCATACTTACACACATTTCAATATACAGATTCCCACTGACGAGTTTCAAGGATGTTCTGGCAATATACAGTTTTTATTTATTTACATTCTTTTAATATATCATAATGGAAGTTTATAACAAAAAATATATTACTCTCATCTGAATGTGCTGGCTATTCCACACAGAAGGAAACAACAAAATAAATTATTCACCAACAACAAGCATCAAAGTATGTCACATTTAGCAGCTTGAAGGTACATAATGAAGTCAGCAGACATATCTTAATGGGTGCATTGCCCGTTCTAGTAGCAAAACAGCACCTCTTTGGATGAATGTTGAGAAGAATAATATGGAGAACTACTAGTCATTAACACTAATAAAATAATGGCACCTTTCCAGTATTGATGAGTAGTGTCCCGTTTAACATTCACAAACATTCTAGAGGTCTAAAGAAAAATTGCTTAAAATTACCATGAAATTAAGTTTCAAAGTACAGTATAAAGGAATAGATAGCTGTACCAGTATATAATGCCTTATATTAAAAATCTGTTTTTGGCAAAATGCAAAATTAAAAACACAAGAAGGCTGAAGAACGATGCTTTAACTGTTCATATGCAGAACTATCATTTGGTTACAAAGGATGGTAGTTAATAATGCAGATACATCCAGAGTTACTCATCTTGAGAACAACAGTGTGAAGGTGCTAAGAAAATAAAATTATGCAGGACCACTTCCATAACCAGACAGTTATCATTGTTGCCTTCAGTGTGGAAGGACCTGGGTTCAATTCCTGATACCTCGTTAGACCTCTTCCAAGATGAGAATGTCTGGAATGACATCCACTCAGCCTTGTGAGACCAAATGAGGAGCTATTTGAATAAGAACCAGCAGCACCATCAGGATTCGTCTAATGGCAATAACGGGTGGAGGGATTGGTGACATGCTGATCACATGTCCCACAGTCGAAGACTGCTTCTCATACTAACTTGCAGGTAACAGTCAGCCAGATGGAACTGCCTAAGGCCTAATCCATGACGGGTGTACATTTAAATCATGTATACTGAGCACATAAATGCATATCATGTGTGTATACATATGTATATGTATGTATGTGTGTGTGTGTGTGTGTGTGTGTGTGTGTGTGTGTGTGTAGATGATTGCAGTCTGAGGCAACTGAAACCACAGTGGTTTCAGTTGCCTGAGACTGCAGTCGTGTGTGTGTGAGTTGCATTTGCTAGAGAGAGAGAGAGAGAGAGAGAGAGAGAGAGAGAGAGAGAGAGAGTGTGTGTGTGTGTGTGTGTGTGTGTGTGTGTGTGCACGCGCGCGCTCCCATGTATGTCTGTCTACTGTTGACGAAGACCTTAACGGCCAAAAGCTATAATTCTGAGAGAATCTTTTTGTTGTGCCTATCTGCGACTCAGCATCTCTGCTATATGGCAAGTAGCAACTTTTCTTCTCATAATACGGTTACTTTCCATCCTGGATTTTTCATTGATTGATAAATAAAAGAAAAATGTACACAAAAAATAATTTATTACTAAAAGCTACATTCAGTATGATTTCTTTTCGATATAATCCACTCAACGACTGAGTCATCTGTCATAACTGTGGACAAGCTTTCCAATACCCTCTTCATAAAATGTTACACCAATTAACTGTGAATGGAGATAAGACCCATCATTTGTTCCCTGCAAGCAGAAGAGAATAGTGCACCAAAAACTCATCAAAGAACAAGTAGAGAGCCAGTCTAACCAAATGAAGAGGTATACTGACTTCTGGAATTGTTCTGATCCATAACAACACCCGTCCTCAGTGCTAGTGCAACCCGATGGGTCATTGTGCAATTTCAGTGGGATATTTTTGATCACCCGCCAGCCATACAGTCCTGACAATGCACCAAGTGAGTTTCATCTTTTCCCAGAACAGAATAATTACTACGAGGGCTGTGCTTCCAAACTAATGATGAAGATTAAGGTAATATCAACACTCATTCAATTTATTGGCAGCAAGATTTTATGAAGAGTGCATTGGAAAGCTTGTCCACAGGTATGACAAATGCCTCGATCATTACAGTGGTTATGCCAAAAAGTACCCGTAAGTATACATACTTTTAGCAATAAAATACATTTTATATACACTTGTTTTTTTTTTAAGACCTATTAGAGGTTAAAAAAATGAGACTCATAAATACACTCTAAAAAACAAAATTTCTTTGTTTGGCATAATGGTAATTACCTTGTAAATTTCAAACTCTGAAAACACCTCTATTTTTACAATGTAGCATTTTTGTTCTTGAAGTAACAGTTATGTACAGGAAACAAGACTTTACCTCAACCTCACCACCCTTCACTGTCCTGAAAACCTTATTCCACTGAAAGGATTAATTCACAGCTTCCTAATGTTAATCATTTAAGTCTTCTTACCAAAAACAAAATCTTATCCCACACTCAACATGTCCCTTATGTTGTCCCATCTTACAGTATGACTGAAAATCAATGAAAAGTTGTAATACTGTGCAGTGTCATTCATACAGCATTTAAATGTACATAATTGCAAATTGTGTACTTAGTAGAAGTTGGATTGCCAACAGCATCTGGATAGCTTCCATCCACAGTTCAGTACAAGATTAAGAATTTATGATAAAAAATTTCATGAGTTTGTCATTTTTTTGCACTCAAGTCACACTGAACTTACAAAATGAAGCTCAAAGGTCGAAGCAGAGGAATGAGACTTCTTGTATCACTTTTCTGATAACAATCTTGTACATTGGTTGTCTCAGGGACAACAGACAACTAAAGTAGAAATCTAACATCCTTTCATGCAGTATATATTTAATTTCTGCACTCTTATGCATGGTGTCAGGAGTCCTTTATGTTTAATATGAAGGATGTATTCACAGACAACAAAGAACAATTCAGGCTCAAGAAACATTACTCTAAAATCAGTTTTAGCAATGACAAGAAAAGAGAATGTGCCATGTAGAGAAAGAATGCTAACTGGAGTTTAAAAGAAATGATAAAGGAACAAATGGTGCACCCCTTTACAGAGAATGCTCAAGAAAAGTTGCCTCAATAAATGTTAAATTACCAACCATAAGAAAAATGAAATGCTGAAGGAACAGCAGTAGTAGCAGTAGTAGTAGTAGTAGTAGTAGAAAAAGAAGAAGAACCAACAACAACAAAGATGGATGTATGGCTATCACCTAAACAAGATTTAATGGACCGTCAATAAAAATCAGATAAAAATGGTACCACTTTCGAATGACTCTCAATTAAAGTTTCCTGTAATAAAATAGTACACCTTTTTCTTTTCTGTAGTTTGACAACTAAAAGCATCACCATGTGTAGCAGATAGCACACTTCATCAAAAATGAATAGTGGAAGCCACTGACAATATCTACTTCAAAATGAGACAATATTATGATATCAAAAACAGGTTACAGCACATCTAAATAGTCACATAAGGTTTTTTATGACTCACAGTGAAAGGGTCACAGGAATGACATTTTGGAAAAAAGTTATACTATTACAAGAATCAAATCAACACCTGTAATTAAGGTAACCCACTCATAAAATCCTCATTCAGTGATACCCAATAAACTGAGATGGAAAGGAAATTATAAGGTGTTCTATAAAGTATTCAGTTATCTATGTATTCTTATTATACACATTTGTGTTGGTCTGTAGCAATACAATTCATTCATAATTATCTGTATTCATGAAAATCACATTCCATGTAATACTATAATATTAGGACACACACACAATATTTTCATGATCTAAGAGTTAATAATAGCACAGTTCTCTTGAAATTCTTCCAGAAATGTGAAATTTTTGTTGTTATGTTTTATGCTGATGTTTCTAGCAAATCAATAGCATTGGTTTCAGGAGTGCTTTTCAAGATAATATCCAAGTACTTGGATGTCTCTAGGCTTAACATTATCATTCAGATAGATAGTCATAAATGGTAGTGCAAAACTGGTGACTTGGCACAAATAACTGCAACACAGCAACTGGATTTAGCGCAGCAATGCTCTAATCATTGGTCATCAGTCTCAACAGTTTTGTCAGTCAACTCACCATCTTCTTGCACTTATATACACGTTACAGGAAACTGTTTCTGGAATTTTGTAATCACTAGCCTTTGGCATCAAATTTAACAAATGCCACAAATTATTGGCTTCTTGGTTTTAATTAGTAAGTTCCTTTCACACATTCCTTCAGTGGATCAAATTAATAATGCACACTATATAGTAAAACTATTAATGTTTGAAAAATCATGGTTGCTCACAGCTGTATTAATCAATTCAGTACACAACCAGTGTCCATGCTGAACAGACCATCTCCTGGTGAATTGTGACACCATAATCATGTGTGTGAAAACCAATAACTACTGTCAAGCATCATTTACAGATCAACATCTCCATTTAGTTATAAATCAGGAACAAGTATGGCATACTGTAAATTGGTGGTGAATCACATGAAAATACAATGAGTATTGTGGTGCACCTCACCGCAGATTTACTGTACGCTAATGCTTCATAGTGGGTATGGGTTGTCACACAGATGGTTATGATGTCACAGTACATCTGAGGATGGTGTGTTTATGATTGACATTGGCTATGTAATAAACTAATTAATACAGCTGTGATCAATAATGATTTTTCAACCATTTTTACAGGCTGTTAATCATTGTTTTCTCAAAATGATGTGAAAACTATTAATGTAGTGTACTTTTACTAAAGCATAACATTTCAAATTTTAGTTCAATGTCGTGGACAGAAATGTTACTGGATTGTAATGCTTGCATTATTTAAGAGCCAGTTTAATACAGCTAACACTGTACATTAATTACTTATTTAATTATGGGTTACTGGAAAAGGAAGGAAGATAGGACTTAAAATCTCAGTAACAATGTGGTCACCAGAGGTAGAGTACAAGTTCATACTGTGTCAGGGATGGGGAAGGAAATTGGTCATGCCCTTTCAAAGGAACCTTCCCAGCAATTGCCTGGGGGATTTACAGAAATTATGGAAAACCTAAATCTGGATAGCTGGACATATATTTGAACAGTCATCCTCCAGAGTAATGGATTACTTGAAAGGAGGGGGAAAGAGTAGAGGGGGCAGAACAAAATAATGCAGGACATTTAGCAGTGGCATGAAGCAAAAGTGCAATAAAAAGTACAAAGATAAACAACTCATTGTGAAGCACAGATAATATGTTTAAACACAGCACGAGATTATATAAACATTGAAACTGACAAAACTGAAATCAGTTTCAGAAAGTAACAAGTAACAAGTTGTGGAGAAGACATGACTGCTAAAAATAAATATAAAGATTTCATTCTTCTGATGACTTACACTAAGTGCCCATGAATGCTTATGCCATAAAAAAAACAATTAATCGTTATTATACTTAAGTTCCTATAATTTCCAGGGAAATAAAGTTCAATTATGAGACCTCTGTTGAACAATACTAATATCAAAAAAAACCTTCTATTTGGAATTCTAAAAATTGCATTAATTTCCTTTCATTTTCTGCACATAACAAGTAACATGGTATTTATCTTTCAGCTCATATTTAACTGTATGCAAAAATCATATTTACTCAAGAAAAGCTTGGACTTTTTTTGGGGGGAGGGGGGGGGGGGGGGGGGGGGGAAGGAGGCTGGTACAGCAGGTCTGTGACACCCTGTACATGATCTAATGTGCTCACAACAAGCAGCAGCAACAACAACAACAGTAGTAACAATAATAACCAATTGAAACTAAAGGGGACAAAAAATAAGCTGATGTCTATACATTACAGTTCTATGGTTAGTTCATCAATACAGAATTTCAATATGACCAAATGTAACTAAAAATTGTAATTCTGCAGGCAGTGCTTTGGTGACTGCAAAATATGGTGAGCCATAATGTACAAAAATGATTCAGCAATGTATAGAGCTGACAGAAATGAGTTATTAAGTTACAAACCAGAAGATACCAATAAGGCAGATCACTAGATCTAGATTAAAGAACATGTTTTCCACCAAAAATAAGAAAAAGGATCATATACAATGCACACAGTATGGTGTGCTTCCTCATTTCTGAATCTCATCAACACAAAGAAGTGAGACAATAACTGAAGACCAAACATTTCCATAAGAATTACACAAGAAAACAATTTTTTCAAACCACTGTTATAACTGTCATGGTTGGCCAAATATTTTCATAAAGAGATTTAAAAATTACTTAAAATTAAGTAAATATAGATAACCAGACAGAGAAAATATGACACAATTAAACTGTAAAATGGGTATAGTTACAAATGAAGGTGTGTCATAGTGTATTGCTATTTCTAATTATGGATGAGTGGTTACAAAAGAAAGGTGTAGATGTATAACAGGTATTTTTGTTCATGCAAACTGAGTGATTAAACACACAAGAAGAGGCAGATATACAGTGAATAACACATTTCAGAGAAGTTTGTGACAAGTTCATAGAACATACAATAATGGGTGACTAACTGTGAAATAATGCTATTAATAATAAATGTAATAATAATAATAATAATAATAATAATACTGGCAAGAGAGAGGAGGGCCACAATTAGATAACAATGTCTTCTTTTAAAGACATGCAATAGCTTCAACAAACCACTGTGTGACATAGATCCTTTTCAAACTTGTTAAATTATTCATTAATAAATATGAGATATATTATTACCAACTGGCAAGTATACAAATATTTTAGCGATATTTGTAAGAAGTCGAAAGACTTAAACTATGTAACAGAAGTGAAAAGATCTCTGGTAATGAGATTCATTTGAGTGTGTAGTGAAATTTAAACATGTGTTAGAACAGTGATACCACAACATGTTTGATTCCAAATGAAGTAATTCAAATAACCACAAAACAATTGCATTATCATTAACACTACAGCAATGTTTGCTACTGTCATCTTGTATAACCTTTATTGAGCTACAAGTGTCACAGCATGTTACTATAAGTAGAATTATCCGTTCCAAAGTAAAAAACAAAAATGAAATCTTTATGTGCAAAGGAAAATAATTAGCAATGCTATCTCTCACTTTTCTCCTATAAACAGACTAGTATAGATCACAAACCTAACATATTTCAATATGAAACAATTTTCCTGAAGATAAGGTTCTTCTTGTTTCAGTCTGTCTTAAAAATGATAGGAATATTCAGATAAAAATGAATTTGACTAATTTCCACTGGGAATCTCCCGGGGAACAGCAGGGGACGGAGGGGATTTTTGCCATCTGGGGAGGAAGACAGTTGCGAAAATCATTTTCACGACACAAATGGATTTGACAATGGACGAAAAGCTATCCCACATGGGTGGCAGTGCTGAGGTACTGCAAGGTTTTGACAACTGTCATACTCATACTATTCTTGGGAAATGTCACGATACTGCGCTTGTCCCCAGTATAAATATCAGAACATCCACAATATCTCAACACTTCACAAGGTTATGACAATGATATTCAATGAAACATTGCAGTATCTCAATGCTGCTAGACGAGTGGACATGCAGAGTTTTTCAGCAGCAGTATATGTGGGTAAAGTCTACATTCACACAAACCCAACAACTGATCCACAGGTGACTCAGTTATCAAAAAACTTATAAATATCATTTTTTTAAAATCTGCCAATAACTCTATTACAATTATTGAAAAAGAAAGGCCAGAACAACATTGAAAACTTCTTTGAACAAGACAATGTAACTCAATGTAACTCTGGACTGGCTACATAACTGCACCACTTATGTTGTAAAAGGAATTATGAAACAAAATCGCTGTGAAAATAAACACAGCATGAAGTGAACAGTCTTATAGTCTTACATTTATAGGGTCATAAATATAGCTTAACAAGGTAAACAGTTAAAACTGAGACATTTGAGAGTAAATTAATTAATGCCTCCAAAGCCAAGCAGATCTCCAGGAGCATTTCAGGAGTGATCACAATGGATAAATCAGGTTGCATGAAATTATAAAGTACTGGAAGGAAATGATACAAAGTTGATGATTAATTTCATTAGAAAGAGACTTTTAAAACAATAAATGTCAAAAATTTCTGCAATTCCTGAACCTGAGAGTAGAATAATAGAAAATTTTTCTCTGAAATATGTAAGCATAAAGAACTAACTGCAGGAGCAGAAACATAACTACAACTAAAAATGTCTGAAAGAAAGCACACTAAAACATATACGGATAATGGCCATATGGTTTCCATCAGAAAAAAAACAAGGTGCTGACCTGTCAATATTAGTGTAGTTGCAACGGGTCCGTTACATACACAAGTGCGCGCCCGCGCGCCCACACACACACACACACACACACGCACACACACACACACACACACACACACACACACACACACACACACACACACACACACAGAGAGAGAGAGAGAGAGAGAGAGAGAGAGAGAGAGAGAGAGAGAGAGAGAGAGAGAGAGAGAGACAGAGATTCTATCTGAAAGTTGATGTTCCATGATATTCCAAGAGTGTGGTACAACAGGAAACAAGAAATAAAGCTCATATGGATTAATACTACAAGCACATGGTAAAAAAATAGAATGGAAAAGCCAAGTGAGCACCACTAAGTAAACCATGTCACCCAATAATTGTTTTGAAACTGCTCTTTCCTTTATGCCCATGTCTAACAACTGCTTGGACAGTTCAGCAGACAAAGTCAGTCACTGACTGGTTGCACAAAATGCTCTCACACAAAGCTTTTAGCACAGTAGCCTATACACACTCTCATTTCCAACAGCACAATATTACAAATATGTCTTCAGAATTTGTACATCAAACATATCACTTCACTATGTACTAATTGTTTGTTTATTATATTAGTACAGAATGTTGTAATTAATCAGCCATTTCAATATCATACATAACTTTACTTGAAAGAAACCAGAATTCACAGCAGACTACAAAATTCCAGGAGCTACAAAGAACACCAATTTATGGCTCAAAGTTGAGAATGTATTCACGAAGTGTGACGGGCAGTGGCAGCTTGTTAACATGAGTTCCAGGACGGCGACCGAGTGCAGTATAAACAGCCACACGTGCAATCTGTTTGAGTGTACGAGGTTTCCCACACAATTCTCGCACTAAGTGGCAGAGAGCTGCTCCACGTGGTGGTACGAGAGCTGCTTGCGCGTGGAGCTGTCTTAGACAACTGAAAAGTGTAGTGTGGTCCATACAAAAGTAGTACAACCAAATAATTCGTGCAAATCGTTGTTGTGGATCAGACAGTAGCTCCTCCTGTAGGGGGAAAAAAAAAATCACCTCTTTAGTTTCGGAATGTATTTTATAATTATCACAAAGTTTTAATTATTAGCTGCAGTTGCCCATCTGTCTTATTTACTGAAGCACAACATTCACATATTCAAGGAAATAATGAGCCTTTATTTCTATGAGTGAAAGACATATTGTTCAATAGGCAAAGCAAATTTGTAAACTAAGTAGTGGGGAAAATAATTCACTCACAAATTCATTTATGACAGAAAGTATAGATGACCAATAAAATACAAATGATAATGAACAAATACCAATATCACACTAGTTCTTGGGGCACAGTATGAGAGATAGGGTATGCACTACTTTCTATAGTTTAAGTGTAAAATAAAGCTAAAATATTAGCAGCAGCAGAAATGTGTGTGTATTTCTGAAAACAATTAATAAGCTGATAACAAGACAGCAATATTCCAATTCATTCATGTTATGCACATGTGCTGCTTGTTATTTCAGCATAACTGTCAGTGGTAGTTTTTCTTATCAGTCTCTGTTTTCATCCATTCAGAACATTACCTACTTAAACATTAGTTGAGTTCACTTGCGCATTTGTAAGTCATGTTCTCAAGGAGAAATGTAACATATAACAAAAGTGAAATTTGACTCAGAATGAGCACATTGTTATATAATTATAACTAATTCTAATCACTGACATAATACAACAGTAAAATATTGAGTGGAATACAAACAGTATGTAATGAGTGAACAAAACAACAAATTGAATAGTGGAGGCACAGGGCAGCAGATAGGCACATAAACAAAAACTAGAACATATTAGATTAGCTTAGGACACCAAATTCTAGGTGAGCACTCAGGGATGGACATACACACAGAACTATGTGGGTAGTAATTCGTGTGGGGCAGACAACACACAGTTATACAGTGGCAGAGAACACACCTTTAAATCACAAATTTGGTGTATAGGAGATAATCAGACCATGCAATAAATTGCAGTTTCAACTAGTTTACATTATTCATTCAAAATCGAGTCACATAATTAACAGACACTAAGTACAACTTCAAAAATCTTAACGATTCTTAACATACATTTATCAACATTAAGAGCCAGGATTTTCCAGATAAAACAGACCTATCACCATCTAAAAATTCTATTACTGAATAATAACATTTCTGTGCAAAACAGTTTCTTTTTTACAGTTTCTTTTTCACAATACTGATTTCATACTGTGAAACATTCATCACATTAATTTGATACACAATTTCATGATTATATACTCTGCAAACATGGCACAGACTTGAATCTGTGAGTGGTGGACTAAATCCTGTTTAATGAGATGGTGACATGTAGCAGGAACCCTATGTGCACAAGAGCAGTTGAGGTCCATGCCACACACAAGGGTTCTTGATCTGTGTCATCTCCACCTGCTACCTTTGGACTATGATCTGATGATGGTTTTAACAGATTGAAACTGGTCATCAGTTTTAAATAAATGTGTGTATGTGACCAAAACTGTCTTTTAATTTTTATCGACTATTTTTCAGGATAGTTTGTGCTTCTCTTCAAGCATCTGCCAGTTCAGTTTGTTCAGCATCTCTTGACAGACTCGCATGGGCCAAACAATCCAATGTCCATCCATGCTGCCCTTCTTTGTACACATTCAATATCCTCTGTTAGTCCTATTTGGTATGGGATTGGTTGCAAGTGTGTTTTGTAAGCAATCTCCTTTCTCTGTCTGCCCCTTGCTTTATCTATAATTGGACTTACACGATCATCCCATTTCATATTCCTACAAATTATTGCTCCCAGGTAGTTAATTGAATTGACCAATTCCAAATGTGACTCATTGATATTGTAATCATAGGATACTTTTTTATCCTTTCTCTTCTTTGGAGTGATCAATTATGCAATTTCTGAACATTTAAGGCAAGTTGCCAATCTTTGCATCACTTTTACGTATTATCAAGAGCCGATTCAATTTTATTGTGCAGCTTTCTTCAGGCAGTACTTCATTATAGATAACTGCATCATCTGCAAAAAGTCTGGGGTTACTGTTTATATTGTTGGGAAAAATCATTAATATATAAAATGAACATATCCCTGGAGCACTTTCACATCTGTCTGTCTATGTCTCTCCATCCAGTTACGTCCTCCCCACCAAGAAATCCTCTACTCAGGCCTAAATTTCATTCAAAACACAATATGATTGTACTTTTGATAGTAACTTTAGATGTCATATTGAGTTCTGCATGACTGCTTTGATACATGGCTTTCAGGATGTCATATGAGAAAAATGTGTGCATTGGGTCAAGACTTGAGCCCAGATCTTACGTTTATTGTGAGCAGTATGCAACTGATTGCACCTGCTGAGCATGAATTCATTACTAAATGCAATACCTCTTATAAATGTTTCAATGGTTATTACCTGCTCATCTTCCTAATCATCATCATCATCATCATCATCATTACCATTACCATCAACAGTTTTCTACTATGTTCACAGATCCTTTCCAACTTCATTTCCTGTGATCCAATGCTTCCTTCTTAATGTTGATGCATGTGTAGTCACCCAACACATCTCTTTCTCCCTTGCCTCCTCTTTCCTTTCATACACTCCTCTATGACTGTTTTTACAAGCCCCTCCTTCTTTCTTAATGTATGCCCAATCCACTTTTCTTTTCCTTCTTTTATTACATTCAGTAATTCGTCTTAGGATCTTTACACTATATCCATCCAATTACTTCTTTCCATCCTCCACCATGTCTGTATCTCAAAAGTCTCCACCCTTGTTCTATCTTTCCTCCTCATTGTCCATGTTTCAGCACCATGGTAGAGGACACTGTACAAAACATTTTATTAGTCTTTTCTTAAAAGTTTTGTCCATATTGCTGCTGAAAACCCTTCTTATAAAATTCTAGTGTACCATGTGATAAAAAACAACACCAATAAATTGTGAATTTTAAAATTTTCCCGGCGAATTGACTGTTCAAACAAATTTCAGGCTTGCAGCCGGTCGTCATTCAATACTTCGCACGATATTTCAACTGGGCACCTGCCAGTCATCTTCAGGTGAGCCATCGCAGACTGGCGATAACGTCCTCCGCTCCGCAATATATAGCGTACTGTAACTATTCTGCGCATGCGTCGAAAACTTGATAGTTGAACCAACACTGCCCGCCGGTAGCGCCATCGCTGGTGGAATAGCGGAACTCAGTCGCCCTCTGCGTTGCTGTTTGCCACAGCCATCGACGCACTCTGTCGTCTTCGATTTGAGCAAATCGTGGAGATGATGGGATTCCATGCACTGTCCAGCTGGTAGCCGCTGTCACGGTTTAACAGATTTCCCGCCAGTCATATTTCTACGGATTCTTTAATAATGGAGTCCCAGAAAGACGTTGCTGTGGACAAAATCATTGTTTTCTCATACTCCATTGAATGTCCAGTAGAAATACAATGTTCAGCAATAGCGGACTTGCTTGGCTGCAAAAGGCGGGTGTAACGTTGATGTTCAGTGCAGCGTTCTTTCACGGTGCGTGTGGTTTGACCTATGTAAGCCATACCACATTGGCATGGTATCTTGTAAATTCCGGCCTTTCGTAGTAACAGATTGTCCTTAACTGATCCCACAAGGTCCGCATCACCCATCGCAAACCGTGAGTTTGCTTAAAACACTTGTTCATAGAGCTCATACTGTCTCAGATCTAGATAGCTTATCTCAAGAACTCGCCCATCTAAAGACAGTATTCAGCGAAAATGGGTATTCCATCCGGCAGATTAACAGGGCACTAACAGTTAAAACTAAGAAGCAGGAAGTGAATAAAGAGGAGAACATGCCGGAACAATCTTTAGCTTTTCTTCCTTTCGTTGGCAACACTTCATTTAAAATAGCAAGAATCCTCCGAAAATTTCACGTAAAAGTGGTTTTCCGCACACCATCGAAGATTGTGGACCTTGTGGGATCAGTTAAGGACAATCTGTTACTACGAAAGGCCGGAATTTACAAGACACCGTGCCAATGTGGTATGGCTTACATAGGTCAAACCACACACACCGTGAAAGAACGCTGCACTGAACATCAACGTTACACCCGCCTTTTGCAGCCAAGCAAGTCCGCTATTGCTGAACATTGTATTTCTACTGGACATTCAATGGAGTATGAGAAAACAATGATTTTGTCCACAGCAATGTCTTTCTGGGACTCCATTATTAAAGATCCATAGAAATATGACTGGTGGAAAATCTGTTAAACCATGACAGCGGCATGGAATCCCATCATCTCCACGATTTGCTCAAATCGAAGACGACAGAGTGCGTCGACGGCCGTGGCAAACAGCAACGCAGGGGGCGACTGAGTTCCACTATTCCACCAGCGAGGGCACTGCCAGCGGGCAGTGTTGGTTCATCTATCAAGTTTTCGACGCATGCGCAGAATAGTTACAGTACGCTATATATTGCGGAGCGGAGGACTTTATCGCCAGTCTGCAACGGCTCACCCGAAGATGACTGGCAGGTGCCCAGTTGAAATATTGTGCGAAGTATTGAACGACGACTGGCTGCAAGCCCGAAATTTGTTTGAACACTAATAAATTAACTTTCTCTGAAGTTCTTGTGTGTTTTGCCTTATATACCACTTTTCATTTGTAGACCATTCTCAGCAGGGAGTTCCTTCTCTGTTCTCCTTTTTATCATTTTTCCCCTCTTTTCCCCGTGCTGATTCACATAGAAGATATACAATTCTAATAACTTTTAGCTAAAATTTAAATACCTGTACCTCCCGCCTCTCATACACACAGGTAATAAGACAAAAAAATTAAAAATGCATAAAAGTAAAAAATTTCCAACACTAACTTTTGAGAAATCAAGGGACACATATCTGTTAGTACGTTTGTTATTTTATTTGGTAAAGTGATTTCATGACTTTTTCTTTTTTCTTTTTGCCTATAAGATGGTAAAATTCTAGCAATCTAAATATCTTGCACTGAATCAGTATCTTATTTAGAATTTTATCTTTGGTGGAGATAGATTTTCTAACAAAAACATTGAAAACCTCATCACTGGCTTCATCTTCATCTAAATGTGAGGTCAAACACAAATGACCAAGGAGTAGTTTTCATCTTGGAAGTAGTCACTTTTGAGCCTAGTAATGAATCAAATTTATTTCACAAGAATTCAGGTGAGGAGGACTGGTAGGTTACACAGTTCATGGTCACCAGTATATGTGTAAATGTTAGGTCTTCACCGTATCTCATACAGATTTGAGTTGATAATGATCCATCCCCAATAGGTGTTACTACAATGTACAAAACAAAATGTCGTAATCTACAACACTATCTCCACTCAGACTTAGCATATTTTCTCCAGCTTTATTACCACTATCTCATTTGGAATCTATTCAAAGTCATTGAATAAGTACGTATGAGTCAGTTAAGTATCATCTTGTTGCTACCCACAATTGCATAATCTGAACTATTTATAAGTTTTCTTCATAAGCCTACAAATTTCACTTGATACACCATAAGATCATGCCTCCAATATTAAGCATAGATGTGGCACTGATTTAAACACTTTTCAGAAATCAAGAAACACTGCATCTACCTGACTCTCAAGGTCCATGACTTTCAGGATGTCATGAGAAAAGTGCAAATTGGGTCAAGTCTCACATCCAGATCTCAGTTTCTGAAGGACCTAAATTCATAACTAATTGCAGTGTTTATTTTTCTGTCTTTTTTCTTTTTTCTGGTGGTAAAGCAATGAATTGTCTCCTCCCTCTAACCAATGACACAATATCATGAACTCAATGGTAAAACATGGACATTTCATCTATATCCAACCCACTTCTACATCCAAGCATGCTAATGTATACTAGTGTCTTGGCACTCAATCCAAGACTCTTCAGTTCAAATTCAGCCATTGGAAGAAATTTTCATTACAAAACTTTGAGTGGTAAAGGAAAGAGACATGCTGAGGTTCTGATTCTCTTCACAGTACATTACCTTGAGTTAAACATCAAATGCACTTACAGTGTCCCATGGCATGATGATATGTCACACTGTTGATGACAGACAATTACCAGATAGTGGCACTGAACTAAGTGGTCCTCACTGTGTTATTTATGATTGGTAGGCTATGATCTGGTATCTGGTTCCATCTTCTCCTTGGTTTTCATTCCATATTTATTCATAACAAAACACAACATGCACTACAACAGCATTTATTACAGTCATCTGTACAATACAGATACACATTTGACATTTTAGAAGGGTCATCAGAAGAAAATGACAAAATAGCTGTGCAAGTACCTCTATTTTTTCCAAATTTCACTGACAGCACAAACTAATTTCAGTTTTGATCCATATGTTTCACATACTGGAAACTAAAGGATATGTATTATGTGAAAGCATCTTAGGAGCACTTACATTATAAACTTGAATTGCTCTCTCTGAGAACTAGCAATAACATTAAAAAAAACACAGGGAACTGTACTGAAATCATTAAACATATTACTAATTGACATGCTACAGTATATGAGAATACATTTCATCATGTCAGCTATTTAGATTCCAGCTTCAAAGACAAATACCAGTACCATACCACTTCAACTGAATCAATACTTTCAGCTCACATTATCTCCTCCCCCCCCCCCCCCCTCCCTTTCCAAAAAAATCTCTCATATGGAACATTTTTGTATCTCCTATTATTTTCCTGACATAAAATGTAACTGAATGCTTCAGGGCCATAATAATAGCCTATAGTGAAGAACTTGTTACACTATGTTGAGGTATAATGGCAAGAAGCTATCAGCACATTAAATGGACAAAGCACATGTTGTTTCTTTGCGGACAGAGGCAAACTAATACCTACAGTTAGATAAGACATCAAGAAACTTTATTAAATAATTCAGATGATTTCATATCAGGGAAAACTTAACAATAAGACAAGTAAGGGCATAACGATGGCTCTTGACAATTAAAGTGAGAGACAAGTTGGGAAGACAAAATTTGCAACATTATTGAAATCCTGTTCACACATAGTTTTAGAAATGGAAAAAAGATTTCCTCATGGGTTTCATACAATAATATGTTTTGGTCCCATTTTTAAATGATATACCAAATGATTGGTACACTTCAGGTACACAATAACAGTTTTGTCAAATAAAGAATCAAATGGTGTCTTACACATATACATTTTCCAGCCTCATGTTACTCAAATGGTATCATTACAGCTTCTGACTTGTTTCCAAGACATTAGATGTTCTGTTTAGGAAAGAAAATAAATTAGTAAAATACTAGGAAATTAAAATCAAAGCAAACATAACTGTTTTAACCCTATGGTGTATGTGCAACCAAAGAGTGCACGATACAAGTGCCTCCCCAGCCAGCCAAGAGAGGTCACTTCAAAACCTGGACAGATGGCATAGGAAGAGCTGTGCTATGAGCACAACAGCCCAATATAAACCCAGCCCACCAGCCCTTGGTCTCACTTATGTTTACTTGCTTATTGTATGCTCACCTATGAGACTATATATTTAAGTGTTCTATAGTTTTACTATTTTATACTTCATTCAGTGTTACTGTGGAATTCTCCATGTGGAAGCAGAATAAAACTTGGCTGAGTTACTTCTGATATTGTGTCTGTATGACATTACAACATACTTGTCGAGAAGTGTAGGATTCTACTCTGCATGTTTCATTTCTTTGGTTCAATATACAGCCAACATGTCAATAGAAGAAGTACTTCAAACTCTTGCTGAACAACAGCAAGCTCTCACTGACAATCATCAGGCTCTCACTGTGGCACCAAACAACTTGGCAGCCTCATTGATGAAACAGGTTCCATTACTGCTGATGCGACCCCCACCGTTTGCTCCATATGACGATTCTGAGGAATATTGGGAAGCACATGAAAAACACCTTCAGCAACATTTTCAACCTTCTGGAGTTCACAATCCCAGTGATGTGTAAGGCTTTATTTTTGGCATGGTTTTAATCTCATGTTTATCACCTTTTATATCAGCTAGCTCATCTTCACGAGCCTACCAATCTCTCTTTAGATGAAATGTGTCAGTTGCTCTCTGTTATCACTGCTTGTGTTGAGTTCTACCGTTGTCAAAAGTGGTCACAACCACTGTACACAGCTTTGGCAGAAGAACTTCATAGGCTTAGCTAACATTGCCAGTTTGTTACTGACACCCACAGGGACTCATATACTGATTTGATGGTTCATGATGCCATAATATGTCTGGCCCCGGATAGAGAAGTTCATGAACGTGCTTCACAATGTGAAAATCTGTCTCATGAATTTTCTGAACATTGCTCAGTCTTTTGAAGTATCTTCGGCAGCAGGAAATTAAATAGACAGAGTGTGAAGTAGCTGCTATTGCTTGCTCTTCTCCTCGGCTGCTTTTGGTTAGCTCACAGGAGGGAAGACGATGTTGCATTCATGCAACCTCAGCCTCCACGCCACATGGAACAGTGCCAAGCTAAGTAGCAGCAGCGGTCAGCATCACAATAGTGCCTGTGTGCACTCACTGATTTGTTCAACAAATGAGGGCCGCATGTCCAAAGCATTGGATGACATTCAACCATAGTAAAGAAAACAAGGAGGATGGGGTGGGGGGAGGGGGGGGCGCATATTGCGTCTGTGTATATGCTCTCAATCTCCTTCACCAAACACGAACATGGATGTGTTTCCCAAATGATGGTAGCCCTAAACAAATTCTGTATTGAAGTATGTGTGATAGACAAGATGTTAAAAGTGCAAGTGTACACAAGCATGCATTGATTTTGTTAAACTCTCAAACTTAATCAGATCTTGGACAGTGTTGTCCCTTGTCTCTTGATGGTTGGTGAGTTATAAAAAACAACAAATACTCATATTGGGAGAGTTTTCTACTTCTGTATTGCACAATGCAATTGTTTGGCCTTTGGCTTTTCTAGTAGTGGGTGATGCCAACACTGAAATTTTATTTGGATTAGATGCCTTCAAAATTTTTTGGTTCTCTATTTCTGACGAAGTGCATCTGGTATTGAATCAAGTTCTGTATCGACAACTGGATGCACTCTGCTTGGAATATTCCTCCCTGCTTTCAGAAGGTTTAGGGTGTCCTACTCCTTTCAAAGCTCACACCACAATGAAACCGACAGCGTGTCCCATTATTTTTGTGCCCACACAGAAGCAAGTCAAATTAGAACTAGATTGACTTATGTCTTTGGGTGTCATCACACCTAACCCCTCTTGTGAAGGGTCTACTCCACTTGTAATTGTCAAAAAACCTAATGGCAACCTTAGACTCTGTAGTGTCTGTAGATTCTATTATTGAAACTTATTTCCTTACCCCAACCACATAAACACTCTGCACAGCTTAAAGGGGCCCAATAGTCTTCCAAAATAGGCTTGTTAGAAGCCTATTTACAACTTCCTCTGGATGATGGCCTCCATGCCGGAGCACATTAACTACTTCGATGATTTTGTGGTTTCATGTTCCTCAAACGATAAACATTTGCAGAACCTTCATGCCTTGTTCACAGTGCTACAGGCCACTGGTTTGAAATGTAACTTAGACAAATCACAACTTTTTTAGCCGTCTACCTCCGTTTTGAAGTCTTGCATGCTGGCATTGACCCTTTACTACATCAGCATGTCAATGTCCGCCCCTGGTAGCTGAGTAGTCAGAGTGACGGAATGTCATGCCTAACGGCCCAGGTTCAATTCCCGGCTGGGTCGGAGATTTTCTCCACTCAGAGACTGGGTGTTGTGTTGTCCTTATCATCATCATTTCATCCCCACCGACACACAAGTCGCCGAAGTGGCGTCAACTTGAAAAGACTCGCACCAGGCGACCAGTCTACCCGACATGAGGCCCTAGTCACACGGCATTTCCATTTCCATCACCATGTCAATGCCATTACGGCTTTTCCACACCCTATCAACGTCAAAGAGTTGCAAGCCTTTCTCAAAAAGATTGTGTACTACCATAAATTTCTTACTGATGAGTCACAATGGCCTGCGACTTCATGCTCTCTTACATAAAGATGTTTCTTTTCACTATTTGCCTACCATCAAGTGTACTTCTACCCTATTAAGGTCAAAATTACACTCGGTACCTTGGTTGGTCACTTTCCAAACAGGCCAACATCTTGTTTTGGCCACAGTTACTCCCCGGTATGGCCTTGGGGCCGTTCCAGTGCACAAATATGCTGACAGATCCAAAGGTCCCACTGCATACGCTTCCAAATCAGGCACATCATCACTATTCACAGACAGAGAGAAGCCCTAAATATTGTGTACATGGTCCAAAAATTTCATGTTTTCTTACATGTTTCTACGTTTCATTTGATTACCAATCATAAATCTTTGGTTTCTCTTTTCAATCCTATGACATCTTTACCGGACAAAGCGGGCCTTCATGCAATAACTATGAGATTCATTTTCTACCCACAGCACAAAACGCTAATGTAGATGCTATTTCTCAACTGCTGATTGTTCCCAATCCAACATTTTATCAGGGTGAACTGTTGTCTTTTCACTTGGATGTTGAAGCTGTCACAGCTGATTTGTCTGCCAAGATTTGCCTGTTAAACCACTGCACTGTGCGTGGATCCTATGCTCAATTATTACGTTCTCGATCACCAGCTCTCAGTTCTTGTGAACATGGATAGACAATGAATCACATTGGGAAATCTTGAGAAAGCCTCAACTACTACAAGCCAAAAGGAGTTAACGAACAGACCTGCAAAATCAGCATAAATAGATTCCCAGGAGCACTGTGGGACAGGACATGGTGAAAGAGAGACCAATGGCGCTGCTTGACAGGTGATGCACTGTGAGCAGCGTGTCGTAACATGCATGATCTGGCTGTCAATACCTAGCCAAACTATGTGGTGGTAGGCCAGCAATTTTGTATGAGAAACACCCCAATGGTCCAGCTGCAGAAGGCTCATGATGTCCCACCACAGTGCACGACATGGCAAAGCCACAACACCATTGACATGCTGATGTAAAGGGTTGATGGCTACTGAAGATACAACACTGAGGGTTGTGATATCCTCTGTACTGTGGCAGGACGTCATCCACAGCAGTCATGGATATGGCCCTCTCAAGGATTTTTTCAAATGAAATTGAAGTAGATAGTTCCTGCAAAATAGTATGGGTAGAGGTTCTACTTCACAATCGGACTAAACTATTAATTGGGTCATTTTATCGACCCCCGGTTCAGAAGACATAGTTGCTGAACAGTTCAAAGAAAACTTGTGTCTCATTTCATATAGGTACCCCACTCATGCAATTATAGTCAGTGGTGACTTCAATCTACACTCGATATGCTGGAAAAATTATACATTCAAAGCTGGCAGCAGGCATAAAACGTCATCCGAAATTGTACTGAATGCTTTCTCAGAAAATTATTTTGAACAACTGATCTCACTCAAAGCATAAATGCTTGCAAAAGCATATTTGACCTCATAGCAACAAATAATCCTGGACAAATAGAAAGTATCATAATGGCTACAGGGATTAACAACCAAAACGGAGTTGCTGCTACACTAAATACCATAACAACTACAACCATAAAAAAGAAACACAAATCACATCTTAATGCCCTTTTAAGGGACAGTCTCCACTCCTTCCGATCTGATCATGTAAGTGGAGAAAAGATGTAGAACGATTTCAAAGAGAGAGTATCAACGGCAAATTGAAAGATATATACCACATAAATTAATAAGTGATGGTACTGATCCCCAATGGTACACAAAATGGGTCAGATCAGTGTTGGAGAAGCAACGAAAAAAGCATGCAAAATTTAAAAGAAAGCAAGATTGGCAAAGTTTTGCAGAAGTTCAAAATATAGTGCATGCTTCGATGCAAGATGCTTTTAATAATTTCCACAATGAAACTCTGTCTCAGAATCTGGCAGAAAATCCAAAGAGATTCTGTTCATACATAAAGCACACCAGTGGCAAGACGCACCCAATACCTTCACTGCATGATAAAAATGGTGAAGTAACTGATGACAGTGCAGCTAAAGCAGAGTTATTAAACATGGTTTTCCAAAACTACTTCACCAAAGAAGACGAAGTAAATATTCCTGAATTCCAATCAAGAACAACAGCCAAGATGAGAAACATAGAAGTAGATATTCACAGAGAAGCAAGGCAGCTTAAATCACTTAACAAAAGGAAGGCCTCTGGTCTAGATTGTAGACGAGTCAGGTTCCTTTCAGAGTATGCTGATAAAATAGCTCCATATTTAGCAATTATATACAACCACTCACTCACAGAAAGATCCTTACCTAAAGACTGGAAAATTGCTCAAGTCACACCAATACCCAAGACAGGAAATAGAAGTAATCTGCTGAATTACAGGCCCATATCACTAACATCAATTTGCAGCAAGGTTTTGGAACACATACTGTGTTCGAACATTATGAATTACCTCGAAGAAAATGATTTACTGACACATAGCACGGATTCAGAAAATATCATACCTGTGAAATACAACTACCTCTTTATACTCATGAAGTAATGAGTGTTATCGACAGGGGATGTCAAACTGATTCCATATTTTTAGATTTCCAGAAGGCTTTCAACACCATTCTTCACGAGCACCTTCTAACCAAACTGCGTGCCTATGGAATATTGCCTCAGTTGTGCGACTGGACTCATGATTTCCTGTCAGAAAGGTCACAGTTCGCAGTAATAGACGGAAAGTCATCGAGTAAAACAGGAGTAATATATGGCGCTCCCTAAGGAAGTGTCATAGGCCCTCTATTGTTGCTGATCTATATTAACAACATAGGAGACAATCTGAGTAGCCCCCTTAGATTGCTTGAAGACAAAGCTGTCATTTACCATCTTGTAAAGGCATCAGATGACCAAAATGAATTGCAAAATGATTTAGATAAGATATCTGTATGGCGTGAAAAATGGCAATTGACCCTGAATAAAGGAAAGTGTGTAAGATTCAGTGGCAGAACACTTCAAAGGTGCAACAGGTCTACTAATGAGACTGCTTACACCATACTTGTCTGCCCTATGCCCTATCCTGGAGTATAGCTGTGTGGTGTGGGATCTGCATCAGGTGGGACTGACGGATGATATCAAAAAAGTTCAAAAGAGGGCAGCTCACTTTTTACTATCACTAAATAGGGGAGATAGTGCCATAGATATGATACATGAATTGGAGTGGCAATAATTAAAACAAAGGTGTATTTTGTTGCAACGGGATCTTCTCATGAAATTTCAATCACCAGTTTTTTCCTCCAATGCGAAAACGTTCTGCTGGCACCCACCTACATAGGCACGATCACCATGATAAAATAAGAGAAATCAGGGCTCACACAGAAAAATTTAAGTGCTCATTTTTCCCACACACCATTCAAGAGTGGAACAGTAGAACTGTCTTTCTACCGTTCCACTCTTGAATGGTGCGTGGGAAAAATGAGCACTTAAATTTTCAGTGAACCCTTTGCCCGGCACTTTATTGTGAATAGCAGAGTAATCACATAGATGTACATGTAGATGGTGCAGTCCAAGTTCCTTCAGCTCTGATGCCGTCTTCACTCTTGAGTGCTGCCACCACTGGACAAAGTAGTCAGTGCTGAACCACCTCCATCTCCACAGACTGCTTTGGCGAAACCATCACAACTATCACCACTGCCATCTTCTCTGCTGCGTCTATCACCGAGTGCCTGTCTTGATGTGGACATGTACATAGCACCATCACCACCAATGTTCCCTTACAGCCCCTCTTGGAGAAGTGGGTGCCATGCTCGTCCACACCCGTGCTATTTGAGACCATATTTCCCTGTGACAGCAAGACACCTGCCACTGAAGAAGACATGGGCATCTCCACAGTGAACAGTTTTCCCCAAGGGGGAAGGAGTGTTGTAGCCCTGGAGTGTGAGTTCGTGTAATGGAACAATGTGTGATAGAAGTGGTTCCATGGCCTGCCTAGAGAGATAGCCTTGCGACCTGGACAGATGACACAGCAAGCGATGTGCCGTGTGCACAACAGTCCAATATAAGCCCAGGGTGCTGGGCCCTTGGCCTCAAGTATGTTTTCTTGCTTATTGCATGCTCACCTATATTGACATGTTCTATAGGTATGAGCTCTTGTACTATTCTGTACTTCATTCAGTCCTATTTTGGACCTCCGCATGTGGAAACAGAATAAAAGGTGGTTGGAGTTACTTCTGAGTCTGTACAGTGTTACAACACAAACTTCTATATAAAACTATAGGCACTTGAATACATTTATAACATTACTGCAATGTAACTGTTGACACTTTATATTATTACACAGCACACTGTAGCCTTCAGTTACGAAACTCAAAGCACAGATACTTTTACATTGTGAGTACCTCTCTTGCTCTGTTCAGTTCATGAGTTACTATGTAAAATATTCAAGTACATATAGTTGTGTATAGAGGTTAGTAAGGTCTATAATTTAGTTTCCTAGTATTTTAGTATTCTCTTTTCTCCTTTATTTAAATATATTATCCAATGACAATTTGGTAAAAAATCAAAAGCAGTAATGATGCCGTTTGAGTGACTTGAGGCTGTAATAAACAATAAATTATTTACAAAATATTCACTTATTTCTCTTAGCTAATAAAGTTAGTCTGTGGAAATAGAATCTGGGTACAGAACCTGGCAGCAAATCTTAGTGTATCGGCCCAGGAACATTTAGTGCCAATCAACAGTAATACTCCGACCATTTACATAAAAAATGAGGGAAAAATCAACCTTGATTTTAATATTCCTTTCAGCAGTTTACATTATTTCATAGATTATGAAATTTTGTGAAGCATTTACTACAGTTCAATAAGAGAAAGTAGGAGATGTTCAGGATGTTCACTTTAACTGAAGACCCTGAAAAATCTCCAAAGACTATACATCTTATCAACAAATGTTATAATTCAATTTGTTTATCTCTGAAGGGGTCATCCCATGATACCACACTCGACCCCCATCCCACCTCATATGTGGGTGGCAGGGTGCAACTTTGAAACCTTCAATGGGAACCCCCATTTTTAGTTGCAGATTACTATTCTACAGCAAAATCTGCATGTTTTGTCTGAAGCATTTTCTTCATTTTGCCATAGATGGCACTGTAATCGCAGGAATGAAAATGAGTGCACAATCAGAACTTACGACATGCTACGCAATGGCCCTCGAATATCCAATGGCACAAGTGACCCCACTTCAATGATGCAAGGGTAGGACAGGCTGTACTCCATAAGAGGCTGTACTCCATAACTACTATTTGGAAAACCTATTCGACATATTGGACACGTGATTGCTCGATGCACCACTGCGGCCATGGCTTGACGCGAACGCTACTCTACTTTTCCAATTAGAGTTAGTGTTCAAATGTTGTATCACCAACTTCAATACCTTAGTGATCAGCTTTTCAAATGCCTGTACACAGTGAATACCTGTGTGAATATCAGCACAGGCATTTCTGATGCAGTTGATCATGTCTTCACAGGCTTGCTAGTACACATCATATTCTAAATATCTCCAGAGAAAGAAATCCAGCGACATCAAATCTGGCAACCTCATGGGTCAATTAATAGGGCCACCTCTGCCAATCCATGCACCAGGGTCTGATACCTCCCATGCTTCAGTTGTGTAATACACTGGGCAACCATCATGTTGATACCACAAACATTGTCAAATATCCAGGGCAACACCCTGCGGCAGTATCAGTAGTTCTTGTTTCAGAAATGTTCAATATTTGTGTCCATTCAATTTGACATCAACAAAGTACAGACCAACGAGTTTGTTCCACATGATGCCACACCACACATTAAATGACCAAGGATATTGATGGTCAACGTGCTGTATGAGTAGGGATTGTCTACACTCCAGTAATGCATGTTATGCCAGTTAATGCTACCACAGTTTGTGAAGGTAGACTCATCAGAAAATAGTGCCTTGGCAGTGAGGGTCATCTGCATTTGTTGACATGCCCATTCACAAATACTACCCAGTTATGGAAATCGGTGCCATGAAGTTCTCGATGCAGTAACAAGTGGTATAGATGATATTTATGATGATGATACAGTTTGTGGTAATACTACCTATGGACATACCAGAATCACAGTATAATTGCTGCACACTTATTTGTGACTTATGGGGTATTACCACTAGCACAGCTATTTCATTTGCTTCTCCTGTAACATATTTGGTCTGCTTCTTTTTACCAATATGTACCCTGTCATCAGAAACAATGGCATTCACAACCTTGTAAAACAAGGAAAGAGAGCAAGATTTCTCAGGAAAATGCTCAGCATATGAGGCAACAGCAGGCTCAACATTTCTCCTACATTCTCTGTAAATTAGGATCATTTCAGTTGTTTCTTCTGTGGTTGCAATATCCATCACCCCCTTGCACGTCCGTTCTCCAAATGATAGGTAGGTGTGCAGGCAATGAACACTGAACAAGTATTGTAATGTTTAGAGTTACTACCTGCTCTATGTCTGAACAATATGTAAGCTCTGGTCACAGTGTACTACCTGTTATGATACATCATAGTTCGCTACATGGACACAGTGGCATGTCAAGTAGCCTGTGCTTGAAATGTCGGAGGAATATAATGTTACGAATGGGGTTTCCAAACAGAAGTTACGAAATACCAGCCTGTTCTACCCCTGTGGCATGAAGGTGGGGTCCCACGTGCCATTGGACATTCAACAAGTAGCATGTCATAAATTATGATTGCGCACCCATTTCTATTTCTCCGATTACAGTGCCACCCGTGATCGTTCAATGTCCACCTCTGACACAAACAAATTGAAATTATAACTCTTTTTGAGCTGATGTGTAGTTTTCAAGAAATTTCAACATCTTCAGTGAAAATTAACACACTATATAAAATCCACTGTAACAACAATTTTAGACTGTTAGCAAAAACGAAACTTTTTGAAACATTAGCCCTTTGTGTAAAACAGGGCTCAAACCTGAACCTTTGCCTTTCATGGACAATGATCTTACCAACTGGAAAAGGGTGCCAAAAGTTATGTGAAACTGGGGAGAAGTGGTTTGTAGCCTTATTTAAGAAATGATTCTGGTATTCAATTCATAATTTTTGAAAAACTGAAAAGTTAAATTCAACTGAACAGAGAGTCAAGTCCATCTGCTTTCACATATGTATGAGTGTCCTCACCAATCAACCTTTCCAACTGAATCATCTAAGTATATCTCATGACCCATAACGACGTTTTCATCTGCAAGTTCCAGGCTCCGACTTCCTTACTATACCAGAAGTCCTACAACAAAGGATATTGCAAATAATGGCCTAGTGGTAATGTCCAGCATGAAGCTTTTACTCTGCAATGGAATGTACCCTGTCGTGCAGCTTACTGACAGATCAAAACTTCATGCTGAATCAGGTCTTAGGAGAGGGCCTTACACATTGTTCTTCCTTCTTTCATTCTCATCACACTTACAGGGTTTGAGGACCTGTGCCCAGGCATCAATTTTCTTAAGCAATATGTTGTACTCAAAAAAATTGAAACAATAAATTTGAAGACTTAGATTTTTGAACAATGTTAAACATAAAACATTTAGACTATTTTAAGAGAACTGCTGGGAGCTGAGTGTGTAGCATATAAGTTTCGTACTCACAGAATTCTAGTTCAATTCCGGCTAGTAGCAACTGATTTTAGTTGAATTTTTTATTTGTTGTCAAATGGAAATGTTAATTAAAAGACTTCAGTCACAATTTTTTCTAATGAAAATAACATTTTTTATATTTAATTATTAACTGGATGAAAGTAAATAAACATTTTATATAAAAATGTAAAATGACAATACTGCTCAATCTCCAGAAATAAAATCTTCTGCTTTGCATTTTTATACCTAATTTTAATTTATTGTGAATATTCATGCTTTCAAGCAAATAGTAGATAAAAATAAAAGATATTATTTTTATTAAAAAATTATGATCAAGTATTTGTTACTTAATTTTTCATTTGATAATAAATATAGAATTCAAATAAAAGTTTAATGAAATGTTGCTGCTAGGGACAATCACATTCTGGCCACAAGAACACACAGATAATAACAGATACAACCCTTTATTAAGTTTAGATTAACTTTTATAAGAAGATAAGAAGATACTTGCCACGGAGTGGCTACACTACTAATCCGATAAACATAGGCTGAATGACGACATGTGAGTGAGTGAGAGAGAGAGAGAGAGAGAGAGAGGGGCTGGCCAGGTTCGACTCTATAAGCTATTGGTCAGCCATTACAGAGCACTGCAGAGAGGCTGCATGGGCATTCAAGAGTAGCATCCTCTGCCAATGCCGGCATCTTCCAACTTCTGTGACATCAGTAGAACTACACACCCTGATTACGGTCGTGCAATCTTTGTGGGAGTGAACGAAAGACCTTCCACAGAAACAATTTTCAAGAGAGCCTGAATAGTGACTTTGGTAGCAGCCAAGGAGCACTCAACCAAGTACAAAACACATGAAAATGTGTCAATAACAATCACTCAAAAGACATTCAGATACAGACCTGCAAAATACAGATGGATGTGTTCTCAGGGTTGGGTTGCTGGAGTCCATGGGGAGAACGAAGCCTTAGGAGAAACCTGTTGACTTGCACCTTGGGGACATGCAGCAACAAAAAGCTAAAACACTCAATGTCCCAGTCAGGGGAGGGGGAGGGGGAGGGGGAGGGGGAGGGGGAGGGGGAAGGGGAGGGGGGAGGAGGAGGAGGAGGAGGACCGTGTCTAAGACTGACAGATGTTGGTCCAAGACAACGTAGTTACGAGGCAGATCAAAAGTGCAGCTTGGAGGACAAGAAGACCAGCAAGTTGACAACCTGCTTGAGGATGGGATCTGACAATGAGGCCCTATGAGACTGGTGGGAGAAGATACCCAAATGAAAAACACATGAGCTCTTCTTGATCAAACTCAGGGTCCGGACCAATGATCAGCCAGGATAAGGTGTCCGTGTTGGCATTGTGCCCACTGCAGCAAAAATGAATGTTGCAGTTGTATTTGGAGAGGAACAACGCCCACCGCTGCAACCTGTGGGCAACCTTATAGGGGACCTGGGTGGATAGAATAAACAATTGTAGTCTGCAATTAGCTGGAATTTGTTTCCATACAAGAAAATGTGAAATTTGGTGAGTGCTTATGCAATGGCCAGGGCCTACTTCTGGACATGACAGTAGTGGACCTGTGCTGGACTTGATGAAACACCAGTGACAGCTCTGAGCTGTCTGCATTCCAATGGGTATGGACTGCTTCCACACTGTACTGTGAGGTGCCTATAGCCAAAACCAGTGGTTTGTCAGGATCACAAGTAACTAGGCATGGTGCGAACCTGAGGCAGTCCTTCTATATGGTGAGGTCTTGCTTGCACATGGGAGACCAGACAAAGATAGCACCCTTGTGGGGAAGGAGGTAGAGAGGGTAGACAATGGTGTATGTTCCATGGATGTACTAGTGGTAATAGACAGTTTTAACCCGGAAAGCGTGAAATAGTTGTAATGACACACACATCAAGTCCATGATGACCCTGATAAGACTCACCAGGGGTTGGATGCCCTGCCATGATATGGTGTGGCCCAAATACTCAAGAGATAGTTGGAGAAATTTGGACATCTGCAGACTGCAACACAGACTCATGGAACAGAGCCTTTTACACAGGGCCCGGTGATTCTGCAGGTGGTCAGCAGTAGTATGTCCAGTAACAACAATGTCATCCAGATAGGATTATTCAACTAGCATCGTGGACAACAATAAAGGTAATAGTTTCAGTGACTGCTCTATACATAATGTCAGACATGAATTTCCTGTTCACCACATACCCATAGACACCTGCATACCAGTAACAGTGGCAGAGAGCCGATATCTGAATATGTTTGGGCATTAAGCAGCAAATGTGCCCCGACGGTGTCTACCTGTAGGCGCAGTGGTTGTGAGAGAACCAAAACCTAAATATAAAAGCTTGTTGGAGTCCTGATCAGGAATTGGCCTTGACAATGACACTTCCTGAATGTCCATATCCATGTTCTCTGATGCTGCATTCAGTGCAACTGAGTATCAGACTACCGCATTGTGTCCTTTTCTGACACTTACATTGTGACCTTTTCTGACACGACAGACAGCCCAATATTGGGGATACACTGATCTGTCATGTTTGAAGTAACAAGAAGCACACAATGGCGACAAGGAGCAGTGACTAAAACACTGTTTACGGGCTGTGCAGAAGTCACAACATCGTCGTCCTGATTTTGTCCACTTTACATAGTTTCTTTGAAAGCCTGTGACTGTGAAAACAATAGGTTTATTTATAAATAACTTTTCTGGTACCAGTCATGATTTTCAAGTATTCATATTTTACATGATGTGCTTCAGGAATTGTTTCCCATTTTCAAGTATGTTTTCTCTTTGTACTATGAGATTTTTACATAATGTTTTCGATGTGTGAGTTTCTGCTTTGTTTTGTTGATGTTTTTTATATACTGCAGTAAAGTCAACAAAATTAAGCAGAACCTTACACATCAAAAACATTACATAAGATGGCATAGTATAAAAGAGAGAACACACTTGAAAATGAGTATCATTTCCTGAAATATCTCATGTAAAGTATGAATTAAAGAAAATCATGACTGATAGCAGAAAAGATATTTATAAAGAAACCCATCATCATGAAGCTTCCTGGCATATTAAAACTGTATGCCAGACTGGGACTCGAATTCGAGACCATTGCTTTTCATGGACAAGTACTCTATTGACTGAGTTACCCAAGAACGACTCACAACCTGTCCTCTTAACTTTACTTCTGCCACTACCTTGTCTCCTACCTTCTTAACTTCACAAGCGCTCACCTGCAAACCTTGCAAGCACTCCTTGAAGAAAGGATACTGCAGAAACATGGCTTGCCATAGCTGGCAGGGTGTTTCCAGAACTCTAAAGCGGAGTGTGCATTGATAAGAAACTTCCTGGCAGATTAAAACTGTGTGATGGATCAAGACTTGAGCTTGGGACCACAGCACACAGTCCACCAAACCGTTTTCATCTTCCAGAAAGTTTCATATAGTGCACACACTGCTGCAGAGTGAAAATTTTATTCTGGAAACATCTCCCAGGTGGTGGTTGAGCTATGCCTCTGCAATATCCTTTCTTCAAGGAGCATTATTTTGCAAAGTTCACAGGGGAGCTCTTGCGAAGTTTGGAAGGTAGGAGACGAGGGAGAGCTCTTGCGAAGTTTGGAAGGTAGGAGACGAGGTACTGACAAAAGTAAAGCTGTGAGGACAGGTCATGAGTCGTGCTTGGGTAGCTCAGTCAGTAGAGCACCTGCCTGTGAAGAGCGATGGTCCCGAGTTTAAGTCTTGGACTGGCAGACAGTGTTACTCTGCCAGGAAGTTTCAGATCTGCACCCACTCTGCTGCACAGGGAAAATTTCATTCTGAAAATCCATCATCCTCCTGAATGCAGTGCACACAGCCAGGCCACTCTGTACCGCCGCGATGTTGACCAAAGGCATGTGAGACTTCATATGACTGGGCACTGGACAGAGCCTCTTCAATGGAAGGGTTTGCTAATTGGAGCACCCACTGCTGGACTTCCTTATCTGGGGCAGAGCAGGTGATAACATCACAAACCATGATGATCACATATGATTCCTTTGACTGGCTGTGACAAAATGGCAATTGCGGCTAAGGCCATGGAGAGTCACTGCACAGGCATGATAAGTCTTATGGGGATGCTTCTTGCATTGGTACAATTCAACCATAGCAGCCAGGATGTGTGTCCAGCAACAATAATAGGAAGACAACAATGAGTATAGACTGTCACATGAAAATGCTGAAGGTTCCAGCAATGGGGCCAACTGCTAGATCACCTGATACAATGACAGAGAAATCCATAATAAAAACAATGCACAATATACCTCCGCATCTGTAATGTGAAAGGCATGGAAATGTTGCCGTAGGCAGAGTTTGTATGCTTCCCAATCTTCGGCTGCCTCGTCAAACGATGGGAACGGAGGAAGAAACATAGCCAGAGACAAAACTGGAGAGAGCAATCCAGCACAGCCTGTTACTTGACCGGAAGAAGTTCTGTCTGTCGTTACACCAACATATGAGGCAGAAACTCCATATCACAAAAAGATGCAAAAAGCAACCGTAGAATGACACACGTGAAAGTGCGATCCTACTCGTCGCCAATGTGTTCTGACCAAAGAACACACAGATAATAACAGACACAACACTTCATGGCATCCAGAATAATTTGCACAAGAGGATACATGCCACGGAATGGCTACACTACTAGTTTGTGAACATACGTCGAATGTCAACATGTGACTGACAGCAAGACTGTGTAAAGGCACCATATGCATCCAAGAGAGGCAACCTCTACCTGTGGTAGGGCCTTCTGACTTCCGTGGCACACTGTACAACTGTACACCCAGATTGTAGATGTGGAATTTATTCAGGTCACCACAAATCAAGCCTGTGACTTTACTATTACAAGACTAATATGCTATGTGCTCAGCTACTGGCAGCTCTGTTTAAATTATCACAATGTTTTGTACGTAACAGTACTTGTAAATTTTCAGAAGAGAATTTTTTCCAAGTTCTTATAAAGGTGTGTAGTATGCTGCTTTAGGATTGTATTGATATTCAAATCCTGCAAGAAAATCAAAGGAGGTCACTCTGTAGGGCACCCTTGCAACACTCAGGGCTTTGCATTTGGTGTCAATGATTTTATCAAGTAAACCACCCAAGAGTACCTCACAACTTGACTCAAAGTGTCACTTCTGTCTGTACCCCTTTACACCATTTTCAAAGTCTATTACGTATCAACAGTGAAAGAGAAAAGATTTGAAACACAGTAGTTATATAATGGCACAATGCTTGTAAAATGAAAGCTCAGCCAGTTGCTCAACTTCTCGAATTCACTATGGTGACATTTAATTTTATGGCAAACATTTGACGCTGATATTTGGAAGCAGAGGTAGTAACTGCAATGAGTCAAATCACAAATGAAGGTGTTCTTCATTACCTTTCGGCAGACAGCTGAGACGTAGCATTGCAGCACCCAGCCGACCCTCTGCGGTCGGCGGCCAGCGCCACCCGCAGACCCGGAGCCTGTGTGACAACCTGTCCGTCCGATCTGACCAGCATCAGGCACCACCACATTTGGGTCTGCCCCATACTGAATCAACGTCAGTGTCAGATTATACACATGCATCAGATCTGACGGACCTCTAGCATTCTGAACCTGTGGAAACAGGAGAAGTCAGTGCTGTCTGATGACACTGTCTTCAAAAACAAAAAGTACTCTCCTCATACACACACACACACACACACACACACACACACACACACACACACACAGTGAGAGGGAGCTTTAGAAAATAAAGGAACTTGCTTTACATCCTTCCAATTTGTTCTTTCTGAGCAAAGCAGCTATTGCTCCACAATCATTGGTATGTAACTTTTTGATTCCTTTCAGCATTATCTATACATAACTTGATTTTTCAAATGCATCCAAAAATTAGCCTCTATACAGTCTTGAAAGTGTTGTGCATGAACTGAACATAAAAAAATTATGAAACAGCCACAGGGAGAAATTGACATTGTTGCTGGGATTAATTAAACAAAAGCCAAAAGGCCCATACTGATGCCCTACCCACAATGGAACCAATGAAGATAACATTATGCAACATGTATGCAACTCAAAATTTTTAATGGTCTCAACTAATTAAGAGAAAACTAGCAATGTAAGCAAACACCAGAATATAAGCAAACACCAGAATATAAGCAAACACCAGAATATAAGCAAACACCAGAATGTAAGCAAACACCAGAATGTAAGCAAACACCAGAATGTAACCAAACATCAGAAAGTAACCAAACATCAGATCAAATTAAGAATAGTAAGAGAAACTATACTTTTCATTTTAAAAGGAAGAAAGAACTTGAGGTACTAAATAACATACAATAAAAAAACCACAATGGAATAATGACAATATTATGAAAAGGATGGATTCCTGTGTACCATATAATGGAGATACTGAGTCACAGACTGGCACAATGAAAAGACTGCTAAACAAGTACGTTTTCTTCAGCTAAAAAGCCTTCTTCTAAATCAGACAACACACACACACACACACACACACACACACACACACACACACACACACACACACACACACACATCTGATGACTTTCTCTGGCTGCCAGCTTCAGCAGGTCGTGTGTGTGCGATTAGTGTTTGCATGAATGTCTGTGTGTATGTTGTCCAATTCAGAAGAAGGCCTTTTGGCCAAAAAGCTTACTTCTTTAGCAAATCTTTCTGTTGTGCCTGCCTGCGACTCAATATCTCCACTATATGGTGGGTAGCAATCTACCCTTTTCATAATATTGTTATTAAATAACATACCAGAAATGTGAATTAGTTATATTAATATGTTGGAGCTGGAAATAAAAGCCAGGAATATAATTATTACAATCAAACTTTACATCACATACAGATAATCAAATTAATTGTAGCATTACTGCATGTATGTGCCACTTTCAACAGTAACATAAATTATAAATCAATGGATAGCAATTAGAATAGTAATGGTTTTGGATGTCAGTTCATGATCTTGATGAAATTACATTTAAAAACATGTAACTTTATGAAACAGTTTCAAACAATGAAACATTCAGGTTGGTATAGCAACAACATTAAATGGATAGATTGCTACTCACTGCAAAGACGGCATGTTGAGTTACTGTCTGCAACTCATGTGTCATCTTTGTGGTGAGTAACACTCTATCCTTTTAATAATGTTATAAATCGGTTTTATATTTAGGAAGATTATTTCCCATATAAATACATATTTTTATTACATGAATTAAAATTCCACTACTTTAGATATGATTTGTTGTGAAACTGGGGCTAAAAAGATTTGCAGTTTACTAATAGCTTTTCTGGAAGAATCAACAGAAAGTAAAATAAAAATCTGTCAAAGTAAAAAAAAAACTTTTTACCTGTAGTGACAATTAAAAATTTGTGCCAGACCAGGAATCACATCTGTATTTCCTGATACACAGAAGTTCATTCCAGTAATGATTTCCTAACACTACTTGAGGTTCTCTCATAAGAATAGAACCACTAGGGCAAAAGAATTGATGGGGGCAATAGTTTACTGTGCCATAAGGGATATATATTAAACAAACTAAATGCACTGAAATGAAATGAATGGAACCTCTCGCAACTCAGTGCCACCTGGGACTGAAGCAACTGAATTACGTACTCCGCCAGGGTTTCGACTACCTTTCTTCATGCACTGAAGTGAGAAATGTCCTGCCCACTATCCTTCACACCCCTCCCACAGTGTATTCTGCCATACACCAAACCTACACAATATACTAGTCCATCCTTGCACAATCATTGCTCCCAACCCCTTACCTCATGGCGCATACCCCTGTAATAGACCTAGATTCAAGACTTGTCCCATACATCCTCCCACTACCACCTACTCCAGTCCAGTCATGAATATCACCTACCCCATCAAAGGCAAGGCTATCTGTGAAACCAATCTTATGATCCACAAGCTAAGATGCAAGCACTGTCCTGCATTCTATGTGGGCATGACAACCAACAAGCTGTCTATCCCCATAAATGGCCACCGACAAACTGTGGCCAAGAAACAAGTGGATCACCCTGTTGCTGAACACGCTGCCAAACATGACATCCTTCATTTCAATGTCTGCTTCACAGTCTGTGCCATACAGATCCTTCCCACCAACACCAGCTTTTCTGAATTGCGCAGGTGGGAACTTTCCCTGCAATATGTTCCCGTAACCCTCCTGGCTTCAACCTTCATTAGTCACTGTCGTCATCCATCCAGCCCCTTCCCTGTTCCCATTCCAGCACTACAGCACTACACAGCCGTCATTCCACCATCGCACTCAGTCTTTTTACTCCTCTCCTTTTCCGCTACTCCCCCCCCCCCCCCCCCCCACAAGTAGTTGTTCCCATTTTGACGACCAACCATCTTCAGGTACTGCCAGTTGTGCTGTCATGTGTGCCCACAGCACTGGAAGATGATGACTGACTGTATACCCAATAGCGCAACATTAACCCATTATTCCAAGAAAGCCTGAGAGATCACAACAGAAATTTCACTCTGATACACTCCTAAATACCTCTTTCCTTTTTCAGTAATTACTTTGTATTTTATGGTGGTCCCAATTCTACAAGAAGTATAAAATAGCACTGTATTACAGTAATAGCACTACTTTGTTATTATACTGTTATCATTCTTTTACGGTTAAGATTACAGCTTCCAGCAGTTCTCTGTGTTATGCTACAATGGCAGGTACAGCGGTCATAGTGGATAGGATGTTGACAACTTTTCGTAGTTGTTTTCCAACTGATGGCAGTATAGTTATTCCAAGAAAAATGTTGTTTTATGAAAATACATTTGCCGGCCGCGGTGGTCTAGCGGTTAAGGCGCTCGGTCCGGAACCGCGCGACTGCTACGGTCGCAGGTTCGAATCCTGCCTCGGGCATGGATGTGTGTGATGTCCTTAGGTTAGTTAGGTTTAAGTAGTTCTAAGTTCTAGGGGACTGATGACCACAGATGTTAAGTCCCATAGTGCTCAGAGCCATTTGAACCATTTGAAAATACATTTGTTTACTGAACTTTTAATTTTATGCTAAATTGTTCACAGTGGCCGTATGAACGTGCTATTATTTCACGAGCCCGACTGCTTATCTGTCATGCACTATGGATATTAAGATATCTTTTATGTTTCTCCCAGTATCTTGCTAATCAAATACAGTTATCTTAAAATGTTTTTTGCCAGCTTCAAGTATTCCAAGAATCATCATCTGGCAGCTGGAAGTAAAAAATAATTACATGTCCTGGTTTGAATGAAATGAAGCATATAAGAAAAAGCGTATACGCAAAACTGAACTCACTTCAGACAGTGACAGTGTTCATTAGCCACTGTTTTAAAAGTCACAGCAAATTTTCCAGTTGAAGTGCGATGCATCTAACCAGGTGCAATGGGGAATTTGAAGTGAGGTAGTGAGGTGATTGAGAGGTGAATTCTGTCCACAGAAACACTTCACCAAATAAGCCCAAAATTACATCCTTTGCAATTATAAAGAGGACACACACACTGTGTCAGGACATGCTTTATTTGTATAATTAGTCAAGGCTGTATAGTAGATGCAGACACTTTACAGTCTGAATCTCCCATCCAGCCTTGGCATTTGAGGCAAGCATGTTCAGATGCAGACTCTTTACAGCAATACACCACCATTCTCAGTTACCCTTCAGGGTATGTAATTACACCACCAGCCTAGTGCAAAAACAGATTTACTGGACCATCATATCCAATCTTGGTACTGCCAATCCCGCCAAAAAACAACTTAGGAGTACACCATTTGTCACTCAGGATTATTCTGGGCTTGAATGAACTACTCAGCTCCTTTGACAAGCCCATGACTTCCTAAGATCATGCCCTGAAATGAGGTCCATTCTGTCTGAGATTTGGCCCACCACACCTAGAATAGCTTTTTATCGCCCTCCCAATCTCCACAATACCCTTGTCAAACCCTATGCTCCTTTTGCACCCATCTTTCTATCCTTTGGCTCCTATCTCCGTGACCATCTCCACTGCAAGACTTGCCCTATGCACCACCTATATTAACCCTGTAACTGGCAAAACATACATTATTAAAGAGAGAGCCACTTGTGAAACAACACATAATGTAACAGCTGTTACATAAACACTTTTTGGCCATTTACACTGGCATGACTGTCACCAAGATATCAGTTAAGATGAATGGGCATAGGCAGAGGGTGTATATTGTCAAAACACACTATCACATTGCAGAGCATGCACTACAACATGACAGTCATGACCTCGATGCCTGTTTCATCACACATGCCACCTGGATTCTTTCCCAAGACAACAGCTTCTCAGAACGAAACAGGTGGGAACTGGGATTATGACAGGATGTCAAATCAAACACCTTTCAGCCATCAAATTTCCAAGTTCTTATTTTATTTGGATACCAGTTTCGGTGATCTACTATGCCATCTTCAGGTCCCCTGACAGACATGTAGGAAGATTTCAACCTCAGTTCTGGTCAAAATAGGGGCCGGCATTCAAATACTGGCATCTGTAGACTTCAGCTTGATACAGCAATCACTTGAACCATCATCTGCCATCACTGTATCAAGCAGAAATCTACAGATACCAGTAGTTGAACACCGGCCCCTATTTTGCCCAGAATTGAGATTGAAATCTTCCTACACATCAGTCAGGGGGCCTGAAGATGTCATAGTAAATCACCAAAAGTGGTAGTCAAATAAAATAACAGTTTGGAAATTAAATGGCTAAAAGGTGTTTGATTTGACATCCTGTACTGAACATCCGAGTCCCTGCAACAATCTCTGAAAAGATGGACATACAGGGACTACAACATGTCCTTGGTTCTCGCCATCCACCTGGTGTTAATTTACATTAATTTCTTCGATCTCAGCATTTCTTCATAGTAACTGTTCCTTTCTTTACTCCATTTTAGTTTTCTACATCTTTCATTTTCTGGGCTGTCTATTTTTCGCCATCGCCCTCCCATCTCTATCACATGCAGTGCACTTAGCTTTCCACTCTTATTAACTCATGCATGATATTTTAGCTGTAATCTCCATATTGTGTATTACCCTATCTTCCATCTTTAAGCTCTCAGGCTTTCAAATCTCATCTGGTGCAGTCCACAACAGTCAGTCATTCCTCCACTTTTTCAAACTCCACCCCCTTTCCTAAACCTCACCATTTCTTTTCCTTCACCCCTCTTCCTTCCCCTTCAGTCCTCCTGCCAGAAGGAGTGGTCACTAGCTCCAAAATCTTGCATGCATAATCCCTTTAATATGTGTGTTCTCCTGCTGCCGCTTGGTGAGTAGGTTTTTTATCTATCCAGTTACATTATTAATTCCTAGTTACTAATAAATGTTAACTGATATGTATTAATTTTTGTTTTAACACTGGTCCATCTAGTAATTAATGTATCAAGTAAACTGAAATTTTGTACATAATTTAATAAGTCTGGAAACACTGAAACAATTTTCATAACAATGCACTTTGAGCCCAATAAATCATCATAAGAATGATCAACAAACAGTCCCATAAAATGTCTCCTTGGTGCAATACAGGTGGGTTGTAAATGAAGTATGATCAGATTGCACCTTCATGACTGAACGTTTGAAGCAATTCTAGTGCAGCCATAATTTCATACAGTGTACATGCACACAGGGACAGTTTCGATTTGGTGTTTGTATCTAACTGCGACAGACAAGAGGTCAGATAAATTAGGTAAGAAACCCACTCCAAGTTATTTTAATAATATTTTCCCTAGCTGTAATGGATAGGTGCACTATGGAACAGCTAGAACTGTTACAAATATATCACACTTTTGGTGGAGACATGATATGTAGTATTAAAACAAATACAATGTTTTATTTTAAATTTGATACGCAGGCCCCCAAATTGCAACTTTGATAGCCTGCACGTAAACACAGCCTTGCATTAGAAATGAAATAAATAAAGATGCAATGAAATGAAACTGTTCAAAAATGCTGAACATGCAATGTAGGGACACAGTAGTGGCAAATGAAAATTTGTAGCAGACCAGATGACTGAACTAGGTTTTATTGCTTATCACGAGTAATCACCCTAACTATTAAGCTGTCTGTCAAGTCTCCAGACTTGACACACGGCATCACTCATTTATGGTATGTAATTGCGAAACAAGTTTAAAGAACTTTTCAAGATAAAATCAAAATTAGTACAATACTGAAACATAAAACATCAAATGAAAACTGCAATTACAAGAACAATAATACTCATTACATTCAACAAGAATCTATTTCTTTTACAAAGCTTAATGAAAAGGAGCAGATGGGGAGGGTATCAACTGTTATATTAAGACTAACTCCAAGCAGTGATGGCAATGTTATCTGTGTGACAGTTAGTTCTGCTTATGGCTGCTCTAACTCCAGAAGTTGTGCCAAACGTGTCGTATGGGGGTAGCCGCTGGACCACCACAGGAAATAAATATCCAGCACAGCAGTACATTTCTTGTTATTGAAGTCTCCAATGCTGATTTGCAAACATAACTGTTACATGTTCTGGACATGGATTTTGATTTACAAATCTGCCTTTTTTAAAAATAAATGCTTATGGTTTTTTATGTTGATACTGTTTTGTGCTAAGTTTACTACAATCGCAACTCTCTCTCTCTCTCTTGGTTTCTACGGGCTAGTTTGTCTCATATAACTTCACACAATCGGCCATAATCTTATCAATATGAATATAATGGTAATGACCTTGTATGATTTGGGAGACCCATATAAAATATAAATCAGGTGGGCTGGATCACAAAAAAGGCCTGAATCAATTTTACATGAACACTTTCTTCCTACTTGGGTCTATAATGGATCTCGTGGTTATAGACACTGACTGACTACATCTACCATTGCAGCCACTGCACTGTCACATTGCTTGTGATTGGTGATCAGGTGAGACTTAGTATCACAGAGAAACGCGTGGAGCTTCTTGACACTGTATATTATAAACAATGTCTCTCTCTCTATTCAAGATTAATTTCTCCATGCTGTACTTAATGCTTTTCATATTTGACACAAAAACCCTTTCCAGCTATATGTGAAGCTTTATTTATAGAAACATGAGCGATTTTGTGATATTGACTCACATCCCCAGGCATACATCTGAACAGGATACAAAACATATAGTAAACATTATGACCCAGAAATGAACACTAATCCAAATAGCATAAGCCATATGACAACCAATATGAAAATAATCACACACAGTAAAAAAAAAAACAACCTGACATGTTAAGACCATGTTAACCAACAATGAAACGAAAAAGTCCCAACTAGTAAGAGTTGTTAGCCTGACAGTTAAAAAACTCACATCATATAGGGAAGCAGTGGACAGCATCCCTGCCTCGTTGTACAGGGCCACACTGCAAGAGCTCACGTGTGTAACAGCAAAGGGCACTAGTGTCAACACACACAGACAAAGGGTATTTACAAACATTTCTGTGCATATCCCAATATCATAAGAATGATTGAAACCCCCATTACACAACACTACAGTACAAATTATAAAATATTTTACCATAAAAAGTGTATGGACGAAAACAGACCAGACCCAAGAGTGTATAACAGAAACCCCAGAATCAATACTCAGGCAATCACAAAACCATGACATTACGTCCTTGAGAGGCAGTCAGAGTTTGATAGTATATTGTAATGCCCTAACTCCTCTAATTATTAAAGGTATATTGGGAGTATACTTTTAAACTCAACATAATTTCAATCAAATCAAGAATGTTTATTTTAAATTATTAGCTGAACTTATTACAGAGTGGCCAAAACCTTGTAAATGGTTGCTTAAAGGACTGTTTGAATTCCTCAAACTTATGATATTTGGATATGTGCAGAAATGCTTGTAACTTCCATGCTTTTGTGTGCTTTGGCACTAATTCCCTCATCAGTGACACGCACACGTACATTTACTAGCAGCGTGGCTCTGTATGGCAAGGCGGTTGTAAAGATGCTGTCTGCCGCTTCCCAACAAAATGAGAGTGTTTTAACCACCAGACAATCAATGCTAATATAGTTGAGTCAGTGAAAAATGATCTCCGACAATTTCTGTGGGCTGGGCACAGTAGATTACTTATACCTACCCCAACCAGTCACATAACTATTTTGTAAATGTCTCTATGGTAACATCTCAGTGTCATCACAGCCCTACAGATGGCTAATACTTCACCTGCAGCCGACTGCGCTTCATAGTTGAAAGTTGACTACAGCGCTACTAACTGTCAGGGATTTACTCACACCAAATCAAATAAAGTCGGGAATTTTCATTTTTTAATTGTGTATTAATGCCGTTTCAATATAACAGTTTTTTTAACTGGTGAACTGATTTGTGATGCCCTGCCTGTCGCAGGAAATGGCATTTTATTTTGAGAAGATTGATTTCCTCTCTTTCCCATTTTATGGGCAGAAAGTTTTAGGTACATGTATCTTCATACTGGTTGTCATATGGCTTATATTATACGATTGGTGTTCATTTTTGGGTCATGTCAAGAGTATGTTTTTTATACTGTTCAGATGTACACCTGAAGATGAGATCTGATATCATGAAACTGACCATGTTCCTATAAATAAAGGTTCATATCAACTGGAAGCAGTTTGAGAGTCAAATTTGGATTACTTCAGTAAAAGTTGCACACAACATAAAACTATTTGTGATTTAATGCTTTAGATACAAATTCAATGAGATGTTCTGTGTCATCATCGTATTTATGAGACAGTGCTGCAATCTGAGGCATTAGTGGCTAGCATAAGCATTTGGCCAGTTTGAATTTTGCTAATAAAGGATCTGAGATAAGGTACTGTATCTTCATCTTTTCATCAGCATTTGCCAACTCTGTTAGGGTGTTCACTGACTCAAGTTTCTCAAAACTTATTTTATTTAACTTTGTGGCTGGATGCTCTTCCTTTCACAGCAGTCATCAGTCCCATGAGGGAGAAAGTATATGACAATATTGAACAGGTAATTCGGTATGTAAAGGGAGAAGAAAATCTAATAGTAAAGGGGCATTGGAATGTGGCTGAGGAGAAAGACTAATCGAGTCCTGCAATAAATTTCAGCTTGTAGTAGTGAATAGTCTGTCCAAGAATCACAAGGGGAGGAAGTATACTCCGAAAAGGCTAGGAAATGCACAAAGATTACATCATGGTCAGGCAGAGATTTCAAAATCGGATATTGGATTGTAAGGCGCACCTATGAGCAGATATAGACTCTGATCACAATTTAGTAATGATAAAGAGTAGGTGAAGTTTAAGAGAGTATTCAGGAAGAATCAAAATGCGGAGAAGTGGGATATGAAAGTAGTAAGGGATGAAGAGCTATGCTTGAAGTTCTCTGAGGCTATAGATATTGCGTTGATGAGTAACTCAGTAGGCATTACAGTTGAAGAGGAACAAACAACACAAAAAACGTAAATCATAGAAGTTGGAAAGAAGAACATAAAACGGTTCAAATGGCTCTGAGCACTATGGGACTTAACTTCTGAGGTCATCAGTCCCCTAGAACTTAGAACTACTTAAACCTAACTAACCTAAGGACATCACACACATCCATGCCCGAGGCAGGATTCGAACCTGCGACCGTAGTGGTCTCGCAATTCCAGACTGTAGCACCTAGAACCGCTCGGCCACTCCGGCCTTCGAAGAACATGAACACAGAGAAAGTATTTGTGAAGAAACCATAAGTTGGTTGGTTGGTTGGTTTGGGGGAAGAGACCAAACAGCGAGGTCATCGGTCTCATCGGGTTAGGGAAGGACGGAGAAGGAAGTCGGCCGTGCCCTTTCAAAGGAACCATCCCGGCATTTGCCTGGAGTGATTTAGGGAAATCACGGAAAACCTAAATCAGGATGGCCGGACGCGGGATTGAACCGTCGTCCTCCCGAATGCGAGTCCAGTGTGCTAGCCACTGCGCCACCTCGCTCGGTAAACCATAAGTAACAGGAGAAAACTACAGCTGATTGATGAAAGGAGGAAGTACAAAAATGTTCAGGAAAATTCAGGAATACAGATATACAAGTGCAGGGAAGCTAAGGCAGAATGACTCCATGAAAACTGTGAAGAAATTGAAAAAAGAAATGATTGTCAGTAGGACTCACTCAGCATATTGAAAAGCGAAAATAAAAGCAAGTGCAGTAACATTAAGAGGGCAATGGGAATTCCACTGTTCAATGAAGAGAAGAGAGCAGATAGGTGGAAAGAGTACATTGAAGGCCTCTATGAGGGAGAGTACCCATCTGATAATGGGATAGAAGAAGAAACAGAAGTCAACAGGTACAAGGTAGTGCATCCAGAATCAGAATTAAAAGAGCTTTGGATGACTTAAGACCAAACACGGTAGAAGGAATAGATTACATTCCATTGTAATTTCTAAAATCATTGAGGAAAGCAGAACCAAACCAACTATTCACATTGCTGTGTAGACTGTACGAAACTGACAATATACCAGCAGACGTCTGGAAAAACATAATCCACACAATTCTGAAAATAAGAAGAGCCAAAAAGTGTGAGAATTATCACACACATAGCTTAACAGCTCATGCATCTAAGTTGCTGACAAGAATTATATATAGAAAAATGGAAAGGAAAATCGAAGATCTGTTATCTGACAATCAGTTTGGCTTTAGGAAAGGCAAAGGCACCAGGGATGCAGTTCTTATGTTTCGGTCGATAATGGATGCAAGACTAAAGAAAGATCAAGACACATTCATAGAATTTGTCAACCTGAAAAAAGTGTTCGACAATGTAAAATGAAGTGAGATGTTCAAAAGTCTGAGAAAAATTGGGAAAAGCTATAGGGGAAGATGGGTAATATACAATATGTGCAACCAAGGGGGAACAATAAGACTGGAAGACCAAGAATGAAGTGCACACAGATTAAAAAGGGTGTACGACAGGGATGTCCCTAGTGTTCAATCTATACATCAAAGAATCAATGATGGAAATAAAAGAAAGGATTAAGAGTGGGATCAAAATTCAAGGTGAAAGGATATCAATGATAATATTTGCTGATGACATTTCCATCCTCAGTCAAAGTCAATGATTGCAGGATCTTCTGAATAGAATGAACAGTCTAATGAGTACAGAATATGGATTGAGAGTAAATCAAAGAAAAACAAAAGTAATGAGAATTAGCAGAAATGAGAACATTGAGAAACTTAACATCAGAATTGGGGATCATGAAGCAGACGGAGTTAGGGAATTCTGCTACATAGGCAGCAAAATAACCCATGATGGACTGAGCAAGGAAGACATAAAAAGTAGACTACCACTGGCAGAAAACACATTCCTGACCAAGAGAAATCCACTAGCATCAAATGTATGCCTTAATTTGAGGAAGGATTTTCTGAGAATGTATGTTTGGAGCACAGTACTATACGGCGGTGAAACACGGATTGTAGGAAAACCAGAACAGAGGAGAATCAAAGCATTTGAGATGTTGTGCTCCAGAAGAACGTTGAAAATCGTGTAGACTGGTATAGTAAGGAATGAAGACGTTCTCTGCAGAATTGGCAAGAAAAAAGAGTATATGGAAAACTGACAAGAAGAAGAGAAAGGATGATAGGCTCTGTTGATACATCAGGGAATAACAATGAATAATGAGTGTATGGCATTGGTGGCCGGGAGGAATAACTTCCACATACTATAGAGAGCTGTCATGTGTAAAAACTGGAGAGGAAGACAGATTGTATGAAAAGTTTGGTACAGAAGAGGAATTCATGGTTGGCCACATCAAACCAGTCAGTAAACTGATGAAGAAAAAAATGTTCTGTGTATGATTGTAGTCTAACTGTTTTTGTATCATATTCGACACAGAAAGTGGGAACCACCCCAGCATTTGCCTAAAGGAGCATGAGAAACTGCCTAAAAACCACGTTAAGACTGGTCAGTACACCACCCACGATAATTAATCCATCCGGGCCAGGTGATGTATCCATGGCTGCGGTGGCATCAAACATGGGAGCAAGAGGCATGAGTACCTCCGTCCTTTTCTCCACACTGATACACAAGCTGGGCAGAGAATCCAAATCACTGTCAGATACTAAAGCAGTGATACCCATTATCTCTAACTATACACATTTGACTCCTTTTATTTCTTCCAAAAAAAGATGCCTATGGCAGAATAGTGAGCCATTTTGCAGAGCAGAATTTCATAATCAGGGTGTATATGGGGACAAGAAAAAAAAATTCCCGGATTTCTCCCGGATATCCCGTTTAAGAAATATGCTTTTTCCCGGGCGAAAATACACTTTTTCTGTGCTAAGTGACAGTAGGTTTTCCGTAGATTTTCCCTCGGAACTGTAAAACTTATCAATCCTTTGAATGGTTAATGTTTTATTAATCGCGTAGAACTTCCCAAGAGGGGGAGGGAAAAAAAAAACTGGAGCAGAGAAGTTTTGGAGAGACTTCTAATAAAAAAAAAAGGAGAGAAGTTTTGGAAATACCTTTGATTTGCAGCAACATATACGCTGCATAATTTCGTATTACGAAAGTATAAGTTCGAATTGCACCAAACACAGCGCGTTAGTTTTCGGAGCGTTGCAACCGAGGTTGCGATGTCCTTTTGTAAGCGAGTCATATCTCAAGCCACGAGATGTCGCCATCCGATGACAGCAGCTATTCAGAGCTTAGGACACGTGTTATAGTCAGCCAATAGCAAGATTACTGGTTACATAGCGCGCACACACAAGAGGAAAAGTTAACGGTTTACATTAATGTACACAGTACCATATATCTACAAGAAAAGCTAAGCTTTCACATATAATATTGGTCTCTAAGATTAACACGCTACAATAGAAGCTAAGCTTTCACATGTAATATTGATCTTTATTGCGTGTGTTATACTTTAAGATACATCACACAAATGTGCCAGTAAATTTAAAATTATGACATAAATGCCTCGGCTCAAAATTCTTGTAAGTGGCTGGTCCTCAAACTGTTCAGTTTCGAACGCTCTGTGATTTAGATATCCATCCCACTTTCTCACACGAAACATAATTCATCTTGCGTAAAAAGAAATTTACTTTGAAAGTAACGCTTTTCTAACCACCGTTCGCAATACTGTTAGAAATAGGTTCGGTTTACCAGTTGCCAGAGAGCGCCAGAAAATGCATTATTGTGCGTGTGCAACTGCAGTGGTGAAGGAAGCCCGCATGTTCGTGTGTATAAAGCACTAAGAGAGCTTACATTACACCATAAAAGAAACAGGGCATCAGAGGATACTCCTAAGAGCATCGAAATTTCGTAAACCGTACTAAATGCATAATTCGGCTTGAAGTGCTAATTGGCTTTTTCCAGATTCACAATGAAGTAGGTTCCATCTGATATTAAGCTTTTCAGTGTGGTTTTTGGGATGTAAATTTTCTTGGAGTACCAGTACTCTACGATCTCATGTTTGGTTCATTATCATGGTATAATGCCATACATGGCAGAAGATGATAACGTGCACTTGAAATTCATCGAACAGTTGGAACTAGCCAATACTGTAGAATGAAACACTTCGTTTCAAATAAAATGATTGCCTCAGCGGAATTTCTTTAGCAAACTTGCAAAAATAACTTCATTCTTCTGCAAGGCGATTAATGCTTGCCTGCTACTAACTTGGAAAGAAAATAAAATCAGAAAACTGAAATCAATAATATGTTTTTGCCCTCCGTAATTATGTGAATGTATTTCAATTCACTTGATAGCTCCCGGCAACAGAAATCCGTTTTGTTTTCATTTGACGTGGGAGCTGTACACGAAGAGAAGCGGCGAAATCACTTAACGTAAACACGGGTCACGTGGGGACTAACCCCCTCCCCACTCTGTGCAAGCGCGAATCTGGCAGCTAGGGCGCGCAAGAAAATTTTTTCTCATTGCATCTGGTTGCATACTGCTGCTACTACCGATACAGCTAACAGCCAAACTTCAAGTAGTGGGAAGCGGGAGGAGGTACTGCTTATACGAGAGTCAAATGCGCATGCGCAACAGACCGCTGGCAACTGGTCAAACGAACCTAATATGAACAGTTGTGACGTCATGCTCATAGCAAGCAGTTTATTGTTACGAAGAATTACAGTCTGTGCCCTATGGCCTTTGACATACTTTTGCTATCTGCAGACACTTGTGCGTGCATGGTGTTTTGTTGTCGTAAATTGCACATTTCCTTTGCCACTAAAGTTTTATTTTTTTCCCCTCGTTTATATTTTATTGCTGCAGTATCATTCTCTAGTAGCAGGATACAATAACATTCTATGCTAGAGAATTAATTCTGCAGTCAAAATTACAAAAATTTAACTGAAAGCTAAAACAATGAAAAATCCCCGGAATTCCGAAAAATTCCCGGGTTTTTCCCGGTTTTCTCCCGGATGAAAGAATTCCCGGGTTTTTCCCGGATTTCCCGGTTGTCCCGGGTCGTATACACCCTGATAATTGCCTTTCAGTCTGCCTTTTCTAACGGATTCTCTATTAATTCTCACCTTCATCTTCTTTTTACTGTCCCCGTCCCTTCCTGTCACCCTCCCTCTCCCCCACCCTCTACCCCATGGGAATGGGGAATTTGTGTACCCCATCTGTCTGCTTTTAGCTCTAGCCCAAGTGAAAGTATGAGAACATTTTTGAAATGTTTGTAAATCATATAACTGAGGTGAGATTTGGGTGCCAGCCAGTATTCATGTATTTGGATGTGGGAAACTGCCTGAAAACCACATCCATGCTTGCCAGCACACCAGCCCTTGTTGTTAATCCCCCAGATGGATTTGGTCCGGGGCCAGACTTGATACGGGGCCAGCGTGATTTCCCAAATCCCAGAACTGGTGTGCTAATGCTCACAGATATACTGATGAGTCTTATGAAGTATTACCTTAATAACAAAAAAAAATGTAGTTCGAAGTGTCAAACTGCAACACAGGAATAAAACTAAACTCAGAATGAGAGAACATAAAATGTGGAGTCCCACAAGATTCATTGCTTCATCTGCTACTGTCATAACCCACATAAATGACATAACAACAACTTTCAAAAAACTGCAGAAAAACTGCCTCATAATATTTCTTGATGACAGAAGCTCGCTAAGGCCACAAATTCTCATTCATACTGGACACAGTCCACAAAATAAATGAGCTTCCTCCAAGTGGTTTACAACAAACAATTGTATCTTAATCTCAAGTAGTCTCTAATTAATAGTTTCAAGTAAATGACCCACTGATATCTGAAATAAACATAAATGGTCATGCAGTAACCAGAAATTCCAAATTAAATATTCATTAGACTAATAAGTTAAAACGCAGTCAGCACACAGATAAACTATTCAAGAAGTCCTATTTGACCTGTTTTTCACTCAGAAGTATCTCTCAACATGTTGATTTCAGATTAGTGTGCTTGTGTATACTGTATAGTTTTAGTACCTGTTGTTACTGATATAACATTCTCAGACAATGCATCTAAAGTAAAGAATGGATTAATTAAGCAAAACTGGGCAGCAGGAGTACTGAGTCAAGTAAACATTGCACATCTTGGAGACATGTCTTCAAAGAAATTCTCAGTACATTTGCTTTTAAATTATATTTGTTGTTAAAAATAAAAGTCAGTTTCAGTTGAACTGTGATTTACACAGCCACAATACACAAAACTGTAACAACAAAATTCCATGTAGACTGAGCCCCTGCAAACAAATTATTTGACTATCTACATTCAATGATTAGTCTGTAAGCCACATGACATATAGCGCCGTGCTCTATGAAAAGCCCTCTACCTTAGGGCACGTGGCTAACTCCTGTACTTTGATAAATATCAGAGTGGTGATTTAGATATTCAAATAGCAGCAGATAATAACAGGTGGGTGTTTACTACAACTGATGAAGCAACAGTCTCTTTTGTTCCTTTAAAGTAGCACTTCTCCTGGGAGGTTTGGCATGATGGATTTAGTTTGAGTACGTACAAACACATTACAGTAACTTCAGATAGTTAATGATTAACGCAGTTTCAATCAATTGCTTTAATTTGTTAATGAATACCTTGAGCTGATTCACATCCCTGCAGTTTTTTCTTCACCATGAGATCTACAGAACACAATGGATAAATAGGTGGATGAATAAATGAAGAGAAACATAGTGCATTATGTGACTGTGCTGATTAAATAAAACCAAAAGCTTTCTGCATTTTCTTGCATTCGTGTACTCATGAATGGCATGCATACTTACCATATCTGACAATGACTGAAGGATGTGTTGCGTGCGTTGTGAGAATTGTACATTGGGATCAAGCCCATACTGGAGAAGCAGAACCAGCAAGTTCCTAATAAATTCAAAGTTTTGTGCTTTCTCCTCTTCTCGGTTCAAAGCTATGCTCTCACTGGCAGTGAATACAAGCACGTGCATTGGTGTTAAATTGCTGCGAGATGTGCAATTTGGATTTGCACCATGCTTACAGAGGATCCGTACACAATTCAGGTAGCATACCTGTAAAGCACACATTTGTATTTTGAAAAGAATCAAATAAGCTGAACTGCTCGAAAATGATAATCTCGAAAGCAGTATATTTCCACACAAGTACAAGACATTTTGTCTTTGGAAGGCAATCGTTTTCTGAAAATATACAATTCAAGAAACTTATGTCTCCAAAATTTCGATGGGCACATTTATTGTTAACGAAGAGTAAATGAAAAAGAATAATTCAAAATTGCATCACACAGCAAAAATGAGTCAGCATTCACAACACTCTTTCATTAAGATTAATAATGTTATTTAGAATAAAGTTGGATGATTGGAGACATAAGTCTTCCATGGAGCTACAGTGCATAAACAAAAGAAAAAAAATATTCACTCAGGAAATCATACCAATATACTTAGGGTGCAAATTGAGATTATACTTTACACTCTATGACAAACAACAGTATTTTGGAAACAGTAACTGTAACAGTGCCAGTCTTATTGAAGACTTGAATAATTTCATTTATGAAGCTATGAGACTCATAAAATTGCTCTAATGACATTATCACTCTACATGAATGATTATTTGTCAGTAAACTTCACAGATGTAGCCAGCACCTGTTGTTTCTGTCTGTTACTATATCTTACGTACTTCCATATTCATGAAAGCTTTCCTTCATGATGGTATTTGTGGAACACAAAGTGTCAGTTAACGAAGAAATGAATGAATTACGTGAGCCGAAGCTACTCTGGTTATTTCCAATGGTTTGTTGAGGTCTTCCATAGTTTTTACCCAGGAATCTAAGTATGAATAGCAGTAATGCAAAGAACAATTCTTGATGAAATTATGCTGATCACTCCAGCAAGTGTGATTCTTTTTGTAATTACAATTTTTTAACAAACACTTAGGTATACATAAAGCATACTCTATAGTTCTGCAGCCAGTAACCTGGGCTGTGCAATACTTACCTTCATAGTGTGTGTGAAATGATGGAGTGGATCTTTGTTGATGAGAGGAACAAGGCAGACCATAAGTGGTACTGATCCATCACGGCCAACGACATTTGGATTTCCTCCCTCTTGCAACAGCATATTTAGCAGCTCATAGCGGAACTCCCAGTCACGCACATGCCTCAATACGCAGGCCAGTGCACTGTTCCCCGGGTGATTTATAGATGGTCGTGCACCATTTTGCAGGAGGAAGCGTACCTGCCAAATATTTGCATGTTTCACAATAATTTTCTTCAGATGTAAGGTAAATCTGCACAGCGGAGGTCAATGGAAGTTCACATTTCATATTTTATCTCGAGTTTTAATTATAACATACGTTGTTTACAACTCTGTGTCTAACACACACAAAAATCAGTAAATTACCTAACCAATGTAAATAATTTTTATCAAATTGTAGAAACATAGAATTTTTGTAACAAATGATCACTGAAAATTGGATGTGCAATAAATCTTTTTGTGCCAATTTCTGTAATATCACAAACTTCTGTTGGGGATACTGTTATGTCTTTTGCCTATCTGACAGCTAGTACATATTTGTAGTTTGACAATTTAATGTTTTTACAGTGTTTATGTTTCACTCTATTTATTTACATTTGATTGAGACCTTCGCAGATGTGAACAATGCAATCTTTTTGCACATGCCCAGCACCCGTGAGAAGATGGCAGCCACTTTATCAATGTAACATTCTTTACTGTATCAATACAATTAAAGAAATCCTTATACTCTGAGAACAAATTTTGTAATTTGAAGGAGGAAAGCATTAGCACCTGTCACTCTGTCTAAAGGTAGCAATCATACATAGTAATGATGGTGGTCAGTTAGTAACATTGAAAAATAAACTGTATTATGAAATGAGTCATTTGAAGAAAAGGGATTTTGGAACTCAGTGTTTTTAGTATTACAAGAGATTGACCTCCACAGCAGGTCAGAGACAAACTTGCTGTCTACTTTTTTTTCCTGGCCTTTACCTCCATCACCACAGTGTCAGCATGTGGATTTTCGGATTTGGCATTGTTAGTGGTGGAGGGTAGCCAGACGCCTTTCATTTCCTAAATGACTGTGAATCACGTAATTTGGGTAGGACAAGGGTACCTACCCAGTATTCACCTAGATGGATGTGAGAAACTCCTTAAAAACCACATTCAAGCTGGTTGGAACACCAGCCATCACTGTTGATCCACAGGCAATATTTGATACGAGGCTGGTGCATGTTTCCGAATCCCTAGAGCAGCATGAAAGTACGTGCATCTACCCAGATGGTTAGAGACAAATCTGTTGTCAAATAGACAAGCACTTACTCAGCCTGGAAACAGTGCTCTAAGCACATGGTGGGGCTACATTGGTTACTCACAGTACACTGTAAACCGTGTGGCCACAAAGCAACAAATCAGTTGCTGTGTTTTTACGGCTCTCAGTAATTTTTGCTATTCAAACTGGTTTTCGTTCTGCAACGAAGTTCTCTTACTGAACATCACTGCTTGCAAACCAAGTACTATGTCTCAGCTATGCAGCACTAACCGCATTAACAGACCATAGTATTTTGGTGTAAGGGCAAAACACCAAATTTGTCAAGAAAAAACAAACTCAAAGGGACAAATGTTCATGAATCCAGTATTCATGGAACTCTGGAAATAGTAGCTAATGCAGCAACAGCAACTAATGTAATAGAATCTGTTGATAAAATTACTGCAGCAGCAGAAACAATGAAATACTCTGATGATAACACTTAGCAGTTTCAAGGAATGTGGTGAGTTGTAGGCAGAATAGCTACAATAACTCCTGCTGCACTGCAAGCAAGTGGTATCATGGATCCATCTCATTGAAGAGCTTTACTTCTTCACTTCAGTAGCTTGTTATATAAACTGGCGTAGAACTTACACCTATTAGTACAACCAAGTAGCTTGTCTTTTTCTATAACCTGTGATTTGCTAACCATGAAAGCCAGCAAACACACACAGTAGCCGCAAGTCCAAAATTTAATCAGTACAGCAAACAGTCTGATCAAATGTGCACAGCTTGGGCTGCTTCCTTACAAGGCTTATCTCACTGGTGCAGTTTCACATGTCAACAGAGCAATGAGTCCTGTGCTGAATCCCTCATTAGAAATGTGACGGTTAGCTATCCTCCCAATTGAGAAGTATGATCAAAAGCACTCTCATTATCCCACAATTTTCTCAGTGAAATGTTTACTTAGCTGATTCATTTGAAATTGGTTCTACTTCTCACTGAGTTTTTGAAAATGATATTGCGGTACTACCTCTTGCACACACATAATATCCTTGATTACTTGTTGGCTACATCAACACAACTTGTAAGTAGTGCATACTCATTTGCCTCGTTGCCTACACCACAAGGGGATCTTGCCAACTCATGTGGTGTTCATGCCACCACAGTGTGGCTACAAAATCCTACTGTTCTGGATGACCAGTACTGTTGCATTCATCTCAATATCAATGTTCAAATCTGGCAACAATACTAAATCAATTTAATGGTTCCATAGAGTCATAAATAATCAGACTTGTGCCTCATCTACTGGTGCAAGGCAGAGTGCTGTACAGGTAGTCCTGCCAGTGGCTCTAATGGCATGTCAATGTCTATTGTTTTCATCCACATAGTGTCTTGTTCATTCACTGAGCTGGTCCACTTGAGGTTGCAGCTGTTGAGGAATTGACACTGTCTGTCGGTTCAGTGTTGGAGGAAATGGTTCATCATCCATGGGTTGACAGTCCGCCAGTTCCGTCGGCGGTGGCTGCTGCTGCTGCTGGAGGTGGTGGTGGTGGTGGTAAAGATAGCATAGACACATGCTGCTGGTGGTAGAGATGGCATAGACACAGGTTGTAACAGCACTGTAGCCGTGTCCAGGGTGTGAACCAGGGAGTATCAGCAGTCCACGGGGGTGGCCTGAGAGCATGTTGCTGAAAGTGGTGGGGCTGGAAGTCCTCTGCATTGGCTCAAGGAGTAGGGATGGCTCCTATGTATGTTGCGGCAGCAACTGGTTTCAGTAACTGATCAGGTGTTCCTGCATGGCCGTGATGAGGAACATTTGGTACCAGTTGTGGCTGGTTCCCATACCTGGCTTCCAGTTAAACACACAAACTTACACCATATGGGCAAAATAAGAGAGCACATCCACCGTCAACAACTACACTGCAACCCAGAAACAGCCAGTAAGGTCAATGTGCACCCTGCTCAGCACAGGGCTATGGGGAAAAGCTTTATGCTGGTGATGCCTGGTCACAAGCACAAGGCTAACACATACACACAGCATGCTCAAATGCAGTGTCTATCCTTGGTCAATAAATGTAGTGCTGAGCTAAAGTTTTCATCTTCAGTATTCCCATGGTGAAATGTGTAGCAACTGCAGCATTATATTTTGGGAGACACTCTGGCCAACCACTTTTCACAACTGACACAATTCTATTCTGGAGGGTGTCCTAGCTAGTAGCCACTACAATTTTGCAAGCAGTATTGGGATATCTTTGCCAGATGTGCTGCAGAATCTCATCTAGGGCAAAATACACTGCTTCCAGATGGTCAAATTCAACACTGGAGCCAATGGGGAGCCATGATAGTGCTGTGGCCTTCTCCACCAGACATCACAGCGCCTAGAGTATCAGCAACCAAACTGACAGCCTGCAGCCGCGGGTTGCCCACCTCGCAGGCACACCAAAGCACTACACAACCGACAGGCAACATTGGTAAACGGCCACAGCAACAACCACGACAACAACAACACAGCAAAGACACCAGCAGCCACCAGGGGCCACTACCGGCCCACATAAACATAAGGAAGAGGTCGCTGCAGATCCCGGAACTATTTTCACACGTCAAACCACATGATGGAAATTAGTTCTGAGAACTCATCTGCTGAAGCGCTATAAAGGCCGGCGCTCGGCCACACATCGGCAATTCATCGACCGCCAACAGACTTGGATAGCTGCCGCCCCGGCAGCCCGGCTTGGATCTTCTCACTTATCTCTGGATTAGGCCTGGTATATCAGAGAAGTCTCTGGCAGAGACTAGTAGGAAATTATTTCAGTTGTTTTCTATCTTATTCTTGTATGTAGTTGTGATTCGAAGATGGATCACTGTTTTGTGCTGGTGTTAGACTTGGAGCATTTGTTTTGGTTAATTGAACAGTCCAATTAATTGTTTTCGGACTTTGATCGTTAGTTTCTTCAGCTTACGCAGACATATCAGATAGTACATTGGTATTTGCATGCTGTGCAGTGGACCGAAAGTAAATGTCATAATGGTAACTGCTCTAGACCAAAGAGCAATGTTGCATGCACTGGGCCATTTTGTCTAGAAGGTGAGAATGTGGAGCAAAGAGAGAAACAAGGAGTTTGTAGTCTGTAAGTAACTCGAGCTTATTCCCACAAAGGAAAATGGGCAATTTTTTAATACCATACGCAACGGCCAACACCACCAGCTCAATTTGTGAATAATTTTACTGCACCTGTGAGACTGTCTTAAGTGCAAAAGCTATTGATTGCTTTCTACTATCAGTAGTCTTATGCAAGAGGATAGCCTCAATCCCTTATTGGGTGTATTGGCAGCAAAGGTCAGAAGCCTGCCCAGTGTGAACACTACTAAACGTGGTATAATGTCAGGCATGTTTCCAACTGCAAGAATGGTTTGCGACACTCAGGAGACCCAATGATGGAACACCTTTCTTCGTCAAATGGTCCACTGGGTGTATGAGGTAATATGCCTGGGAAACAGACTTTGTGTAATACTTCATTTTCCCCAGAAGACACTGGAATTCCTAAGTTTTTAGGGACCAGCAGCTTCTCGACTGCTTCAATGTGCTCTGCTAATCGTGTGATCCTTTTGTTGCTTAATACATGCCCCAAATACTGTGCAGATAATCCAATCCAAATTGAAATGTCGCAACTTAGCTGCCCTGTGTAGCTTTGGAAAATTCATGGTGTTGAAGCTACCTCAGAAGGCAACTTCTTGTATTGATACATACCAAAACATATATTCCACTACCAGAATTTTCTGCATGTCTGCATCTAGAGATAACTGCGTGTATGTGTTCTTTGTGCCGATCTTTGAGAAACATTGCCCCCCTCTAACTTTGCTAAACGTTCCTCTGACTGAGGGATTGTGTAAGTCTCATTCTTTCTTGGTGTGTTAATAATGGCTTTAAAAGCACTGCAAATCCTATTGGACCCCTTTGCTTTCTTTACACTGACCATGGGTGTCACCTACTGACTAGCCAAGATGAGCACAACTGCATCCAATTCCAGTAACCTGTGTAACTCTGTTGTGAATGGCCATGCATGACAAAATTTCAACACAGTGCACTGCTTGAGTGAAATATGCACCTCAAAGTCTTTGGCCCTGCCCAACACTGATCGGGATAACTGCTTATAATTCTGTAATGATTCTAAATCCTGGAAAAGTACCAAGCTGGTCACCAGGTTCACCTCATCCAATAGTTGGAAACCAAATACAGAAAACACATGTAAACTGAAACTATTTACAGCCAACAGTGACCTACAGCCATCAAACTGATTTGCCATTCTACATTATGTCTACACAGTAAATTGTCATCACAAAAGGATCTTTTGTTGGCTATATGAAATAAGCTGTGGTGCGGCAATGGCTGCAGATGGGGAGCCAAAACACTGGTATGTTTCCTGGTTAATCAGAGTAACTAGTGCCTCTTACCCACCTGGAATTCGGTCGTAATATCATTGATACCCAATCAGGAATTTATTAGGCACTTGGGTGGGTTTTGCCAAGATGGAAGTTAAAGCAAACACCAATGCATGGTCAGGTTCTGCCATCAACAGTACATTGGCAAACACTGCGGCATTAGCACCCAGTGCTGTTTTCCTGGTCTAGCACACTGCTGTCAAACGCCCATGCTGTAACAGGCGTAGTAGCATTTGTCAAAAAACCATGGGCAATGGCAATGCTTGTGACATGCCAAACAGTCTGGACAAGACTTAAGCATCAATGGGGTTTAACCCAACACTAAGGGAAAACTTTTCTTACGATCAATGTTGAGATGCCCAACTAGGTTGTATCTATTTACTAATTCCACTGAAATCTACTTGGGAGAGAGAAATGTTTTCTTGCACAGGACTGACACCCTGAGTGTCACCCAGAGAACTATTTTTTTTTTTTTTTTTGGCGCAAAACTGCTATGGTCATTAGTGCCCGGTCTGTGACTTAGGAAATGGTAAAAAACAAAGATAGACACCAGCAGCAATGGGAACGAAACTCAAAAAATTGGAGAAACTAAAAGCAGAAGGAAAGCTTAAAAATCCACTACAGAAAGGGGTTGGTTGTCCCCAAAAAGAGCCTCAAATGACTGACGTCATCTCACTGGCACTAATAAACTCGAGAACACGATAGGCCGAGCGCATGTCACCTGCTAAAATGGACGATATATCAGGCGACAGCTGTAGACGGGCGCGTAACGGAGTAAAATAGGGGCACTCAATTAAAAGGTGTCTTACCATCCACAGCTGAGAGCAGTGGGGACAGAGTGGGGGGAGGATCGCCGCTTAAAAGATGTTGATGGCTAAAAAGACAGTGCCCTATCCTCGGGAGGACGATGGTTCAATCCCGTCTCCGGCCATCCTGATTTAGGTTTTCCGTGATTTCCCTAAATCGCTTCAGGCAAATGCTGGGATGGTTCCTTTGAAAGGGCACGGCCGATTTCCTTCCCCATCCTTCCCTCACCCGAGCTTGCGCTCCATCTCTAATGACCTCGTTGTCGACGGGACGTTAAACACTAATCTCCTCCTCCTCCTCCTCAGTGCCCTATCCGGAGTCTAGTTAAAATTACCTCCTCCCGACGATGCGTTCAGGAGGAAGAGGTCCAACCACAGGGAAGAGCTTTCACGTCCTGCAATTTATTATGGGGAAGTGTCGACTAATGTGCGTGCCATAAAAGAACAACACGACGACATAAAACACTCCGTAGATCGAATAGCTGGCCGAAGAAGAGAGACTGCAGCCTTGGCCGCTATATCGGCCGCCTCATTTCCACAGATACCAACGTGTCCTGGGAGCCAGAGGAACGCCACCGAGATGCCCCCCAAGTCGAGCAAGCGCAGTCAGTCCTGAATCCGGTGGACCAGAGGGTGGACAGGGTAGAGAGCTTGGAGACTGAGGAGAGAGCTGAGAGAATCTGAGCGGATAACGTACTGTATCCACTGACGGCGGCAGATGTATTGGACAGCCTGGAGAACAGCGTAAAGCTCCGCAGTATAAACCGAACACTGGTCGGGAAGGGGGTACCATCCTTGGGAAACTGACAAAGGTCACGGAGCAGGCAGGTCCGGAGACGGAGTCAAGGCGGTGCTGTACCCCAAGTTGTCAAGAAGGTTTTAGGAAAGCGGAAGGAAAGAGAACGGAGCAGTTGACGGAAGCGGACTCCCAGTGGTAGTAGGGAGGAAGGGCGGCCTGCATACCCTACATCCAAGGAGGCGTCGAAGAAAATGTCATGGGCCAGATTAGCAGGCATGGAAGACAGATGGCTAGCATAACGACTCAGAAGGACAGATCGCCGATTGGACAGCGGAGGTTCAGCAGTCTCAGCATAAAGGCTTTCCACAGGGCTGGTGTAAAAAGCTCCAGATGCTAAATATAATCCATGGTGGTGGATAGAGTCGAGACGCCGAAGAATAGACGGCCAAGCAGAGGAGTAAACTATGCTTCCATAGTCCAATTTCGAGCGCACTAAGGCGCGATAGAGGCGGAGAAGGACCACTCGGTCTGCTCCCCAGGAGGTACCATTCAGGACACAGAAGGTGTTGAGGGATCACAGACAGCGAGCCGAAAGATAGGAAACATGGGAGGACCAGTACAGTTTTCTGCCAAACATAAGACCCAAGAATTTAGCGACGTCCGAAACCGGAAGGTTGACAGGTCCTAGATGTAAGGAGGGTGGAAGAAACTCCGTACGACGCAAGAAATTAACACAAACGGTCTTACTGGGAGAAAAGCGGAAGCCTGTTTCGATGCTCCAAGAGTGGGGGCGATCGAGACAGCCTTGAAGACGTCGTACAAGAAGGCTGGTCCGTTGAGAGCTGTAGTAGATCGCAAAATCGTCCACAAAGAGGGAGCCTGAGACATCGGGAAGGAGACAGTCCATAATTGGATTTATGGCAATGGCAAACAGTACAACACTTAGCACGGAGCCCTGGGGTACCCCATTTTCTTGGCAGAAAGTACGGGAGAGAGTAGTGTTCACCCACACTCTAAATGTGCGCTCTGCCATAAATTCGCGAAGAAATAGTGGCAGCCGACCTCGAAAGCCCCAAGAGAACAGTGTGCGGAGGATGCCTGTCCTCCATCGTATGCTCTCTCCAGATCAAAAAATATTGCTACTGTTTGGTGTTTCCGGAGAAAATTGTTCATGATATAAGTGGAGAGAGCAACAAGATGGTCAACTGCAGAACGATGCTTTCGGAATCCGCATTGGGCAGGTGTTAAAAGACTGCGGGACTCCAGTCACCAAGCTATACGGCAATTCACCTTACGCTCCAAAACCTTACATACACTTCTCGTGAGAGAAATGGGGCGATAGCTAGAGGGGAGATGTTTGTCCTTTCCAGGTTTCGGAACAGGAACGACGATAGCTTCCCGCCATCATCTGGGAAAAGTACTGTCGGTCCAAATTCGATTATAAAGACGAAGGAGGTAATGCAGACTATGGGTTGATAAATGCAGCAACATTTGGATGTGGATACAATCCGGTCCTGGGGCGGAGGAGCGAGAAGAAGAGAGTGCTTGTTGGGAGTTCCCGCATAGAGAAAACAGTATTATAGCTTTCGCGATTTTGAGAGGAGAAAGCAAGAGGTTGCACTTCCGTTGCACATTTCTTTGGGAGAAACGCTGGCGTGTAACTGGAAGAGCTCAAAATCTCAGCAAAGTGTTGATCCAAAGAGTTAGAAATTGCGACGGGGTCCACTAACGTATCATGCGCGACAGTGAGCCCAGAGACTGGGGAGAAACTAGGCGCGCCAGATAACCGTCGAATCCGACTCCAAACTTCCGAGGAGGGGGGGAGGTTTTAAATGAGCTAGTAAAGAATTGCCAGCTGGCCTTCTTGCTACCGCAGATGACACGACGGCATTGCGCACGGGACTGCTTATAGCGGATACAGTTGGCCAAAGTGGGATGGTGGCGGAAAACGTGAAGAGCACGTCGCCGCTCACGTATTGTGTCACGGCATGCCTCGTTCCACCAAGGAACTGGGGGGCGCTGGGGCAATTCAGAGGTGTGTGGTATTGAACGTTCCGCAGCTGTAAGAATAATGTCTGTAATATGAGTGAACTCATCGTCGACGCTAGGAAAGTGACTGTCATCGAATGTCGCTAGGGACGAAAAAAGTGTCCAATCGGCTTGGGCAAACTTCCAGCGTCTCGGGCGCATTTATGGCAGTTGTGGCTGCAATCGAAGGACACATGGAAAGTTGTCACTCGAGTGTGTATCAGCAAGGGCGAACCATTCGAAGCGCCGAGCTAGCGGAACAGTACCGACCGAAAGGTCCAAATGAGAGAAATTTGTCATGGAGGCAGACAAAAATGTAGGGTCCCCCGCGTTGAGGCAAACAAGATCCACTTGGTGGAAGACGTCTAGCAATAGGGGTCCACACGGACATGGATGTGGAGATCCCCAAAGCGGGTGGTGGCCATTGAAGTCCCCAACTAGCAAATACGGGAGTGGAAGCTGACCAAGAAGATGAAGGAGATCAGCTCGTGCCATTGATGTGGACGATGGAATGTATACACTACAAAGAGAGAAGGTATATCCAGAAAGGGAAAGACGAACAGCGACTGCTTGGAAGGAAGTGTTTAAGGGGATTGGGTGATAATGGAGAGTATTATGGAGAAGAATCATGAGTCCTCCATGAGCTGGAGCACCTTCAACAGAGGGGAGATCAAATCGGACTGACTGAAAATGGGGGAAGACAAAGCGGTCGTGGGGACGCAGCTCTGTTTCCTGAAGACAGAAGATGACCGGCGAGTAGGATCATAGGAGGATCGTCAATTCATCCCGACTGGCTCGAATGCCGCGGATATTCCAATGGATAATGGACATAGGGTGGACAGAAAATGGAATAATGTGACCAAGGTTGCCGTCAACTCAACGACTGCTCAGAGCTTGCGACGGACAGCGTGGAACGGCACTCAGCCGAAGGTATAAGATCCTGATCCATTGGTTGTTCAGGAGCAGCTCCTGCCACCAGTGATCGGCCGGTCGATCAGCCGCCAGCAGTGCGCCTCGGCGACACAGAAGATGGCCGAGGGCGGTTACCGCCAGGTGGTGCTGTAGATGAGACACGCCGTGACGGAGAAGGAGAGGAACTGGGTTTCTTATTAGCTTTCTTGGAAACATGAAGTTTAGATGAAGGAGGAACTGATGGTTGTGAAGTTGGGGTACGTAAAAAATCTTCACGAGTATGCTCTTTTCTGGAAGTCCGGGTGTCTGACTTTTGGGATCGAGATTTAGCAGAATCCGATGAAGGGTGAGCCATAGATTGAGCAGGCGAAAGTGGGGAGGTTGAACGGACGATCTTTGCGCTGGCCGATCTGACGACCGTGTCACTAAAGGTGAGATCACAAGTCTGCGTGGCCACCTCCTTTGTTGGCCAAGGAGAGGCAAGGACAGTGCTGTATTTTCCTGTCTGAGGCACAGTGGGCTTTCGACTTGCGAATAATTTTCGAGCAGCAAAGGTCGACACCTTTTCCTTCACTCTGATTTCCTGAATGAGCTTTTCGTCTTTAAAAATGGGGCAATCTCGAGAGGAAGCGGCGTGGTTGATGCAACAAGGGGATGGAGGTGGACAAGCACCCTCATGGGGATCCTTGCCACACGTAACACATTTGGCCGGGTTGGAACAGGACTCGCTGGTGTGATTGAACCGCTGGCACCGATAGCAACGCGTAGGGTTTGGGACGTAGGGCCGAACGGAAATTATTTCATAGCCCGCTTTTATTTTCGATGGGAGTTGAACTTTGTCAAACGTCAAGAAGACAGTACGGGTTGGAACAATGTTCGTGTCAACCCTTTTCATAGCTCTATGAACAGCCGTTACGCCCTGGTCAGACAGGTAGTGCTGAATTTACTCGTCAGACAATCCATCGAGGGAGCGTGTATAAACGACTCCACGTGAGGAATTTAAAGTGCGGAGCGCTTCAACCTGGACAGGAAAGGTGTGGAGCAGTGAAGTATGCAGCAATTTTTGTGCCTGGAGGGCACTGACTGTTTCTAACAACAAGGTGCCATTCCGTAATATGGAACAAGACTTTACAGGACCTGCAATTGCGTCGACACCTTTCTGAATAATGAAAGGGTTGACTGTGGAGAAGTCGTGACCTTCGTCAGACCGAGAAACAACAAGGAACTGTAGCAAAGATGGAAGAACTGTCTGTGGCTGAGATTCAGTGAACGTACGCTTGTGAGCAGACATAGTGGAAGATGAGGAAACCATTGCGGAAGAATCCCCCATGATTACCGGCGTCTCCGATGGTGCGCTTCTCCCTTGTGGGGGCCCTCTCTGAGGGCACTCCCGCCTTAGGTGATTGTTCACACCTCCCAATCGGCACATTCGGAAGGTATCAGCTCGAGTAATCACCCCCCCCCCCCCCCGCCCCCCCCCCCCCTGGGCCTGGCCGTTACCAGGGCGTACGTACGTGTCCTACCTGTCTACCCGGGGCGGGGAATTACGCGTTACCCCGTCACCGGCTACACACGAAAATGCGTGGGTCGGCCTTCAGGCACACACAGGGAGGAAGAAAGAGAAAGGGAAAAACAAAGAAAGGGAACGGAAAGAAGAGAGGTCTCAAACGCCGCAGCAGAGACAAGGGTAAAGAGAAGAGGTAAGGAAAAGAGAAGGACGAAGGAAAGATAAAAACATACAAGCAGAGAAGGCGAAGGATGCATTACATTTACGAGCGTCCGTCTCCGGACGTAGGCACAAACCATACTCCCACAGGGGGAGAAGGGGAAGGAAAGAGCCAGAGGTGAGGGGAGGGGGGGGTTAAGATTGGGGATAGGGAAGGATGCGGAAAAGGAAGGTATGCAGCCCAGAAAGGAAGGAGGGCCACATTAGCTCGGGGTCCCGTGCTCGCTACGCATGTATCCACGAAAGAGTTGTGGACCCCCTGGGGGGATCCAGAGGACTAGCTTGTTGACATGTGATGAAGAGCGTAACTATTTACTGAGAATCTGGAAATGCATTTTGTGCCACTTCTGATATCTCAGACATTTTGGCAATATTTTAATCATGCTCAACTCAGAGTTGGAAGATTCCAAAGCTATAGCCTGGACCTCGTTCTCTTCTGGTAACCTGACAACTATGAGCTTCAAACAAGAGCGACTTATTTTCAGTTATCCGTATAGTTATTAGTTTATTTTCATAATTTCTTGCTGGTTTGAGAGCTTATTAGGCACAACCTTTTATTTTAATAACAGTGTAGCATAGAGTACTGCCATTGTTACCGAGCCTGGTATTGACCCTTGTATCGTACAGGGTTTTGTTTGCTTTGGTTAGAACAGCCCAGTGTTGGTTAGACCATAAGAGAGAGTGCACCGCGAGTTCCTGCTGCTAATAAGGAGAGTACACCATTCGTTTACTACATATTTTTACGAGCTTCAAACAGGAGTGATTCACAAGTGAATAGGAACTGTCATTGCTGTGTACAGATGTGAGCTGAGTTGTTGCCGTTTAGCTCACAGCTCCAGGCTGTGTTGGCTTCCGTCACACAGCTTGACACTGCTGCCAACGGGCATCACTGTGGGGTGTCAGACGCAGGAATGTGAGGGACATCAAGCATGTCCCATGTGTCCCCTGATTGGTCCACTGCTGTGGCCACCCCAGGTACTGCCTGCACTGAGGTTGATCCCTTACCCGTGGTCGAGTGGGAGATCATTCCAAAGTCTGGCAGGCAGCGAAAGATTTCCCAAGAGGCCAATCATAGGGCCTCCCCAGTTCATTTGACGAATAGATTTCAGGTGTTATCTGTGGCTGACGAAGTCTCCGAGTCGGGTGCCGTCATCCACCCTGCTCCAGAGGAAGTCTCTGAGCCGGATGCCGTCATCCACCCTGTTCCAGAGGAAGCTTCTCGGCCCACAAGGTCTGGGTATTCACAGAGGGTGGGTTTGCTGGTAGTTGGGAGCGCCAACATCAGGCACATAATGGGACCCAATAGGTACATGGCTGCCAAGGAGCGAAGGAAGACAGTGTGCACTCTGTGTGCATACCGGAGTGAGTCATTCCAGATGTCTGAAGGGTGCTTCCGGATGCCACGAAGAGTACAGGGTGCAGACAACTGCACTTGGTGGCCCATGATGGTACCAATGACATGTGTCACTTTGGATTGGAGGAGATTCTCTCTGGTTTTGGCCAGTTAACGGAAATGGTAAAGACTGCCAGTCTTGCTTGCAAAATTAAGGTGGAGTTCACAATCTGCAGCATCATTGACAGAACCGACTGTGATCCTTTGGTGCAGAGCTGAGTGGAGGGTCTGAATCAGAGGCTCGGGCGGTTCTGTGACTGTGTAGGCTGCAGATTTCTTGACTTGCGGCATCAGGTGGTAGGTTTCCAGGTTCTGCATAATAGGTCAGGAGTCCACTACACACAGGAAGGAGCTACCAGGTTACCGGGGGCTATGTGAAAGGGACTTAGCTGTTTATAGGTTAGATGGTCTCAGGAAATCCACAGAAAGGGCATCCATCTAAAAGGGGGCAGTTAAACACAGTAAGGTAGCTGTAGAAATGATCGGTATTGTAGTAGTAAATTAAAACTGAAGAAACTGCAAAAAGGTGGGAATTTAAGGAGATGGGACCTGGATAAACTGAAAGAACCAGAGGTTGTACAGAGTTTCAGGGAGAGCTTAAGGGAACAATTGACAGGAATGGGGGAAAGAAATACAGCAGAAGAAGAATGGGTAGCTCTGAGGGATGAAGTAGTGAAGGCAGCAGAGGATCAAGTAGGTAAAAAGACAAGGGCTAGGAGAAATCCTTGGGTAACAGAAGAAATATTGAATTTAATTGATGAAAGGAGAAAATATAAAAATGCAGTAAATGAAGCAAGCAAAAAGGAATACAAACGTCTCAAAAATGAGATCAATAGGAAGTGCAAAATGGCTAAGCAGGGATGGATAGAGGACAAATGTAAGTATGTAGAGGCGTACTCACTAGGGGTAAGATAGATACTGCCTACAGGAAAATTAAAGAGACCTTTGGAGAAAAGAGAACCACTTGTATGAATATCAAGAGTTCAGATGGAAACCCAGTTCTAAGCAAAGAAGGGAAAGCAGAAAGGTGGAAGGAGTATATAGAGGGTCTATACAAGGGCGATGTACTTGAGGACAATATTATGGAAATGGAAGAGGATGTAGATGAAGATGAAATGGGAGATACAATACCGAGTGAAGAGTTTGACAGAGCACTGAAAGACCTGAGTCGAAACAAGGCCCCAGGAGTAGACAACATTCCATTAGAACTACTGACGGCCTTGGGAGAGCCAGTCCTGACAAAACTCTACCACCTGGTGAGCAAGATGTATGAGACAGGCGAAATTCCCTCAGACTTCAAGAAGAATATAATAATTTCAATCCCAAAGAAAGCAGGTGTTGACAGATGTGAAAATTACCGAACTATCAGTTTAATAAGTCACAGCTGCAAAATACTAACGCGAATTCTTTACAGACAAATGGAAAAACTGGTAGAAGCCGACCTCGGGGAAGATCAGTTTGGATTCCGTAGAAATGTTGGAACACGTGAGGCAATACCAGCCCTATGACTTATCTTAGAAAATAGATTAAGGAAAGGCAAACCTACGTTTCTAGCATTTGTAGACTTAGAGAAAGCTTTCGACAATGTTGACTGGAATACTCTCTTTTAAATTCTCAAGATGGCAGGGGTAAAATACAGGGAGCGAAAGGCTATTTACAATTTGTACAGAAACCAGATGGCAGTTATAAGAGTCGAGGGTCATGAAAGAGAAGCAGCGGTTGGGAAGGGAGTGAGACAGGGTTGTAGCCTGTCCCCGATGTTATTCAATTTGTATATTGAGCAAGCAGTAAAGGAAAGAAAAGAGAAATTCAGAGTAGGAATTAAAATCCATGGAGAAGAAATAAAAACTTTGAGGTTCGCCAATGACATTGTAACTCTGTCAGAGACAGCAAAGGACTTGGAAGAGCATTTGAACGGAATGGACAGTGTCTTGAAAGGAGGGTATAAGATGAACATCAACAAAAGCAAAACAAGGATAATGGAATGTAGTCGAATGACGTCGGGTGATGCCGAGGGAATTAGATTAGGAAATGAGACACTTAAAGTGGTAAAGGAATTTTGCTATTTGGGGAGCAAATAACTGATGATGGTCGAAGTAGAGAGGATACAAAATGTAGACCAGCAATGGCAAGGAAAGCGTTTCTGAAGAAGAGAAATTTGTTAACATCGAGTATAGATTTAAGTGTCAGGAACTCGTTTCTGAAAGTATTTGTATGGAGTGTAGCCATGTATGGAAGTGAAACATGGACGATAAATAGTTTGGACAAGAAGAGAATAGAAGCTTTTGAAATATGGTGCTACAGAAAAATGCTGAAGATTAGATGGGTAGATCACATAACTGATGAGGAGGTATTGAACAGAATTGGGGAGAAGAGGAGTTTGTGGCACAACTTGACAAGAAGAAGGGACCGGTTGGTAGGACATGTTCTGAGGCATCAAGGGATCACAAATTTAGCATTGGAGAGCAGCGTGGAGGGTAAAAATCGTAGAGGGAGACCAAGAGATGAATATAGTAAGCAGATTCAGAAGGATGTAGGTTGCAGTAACTACTTGGAGATGAAGAAGCTTGCACAGGATAGAGTAGCATGGAGAGCTGCAACCAATCTCAGGACTGAAGACAACAACAACAGTATTCCCACAGCTCTAGAGTGCCATCAAACACTGCAAATGATGGGGGTGGGAGTGAAATTTGCAGCACAGGTGGTCGAGTGGCAGGTGCCCTGGTTCGGATCAGCTCTACATTCTACCGGATCTGCTCCTGCCATAGTTTTGTTGCAACTGTATCTGTTGTGGTGTGAATAGTAACATCGGCGACTGGAAAGTTTTAGATACATTAAGACCACTGGCAGAGGAATGCGCACTCACTTTCGTCACTGCCTTAGTCATCAGAGGGTCTTGCCAAATCACGTTGTATTAAGATGCCCATGGTTCAGCCACGAAACTGTACAACTGTGAATTCATCTCAACATCAGTGGCCAAATCTGGCACCAGTACTAAATCAACAATTGGTGCACAGACTGCAGATGACACTGAACATAAATAAATGTAATGTAATGTGTATAAATAGGTAAGGAGATCCACAATTAGTTGATTATCCTATTGTGGATATATTATTGGGAACAGTAACTACTGTAAAATACCTCAGAGTAACCATTCAGAGAAACCCAAGGTGGAATGACTGCATAAAACAAATATCGTGAAATGATCATGACAAGAAAATAAGAGAAATTGGATGTCACACGAAGCTTTACCAACAGTCTTCCTTCCCGCATTCCATTTCTGAATGGAACAGAAAAGGCAGGAAATAACAGTGCTACCAGAAGCTCCCCTCACCACATGCCTAAGGTGACTTTGAGAGTACAGCTGTAGATGTAGATACATGAGTATTAAGCCCTGAATGACACCATGCAAAGTTTCCTTGATGAATTTCATATACTCACTTGTAAAGCAGCCATAATCATAGGGTGGGACCCACTATTTTCCTGGGACCAATTGGCGGTGCAGTGGTGGTTGGGGGACTCACCCCACATTTAAAGCATTCTTCTTCTTACATCACTAACTGAGTGATACAAAGGGCAATGAGTTAACAAGGAGGAAGAATTCCACTCATGATATACCCACCCACCCACACTCCACACTCCCCAAATATCCTCCAGATTGTTTTCAGATTGCATTATTATGTTTGCTGGATGTAACTGGACACACATGGACCGAACATGTCATGCTTGTGTACGAAATCAAGAAGCTCCAGTCTAGTGTTTTGCCCTATGGCCTATGTCACATCACTTAGGGCAGACAGTAAAGTGAACCATTTCAGGGAACAATGTGATTGTTGCTAGAACCTGTGCTCTTAAATTTTCCTTATGTGGCACAGATGTCTACAAAAGCAAAATATGTCATCATCAGTGTCCTCGTGACTATTTTCACAATCGACAAACCTCCTCACATTATTATTAAATACAATGGTCCCAGTTTAGTTCTTCTACATTTCAGCTGTTTTGATAACAAAATGGAATCACATACCATATCACTCATACCCATGACACTCACTCCTATTTCAAAATAGTAGACAATGAGCTGCATTTCTTTGAACTTTTTCAGTGTCCGCTGTCTATCCCGTCTGGTAAAGATCCCATACCATGCAGACATATTCCTGAAGAGAACAGATAATCATAGTATAGGCAGCCTTTTTAGGAGATATGTTGCATCTTCTAAGTGTTCTGCCAAAATAACTCTGTCTCTATTTCGCCTTACCCACATCATTTTCTACATAATGATTTCAATTTAAGTTGTTCATAATTGTAACCTGAGATATTTATCTGAATAACAACCTTTAAATTTGAGTGATTACTCATATAACCAAAATATATCACCACCACCCCCCCCCCTTTTTCTGGGATAGGGGGCTGTACTCATGTGTATGTGGAGGACCTCATATTTTTTACTGTTCGGGGTTAGCATTTTTTTATTGGTCAAGGTCAATAGCTATAAGGGGCATTCAATAAATAATGCATCACGTTTCTTTTTCCTTAGCAAATTTTGGTTAAGAAATTCTGAATTTGCTGTGGGACATCATGGAATATTCCAGCTTCAGTCCCTATAGTTTCATGAAGTTCCAAAAGGTGTTGGTGCCACACAAGACCTTCAAATTGGCATCTGCAATGGGGTGTGTCCCAAGCAGAGAGTTGCATTGAGTTTCTTTTGACAGGAAACCATAGCATCACAGATATTTATAGGTGCTTGCATAATGTCTACTGAGACTTGGCAGTAAACTAAAGAATGGTGAGTCAGTGGTTGAGGTGTCTATCATCATCACAACGAGGTCGAGCAAACCTGTCAGATCTCCCACGTGCCGGCAGGCTGTACAAAGCTGTGATTCCTACAGCGCTACCTTCAGAAAACTGAAGAAATGACTTCGCAGTATTCATCACCATAAAAATGTAAATGATCTTCCATTTCTCCATGAGAATGTGCGCCTCAGACATGTCTGTGCACCTGAGAGATGCTCACAAAACTTTATTGTACTTTACTTCCTCATCTACTCTACAATCCGTATCTCGCATCTTCAGACTTCCATCTGTTTGGCCCAATGAAGGTTGTACTCCATGTGAAGCAGTGCGCAGATGGTTGGGAGGTTATCAATGCAGCAAGACATTGGCTCCAATGTCGACCAGTAGAATGACAGCATGCAGTCGTACAAGCCCTCCCAGTAAGGTGGCGTAAGGCTGTCACACAGAACAGACATTATGTTGAAAAATAAGCTTATGTAGCCAAAAGAGGATTAACATGGTGCACGGGAATTCCGAATAAAACCAACCAGCTTTCAGAAAAAATGTGTTCCATTACTTATTAAACAGATATCTTGTCTAAATCATTTTGCAATTTGTTTTGATCTTCTGATGACTTTAATAGATGGCAAACAAAAGCATCATCTACAAACAATCTAAGAGGACTGCTCAGATTGTCTCCTATATCCAACATTAAGAACAGCAGAGCGCCTATAATGCTTACTTGAGGAACATGAGGTATCACTTCTGTTTCACTACATGACTTTTCATTCTTTCCATCTCTTATGTTTTTCTATTAAGTAAAATAACCACTTTTTTTGAAAAATTTTATCTTTTTTCATTAATGCTTCCTTGGGGAACACCACACATCACTTCTGTTTCACTAAATGACTTATCATTCTTTCCATCTGTCATGTTTTTCTACTCCCAAAATAACCAATTTTTTCACTGAATTTCATCTTTTTTCATTATGTTTACCTAGCAATATGTAGTGCCTACTTGAAAATCTCAAGTTATTGTTCAGACCAAATTTCACTGGAATTTATTGTTCAGGTTCTTATTTCAAGTGGTTCGATACCATTTATGTGAGCAATTTTCAGTAAGGACTGTTAAGTTACAATTAACTGAAGTTACACACAAAAGTACCATTAGTTAGTACTTCTATTTGAGAATAACAACTTATACTAACCCACTTGAAAGTTAAGCATCTCAGTTTTCATGTATAGTATTTTATATTACCAAAAACTAATTGCCTCTCATAATAATTAAACTTTAAGCTCCCAAGCAGTACCATTTTCCATCACAGATTACGTTAAAATCACTGTTAGATTCGAATTTTAACTACTTACTATTGCCACCTTAATTTTTCTGTATCATCGGACATACAGCATTGATTAATAATTTTACCCATTTTGCTTTTCAATATGGCACTCATTCATAAAAATGAGAGGAATCATAACACAGATGACATATAGTGTTGATATATTTTTATAAATCTGTAGGCAGCAATATTTTCTGTAGTCCAAAATTCTACTGATTCTTTCAGGTCATCGTAGTAAATGAGTGAACTTCGCAAGGAATAATATACAAGTTAATGTCAACTAAACATATGATGTCATGTATATTTTTGAACACCACAGTTCACACTTGGGTGAACTTTAAGCTTCAAGGCAACGGAAAAGAGGTGCTACCGAGGAGAGGCTATGAATTACAAACCATTAACATCACAGACAGAGATGACACTTCACATGCACCCAAGATAATTAGAAGCTGCTTGTGTAGAAGAGTGTCAAAAGTCTTATGGAAACCTATCAATATGGAATCAACTTGAGAACCCTGTTAACAGTACTCATTACTTCATGTGAAACCAAAAACCATTTATGTTTCACAAGAACAATATATTCTGAATCTGTGCTGGTTATGTGTCAACAGGAACAAAGTGTATGTTCCAAAACCATATTGCAAATCAGTTTCAATAACATGGGTCTACAATTCAGCAGCTTACTTCTATTTCTTTTCTGGTGTATTGATGTGATCTGTGCAAATTTTTCAGATATGGATCTTTCCTCCATTGAGCTGTCGTATATTACTGCTCAAAATGAACCTACTTCATCAGTATATTCTGAAAGGATGACTTGCCTTTATTAAGTGACAAATTTCTTCACTACACAGCGGGTATCTATTAAAAAAAATCTTTATTGTTGGCAGCCACTTTTTATTCTAATTCTGGAATATTTATTGCATCTTATATAGTGAAGGAATTTATAAAAACTGTGTTACATAACTCTGCCCACAGGTAAAGTCCAGAGTACATACAATTGCAGGTTTCTCCTTCACTGACTGTACACAAGTTTAGTTCACTCCACTCTCTGTGGAGACAGGTTGTTGTTCATTTTGGTACATTTGGTCTGTAGCAGACACAATAACCACTAAATTTAAAAACTGAAAACATTAATCATTCATACCTTTCCATTCACAACACGTTTCTGGAGAATGTAGGGCCAGATAGATGCCCATTTGCTTGTTTTTCAGTAATATTAACATAAAATGTCAGAGTGTTTAAAAAAATAAAGTGGCACAATACGCAAGAGGCAGAGTATCAGTAACATTCTTCAGTAGAGAATAATATGGAGTTAGTACCAATCAAGCCCAAGCAATAATGAGCATAACAATTAATCAAATGCTAGAAAAACTGCTAATGTCTGCTTACCAAGTGCAATACATCCCACTTGTTCCAAGGCTGATTATCATGGTCATAGCCATACCGTGCCTCCTCAAGGGCATATCGCACGATCAGACCATGTAAAGGAGTGTTGCCTAAGGAGTCTGGCTCATTAATCAGCTCCCGTAATCCATGATCCAGCAGCAGCTTACATGTTTGCAAGGTATCTTCTGCTGATTTACGTCCAATGAGGAACACAATATGTAAGACTGTCATCTGCTGCGTTGCTGTCCTCACTCGAGTCTCTGCGCCACAGCTGTAACAGGAAACCCATTTTAACATCAGACTTAGAGAATACTGTTGTCACCCACACTGATTCATCCACTTGTCTAAAGTCTCATTTTTATATACACTGCGTGATCAAAAGTATCTGGACATTTGACTGAAAATGACTTACAAGTTCGTGGCATCCTCCATCAGTAATGCTGGAATTCAGTATGATGTTGGCCCACCCTTAGCCTTGATTACAGCTTCCACTCTTGCAGGAATACGTTCAATCAGGTGCTGGAAGGTTTCTTGGGGAATGGCAGCCCATGCTTCACGGAGTGCTGCACTGAGGAGAGATATCAATGTCGGTCGATGAGGCCTGGTACGAAGTTGGTGTTCCGAAAAGTTCCAAAAGTGTTCTATAGGATTCAGGTCAGTCCATTATAGCAACGTTACTGTCATGTAACCACTCTGCCACAGTCTGTGCATTATGAACAGGTGCTCGATCATGTTGAAAGATGCAATTGCCATCCCCAAATTGCTCTTCAACAATGGGAAGTAAGAATGTCCTTAAAACATCAATGTAGACCTGTGCTGTGGTAGTGCCATGCAAAACGAGGGGTGCAAGCCCCCTCCACGAAAAAAACGGACACACCATAACCCCACCGCCTATGAATTTTACTGTTGGCACTACACACGCTTGCAGATGACATACACCAGGCATTTGCCATACCCACACCCTGCTATCAGATCGCCACATTGTATACTGTGATTTGTCACTCCACACAACGTTTTTCCACTGTGCAATCATCCAATGTTTATGCTCCTTACAACCAAGCAAGGCGTCATTTGGCATTTATGGGCGTGATATGAGGCTTATGAGCAGCCGCCCACCCATGAAATCCAAGTTTTCTCACCTCCCGCCTAACTGTCATAGTACTTGCAGTGGATCCCAATGCAGCTTGGAATTCCTGTGTGATGGTCTGGACAGATGCCTGCCTATGACACATTGCAACCCCCTTCAACTGTCGGCGGACTCTGTCAGTCAACAGACGAGGTCAGCCTGTATGTTTTTGTGCTGTACGTGTCCTTTCACCTTTCCACTTCACTATCACATTGGAAACAGTGGACCTACAGATGTTTAGTAGGAGTGAGGAGATCTCACATGCAGACGTATGACGCAAGTGACACCCATCACCTGACCACGTTCAAAGTCCGTGAGTTCCGGGGAGTGCCCCATTCTGCTCTCTCATGATGTCTAATGACTACTGAGATCGCTGATTTGGAGTACCTGGCAGTAGGTGGCAGCACAATGCGCCTGATACGAGAAACGTATGTTTTTGGGGGTGTCCAAATACTTTTGATTACATAGTGTAGATATCTAATATTTTAACTTTTATATAAATATGGTATGAAGATAGACTACCCATCAACAACACTAATCAGGCATTGAGCAGTAAACAGGTGCACACAAAGTAGTAAAGATTTGTGCTGAGTTGTCAAATGCTCAATGTTAGTCAAAGGGTGGGGGCAGGGCATGGGGGCTGGGGATGGGGTGGGGATGGGGTGGGGGCAGGGACAGGGACAGGGACAAGGACAGTGGATGGGGGAGGTGGTGGGGGTTGGGGGAGTTGGAATGGGAGTGGCATTGATGTGTGGTGGAGGCAGGGGTGGAGCTGGCACTGGGGTGGGGGGTAGAGGCAGGGGTGGGGGTTGGGGGTGGTATTGGAGGGAGGTAGAGACAGGGTGGGGGCTGGGGTTGGGGTAGGAGGCAGAGGCAGAGGCAGAGGCAGAGGCAGGGGTAGGGGTAGGGGTAGGGGGGTGGGCAGGTGTTAGGGCTAAGGGTGTAAAGGCAGGGGTGTAGGGGGTACGTATATAGGCATGTAGGGATATAGTGCTGTAGGTAGGCAATTTTAGACCTATTTCTAAGCCAGCAGTGTTTGCTAAAGTAATCGAAAAGGTCGTGTATCTAAAAGTAATTGATCATTTCATTCCATATAACTTGCTGTCAAATGTACATTTTAGTTTTAAAAATGGTTTAACAACTGAAATTGCCATATTATCTTTTCTCTGTAAGGTACTGGATAGACTAAACAACCGATTTCAAATGGTAGGCATCTTTTTCGATTTTAACTAAGGTGTTTGGTAGTTTTATCACAAAATATTGCTATAGACATTGGGCCATTGTGGAACACAGGCAGTACCCAGCAATTGGTTCACCATTTACTTCAAGAAGAGACAGCAAAAGGTAATTCTTCATGGTACTGAGAATGGCTATGATATGGGGTCCAAGTGGGCATGGTTACATGGGAGAAGGAGGGAGGGAAGGGTCCCCCAAAGATCTCTGCTGGGGCCACTTCTTTTCCTTATTTATATAAATGATATTCCTTCTATACTGAAGATCCAAAGAAACTGGTACACCTGCCTAATATCACATAGAGCCCCCATGCGCAAGCAGAAGTGCCGCAACAGGACGTGGCATGGACTCGACTAATGTCTGACGTAGTGCTGGAGGGAATTGACACCATGAATCCTGCAGGGCTGTCTGTAAATCCGTAAGAGTACAAGGGGGTGGGATCTTTTCTGAACAGTACATTGCAAGGCATCCCAGATGTGCTCAATAATGGTCATGTCTGGGGAGTTTGGTGGCCAGAAGAGTGTTCATGGAGCCACACTGTAGCAATTCTGGATGTGTGGTGTGTTGTATTGTCCCACTGGAATTGCCCAAGTCTGTTGGCAAGCACAATGTGCATGAATGGATGCAGGTGATCAGACAGGATATTTATGTACTTATCATCTTCCAAAGTCGTATCTAGACATATGAGGGGCCCCATATCACTCCAACTGAACCACACACCATTACAGAGCCTCCAACAGCTTGACAGTCTGCTGCTAACGTTCAGGGTCCATGGATTCAAGATGTTGTTTCTATACCCACACACATTCAAGCGTTCAATACAATTTGAAATGAGACTTATCCGACCAAGATACATATTTCCAGTCATTAACAGTCTAATATCAGCATTGAAAGGCCTAGGTGAGGCATGAAGCTTTGTGTTGTGCAGTCATAAAGGGTGCATGAGTCAGCCTTCGGCTCCAAAAGCCCATATCGATGTTTCTTTGAATGGTTCGCATGCTAACATCTGCAGCAATTTGCGGAAAGGTTGCACTTCTGTCATGTTGAACAATTCTCTTCAGTTGTTGTTGGTCTCATTCTTTCAGGATCTTTTTCCGGCCACAGTGATGTCGGAGGTTTGGTGGTTTACCGGATACTTGATATTCACAATACATTCGTGAAATAGTTGTTTGGGAAAAGCCCCACTTTGTCGCTACCTTGGAGATGCTGTGTCCTTCGCTTGTCTGCCAATTATAACATGATGTTCAAACTTGCTTAAATCTTGATAACCAGCCACTACGCAGCCGTAACCAATCTAACAAACGTGCCAGACCCTTGTTGTCTTATATAGCCATTGCCAACTGCAGTGCCATATTCTGCTGTTTACATGTTTCTGTATTTGAATATGCATGCCTATACCAGTTTCTTTGGTGCTTCAGTGTAGTATTACTAGTGATTCTAAAGTATTTCTGTTTGCTGATGACACTAGCTTGGTAGTAAAGGATGTCTTGTGCAACAATGGCACTGTTTCAAATAGTGCAGTTCAGCACATAATTTCATGGCTTGTACAAAATAAAGTAACGCTAAATCACAATAACACTCAGTTTTTACAGTTTCTAACACAAAATTCAACAAAACTTGACATTCTATTTACATAATGGGCATATGATTAGTGAGAACGGACACACCAAATTTCCAGGTATGCAGATAGATAGTAAACTGTCATGAAAGCCCTTGTTCAGGATCTTCTTCAAAGACTTTATGCTGCCATTTTTACTATTAGAACAGTAACTACAGTTAGTGATAGTCTGATACCAAAATTAGTCTACTTTGCTTATTTTCATTTGCTTATGACATTTGGTACTATATTTTGACTTAACTCTTTTTACTCTCAGAGGATACTGCAGAAAGGTGTGCAGTTCTCTGCTGTATCCATTTTCAGTAAGCTGCCACAACAATTCAAAACCTTAGCAGAAATCGAAGTGCTTTCTAATCTAAACTGAAGAGTATCCTCAAGGGTCACTCCTTCTATTTTATTGAGGAGTCCCTTGAAAAAATTAAGCTAATTACTATGTTACTTTGTTGATTGTCTTTATATATACTTATAACTTGTCATTTTTTAGGATTCATAAACTTTTTTTGTTTGTTGTAGCTTTTCTGTTGCGATTTCACGTACTGACGTATTCCATTCACCCTGGAGATTTGTTCCTCAGTTTTGGTCCTATGGAACTAGATGTGTAAAATAGAAAAAAATAAAGAAATAAAATGATATGAGAGCTTTGGTTGAACACCCTAATACACTCAGCCAGGACATCATCAGACAATGACCACCTTGACTCCATCAAGTGACATCTGATGACAGAATTAATAAGAAACTGTATTTGTCAATGACATGAAGTACACTCCACCTTGGAAATCGACACATAACAACACTCACACAAGAAAGGAGGACGAACATATAGCATCACTTCTACTCTGTGGTGCAATGACAAGTAAGCTAAATATGTAGGTAGATACATAAGAATGAAGGACCTTAAACATCAAGATATCAGACCTGTATTCTGACCACATGAAAAAATTAAAGAAATGTTGACCTGTAAAAGATAATCTTGGCCTAAAAGTTCCAAGGTTTCATAATATTCAGCATGAGTGGAAGCAGTTATGTGTAGCTGATTGTATAGATCTGTGCTGAACACCAACATCACCGTAAGTATAAAAATTTTAAAAAATATGTAGTTGCTACACATTGTTTGGTCAGTAAACACAAGACTATGTTCAGACAAATAAGGATTATGGTCCATATCAAAAACTACTGAGACACTGTGAACAGGGAAGCCACTGAATTTAGACTATGTGACAACAACCTTACCAGACACTTCAGTTATACAACTACCGAGGCATGGAAGCTGGTACATGACAAATAAACATGACAGAGTAATTAATTGACTAGTTTACCATTTTATATGAGTGGCACCATTGCAAATTGTGCCTGTCAAATGTAAACTCTGTGTTGGGAAGGTGCCACCACAGCATTTGCCATTCCTGTAACATCATGATGACATAAGCTACCCAGTCACATGCTGTCTTCTTGTCTCACCAGTTACGTGAAAGGTGGTCTTAGCTTATGACAATGGAGGTTGTCAGTGGGGATCTGATACAAATCTGGCATGATAAGTTAACTGAAAAGTTTTTTACCTTCAAATCAGGTGATTATATTATTAGAAAACCAGCAACTTTTAAAAAAATCCATACTTCTCCTTTTACTCTAAATGAGGTGCCTGTTTTATTTACTGCCTCATAATAACCCCTTGTATTAACTAATTTCAGAGAAAGCTATCTATACACCTGTAATGTTAAAACCCATTATTATGAAATGGGTATGAACTAGAATTTAAGTCCTCAAGTCTAAAAATTCTGATAAATTACAGAAAGTGTGGCTAACAGTATATTCATTTAAACAATGGAAACTCCAGGACGGAATAATGACTATACTCTGAAAAGGAAAGATTGCTACTCACCATACAGTAAAGATGTTGAGTCAGAGACAGGCCCAATACAAAGACGGCTAAACGAGTAAGCTTTTGGTCAAAACGCCTTCTTCTGAATTATAGGGGAAAAAGAAAACACACACACAGCCACTGTCTCTGGCTCCGAGGCTAGACTGGCCTCAGTAACCAGAGACAGTGGCCATGTGTGTGCGAGCTGCATTTGCTTGTCTGCATATATATATATATATATATCTCTCTCTCTCTCTCTCTCTCTCTCTCTCTCTCTCTCTCTCTCTCTCTGTGTGTGTGTGTGTGTGTGTGTGTGTGTTTGTTTGTTTGTTTGTTTTAGTCAATTCAGAAGAAGGCTTTTTGGCAGAAAGCTTATTTGTTTAGCAGTTGTTTTTTTTTTTTTTTTTTTTTTTTTTTGTGCTGCCTGTGACTCAACATTTCCACTGTATGGCAAACAGCAATCTTTCCTTTTCATAACATTGGCAGTTATTTCTCTACTTTGTTTTTGAATATGCTTTTCAATTCCCTGTCTGATATCTACCAGCAATGTTCTACACACTGCAGCACATGAGTATATACCTCCATTCTGAGACCTAGAGAGGGGAGCATTGTCTAAATGAAAATTATTTCTACTTCTGGTGTTGGGGTTGTGAATTGCAGATTTCATCTTAAATCCACTCTTGTGATTTCCTACAGACAGCAAATGCATTGGCACAACAGTGTAAGAATCCCTATGTTGTTGAAGAGGCTTCTGTAAGGCTTAGGGTTATCATCTTTACACGACATTCTTATTGCACGCTTCTCCATAATAAATATTTATTTCATTTAAGGTTAAATTATGATGCAGGGCAGTACTCAGAGAAAGAGTGCAAAGTATGCTAGCAACCCCATCTGCAGATCAACAAAATTAAAGAGATTTCAATGTGTAAATCAAGCTGAAATGAGCTTTATGGTAAACTTATCCCTACACCTGTGCCACCTCAGTTTATTATCTGATTGGCTGCTCTGAAGTTTTACACATGGAGTTTGATCTCTATTTCTTGTAATCATAAGTATCACTTGAGAAAACTTACAACACAAGAATGCAGAATGTTTTTTCCACTTTTAATGTGTTTATCAGCAATAACCAAATTCTTCCTTTTTAAGATTAAAGTTGGCAATCCTGTTTGTATGTCATAAGATTGGTTTATAACAAACATTTTAGTAAGCTTGTTCCATATTTCTCCTTGTCTAAAAGGATGTGTTGAGTCGCTTTATCAGTGTATTAATAACATTATCAAACATCACATTTGGAAAGAGTCCTTCATTGTCTTTGGTAAATCGTTTATTTAGGACAAGAACAGGTGCAGGCCAGGTATCAAACTTTCTGAGACACGCAAAATTTAGTTTTATTCTTGTGATCCCCTGTTCCATCCATGAAAAAGGGATGCCTTTGATACAATAACATTTTATTTTACCGAGTAAAATATTATGATCTAGACAATAAAAGCCCCAAGCGAAGGGACAATGGGACTGAACAATATGGAAATCAGGTAGATGGCAGATGGACTTTAAAGATGAGTGTGGACAATTTTAGACAGTTACAGTTTCATTTCAAGGTATATTATGAAGTTCATAGTGTTACTGCAGCATTTTCAATTCGAGAATGAACATATAACAAGAGAAACACTGCACTAGAGTTGAGGAGGATGTGAAAGATTATTAACACCTCTAATTACTTTCCTGCAACATCCTCTGGGTCTATAGTTCAAAATGATTTTCTCTTCTATTGATGCCTATACGTCTTTGTTTTACTACTTCTTGTTTCTATGTGCTGCTTTATCTTCCATTATAAAATGTTTAAAATCATAAAAACTGGAGATTTAATTATTTTCATTTTGGTTTCTGTCCATTATAATCCCAATGTCACAGTTTAGAATTGCTAATTACACGCTCTTCATCTGCCCCTAATGAGAAAAAATGCTTTCTATCATGGTGAAAGTTTTATCCTTGACATTGTTTCACAGGCACTTTCATCTCCTCACTCACTTAGAAAAAAAAAGAAATCAGTAAGTCCTGAAGAATAAACAAATATCATCAAGAAATCTGTAGGGAAAGATATACATCTAAAGCATTAAAAGCTGTCACTCAGTGCTTCTACTAATAATTTCACATTGCAAGACCTGATGAGAAGAGGCAGCAAACCAGTTTTGTCACAAGCTACTAACAATCAATAAAGCACAACTCATGAGTTCCACAGTCTCATTCATACAAAATCAACAGAGTATTTCCATGCAGCAGCAAAAGCTCATAGATTTAATAATATTGAATGCTTTTTGAACAAAATAATTTTGAGTATTGGACCATGTCATTATAAATTACTAAAGCACTTACACTGCTGATGTTTCGGCCGACTTGCTGCAGTCCTCTTCAGTGCAGTTCACTGCAGTGAAGTTGGCTGAAATGTTGGCAATTTAGTTGCTTTAGTAGTTTACAATGACGTGGTCCACTACCCAAAATTATTTTATTCAGAATGACAACAGCCATGGAAGACTGCAAAACTAATACTGAATACTATCTCAAAACATTAAGAAAAAATAAAGCTTCAAATTCAAAAACATTATGCTAAAGTGTTCTAAGAACAGTAACCAACACTTCAGTTCAAATACTTCAATGCTTCTGCAAGTTAAAGAAATAATGAATTGTAAATAAGTTTTAACTGTTGCCTGTGCACTGCCACTTTGCTCTTATGAGTGTGTTTCAAAAAAAAGGAGGAAATTGTATTTCTGTGAAATATATATTTCTATTACACGTACAAGAACATATCATTTTTTGACTTTATCATCCTCCTTCACTTGACACTTCTCAAACTGCTGCACCAACTTTTTATTGCAACAGAACAACTTTTTCATGATTTTAGTTGTATGGGATTAGACCATGTTCTAAAGCAGGATGTTTCACTGATATGCTCTTCTCAGCTGGCTCGCACTCATGTCACAGCAGTCAGCATCCAGCTGGCTTCCAGCAACTAATGATGGGGAAGGAGAGGTGATGGTAATGGAGATGAGTGAGTAATCAGAATGAGATAGTTTCATAAGAGAAACTGTAGTCAACTGGTCTAATTCTATGGCTGCTAATATCACGTTATGCCAAGATGTATCACTTTGGAGTGGCTCATTAATGTGTTCCACAGTAAATTTCAAAACTTTCTCATTTAATATTTTGACAAAGTGAAGAACATGGGGCAGGGAAGCATAAAATGCGACGTTTCTTATGATTTGTGCAGCCTCTGATGAAGTCCATTTTGTGACAAAATTTAAATTGAGCTAACTTGTACTTCATGACCATTTTCTTTAGTATTAACATTAAAACACAGTATGTAAATGAAAATTACTTATTTTGTTCTCACTAAAGCAGCCATGTGTGGTAGCACTTCTGGAGCACTGGCCATTCAAAGCCAAGCTTTTAAGTTGAAACCTGTCAGTGAGCTTCTGTGAATAGATTTCGTTTTCTTCATTGTAGAAAATACTTGCTGACACAAGCATGTAGATCCAACCAATAACATAATCACAGCTGCAGACTTGTAAAGTTGCAGAATTTTATGTTGAGAATACGAGACTAATTTTATTACGGTACTTATCACACAACTGGCTATCATAGTGCAGGATAATAAGTTCTAATTGTAGCTCAATTTCCACACTATCAACATCAACCAAAAAGAGAAGTGTAAAGGCTTTCAAAATCCCAGAAATGAATCTGAAATTCATGGATCGGTTCAGTAAGCATATTTTGATACTGTTCAACATTCCACTCTGCTCCAATGTTTCCATTTCCTAGCTGTCTATTCCACAAATGGAGTTTCATCTCAAAGTCCTGAATGCAGACATACATCTATGCAATCAACATGTTTTTACTCTGCAATGCTAAATCCAGTCAGTCATATGGTGCATAACATCACAGAGGAAGGCCAAATCTACTATACACTGTTCATTTGTCAGTTCTGCAACAGGCTTACAATTTAAGTCTGTAAATTTTCTCTCTTTTGCCCCGTAGTTAAAAAAAAATCTCTAAAGGACTTTATTCCAACTCTGCCAGCATGTTTCACTGTTATAGGGCACATCGCCATAGCTGCTTTCCATGTCTTCTCAAAATGGCTTGAACTGGCAGTGTTTGAAAGCATGACTGCAGAAGAAATTTGCTGTCCAAGTCACAACAGTCATAACTTTCCTCATGTTTACATGGCCACGTTCGCAGCATCAACACCAGATGTAAACACAACAGCCATAAAATGGGGACAATATTCAGGGCCAGTTTAAGGCCCAAGGGAAACAAGCCACTGTTTGGTGTGCTAAACTGAGAAGGGTTCCACGGGTGCCACAGCTGTAACATAGCCATATACATAGTGTATCATAATTAGTAGCAAAAACTAATCCACGCAAAAGTGTGCAAGGTGAAAGGGGGAAGGGAGGGACACCAAATGACAAGTTGTTTGTGTGGAAAAATGTTGTTCTGAAACCAACCCTGACAATACTAGAGTCTGCAGTTCTTTTGCTGTTGATGTGTTAAAGTACTTGTTATGTATTTTAATATTAAAGTCATTATGTTTTATGTCCTCATTTTACAAAAAGAAACACATTGCAATACAGTCTTACATATTTTACAGTAAAGATAAAAGTTACATTAAGCTTTGCCTTATACAATTCCAAGCCCCATGTTAAAACTGTTTTTATCAACAAAACTGTCCATAATATTATTTTTATAGATTATTATTTATGAAATGATTGTATGTTTAATATGTAGACTTTAATGTTAATTTTTAATGTAACAAGTCCAATTCATTATTTTTACTGATTATATTTCAATAAATGCCTGTTTAGATGAAAATTCCAACACATTTTTATAGATTATTTTTATGAAATGATTGTATGTTTACTTTGAATTTTAAGATGACATGTCCAATCGCATTTTACACCACCTAATGGCCACAGATTGTTATTTAACATATGCTGCCTCACTAAACAGCAATAATTCATGGTTCAAGTGTGAATATGAGCTGACAAGATGCAGTGTATTGAGAAAATTTAGAGGATCAGCATTTGAAGCGGAGTGACAAACGATTCTACTGCCGTCAACATACATCGTTCATAAGGACCATGAAGATAAACTACGAGAAATTAGGGCTCACATGGAGGCATACAGACAGTCACTTTTTCTTCACTACATTTACGATTCGATTGGAACAGGGGAGGGAATGACAAGCAGTTGTACAGGGCACCGAGAGAGAGAGAGAGAGAGAGAGACTCAACAAATAGGTCTGCAATTTGAGCATGTTACCATATAACTTTCCAGATTGGCAAAGCATTCTGCAATTTCACTGAATGAGTGTTTATAAAGGCATGTTTATTGCTTGCATCTGAACATATAGTGTTTTTTGTTACTGGCATACAGTCATTCTATGAGTCCATGATCATTGTCACTAGTCAATATAATTGTCCATCTGGATTGTTATTTAGACAATGGAAACTCCAGGTTGTATTATCAGCAACAGGAAAAAGGTACAATGTTACTCACCATAAAGGTGACTCATTGCATTGTCTTTGTTTGATTCTATAAATGTATTATTGTAATTCTTGTAGAAATATTAAATCTCATTTGTTACATTTAACTGACAGATTCCAGTGCTGGCTGTGGCTGAAACATATTATGGTATATATTTTTTTAAATGAAAAATATAGATTAACAATAAAGATGACTCTTACAGTTGCAGACAGGCACAATGAAAAGGCTGTTATGCATTGCAGCTTTCAGACAAATACTTCTACAACAAACACCACACACACACACACACACACACACACACACCACACACACACACACACACACACACACACACACACACACACACACACAGACACAGACATCCAACAAACAAGCACACCTCACGCACACAACAGTTACAGTCGGCAGATCTGACCGGAATGCAACTATAATGTGAACAGAAATCTGGAGTGGAGAAAGAGGAAGAGGCAAGAGGGGAAGATAACATAGTATGGGTGTGTGTATGTGGAGGGGGGGATGAGCACTGTCTGGAGTAGTGTGCAGGGACTAGGAATTGCCAGGCAAAGTTTCAGGTGGTGAGCTGTGGGGAAAACATGGATATCAGAAAAGGACATAAGCAGGGAAGGGGATAGGACAGGCAGGCACAACAGCAGAGGGTTGCACACAAAGAGAGTGAGGGAATGTGAAAATGGGAAAGGTGACAGGATGAGGGAGGCAGACACTGTTGGGTGGAGGCTGGAAGGACACTATGTTACTGTAGATTGAGGCTGAGATAATTTTGGGAACAGAGAATGTGTTGCAAGAATAACTCCCTCTGTGCTGGTGGTGGACGGAAGGATCCAGATGACTCAGGTAATGAAGCACCCATTGAAAAAGGGATATTATGTTCAGCTCCTTGTTGTGCCACGGGGTGGTCTAATTTGTTCTTGGCCAAAGTTGGGTAGGGGCTGGTCATCTGGTTGATAGTCATACCAACATAAAAAGCTTCACAATGGTTGAAGCAGACAACATGACTGCTTTCACAGGTGACCTGGCCTTTGATGGGATAAGATACACATTTGACAGGACTGCAATAGAAAGTGCTGGATGGGTAAATTGAGTAGGTGTTGCACCTGGGTCCTCCACAGGCATATGAACTTTATGGCAAGAGGATGGGATTTGGAGCTGGAGATGGACTACAATGCTGTGGAGGTTGAGTGAGCGACAGATGACCATTTTAGGAGGGGTGGGAAGGATCTTGGGAAGGATGTCCCTCATTTCAGAGCATGATATAGACAATCAAAGCCCTGAAGAGTGATGTGGTTCAGTTATTCCTGTCCTGGGAGGCATTGGGTGATGAAGGGGACAATCCTTTGCAGCTGGTTCTTTAGGGTGGTGTAAGGATTGAGGGTGTGTGGGAAAATGGCATGGGAGATGTGTTTACAAACTAGGTCTGTGGAATAGTGCCTGTTTGTGAAGGCTTTGGTGAAAGAGAGTTCTTGTCATTGCAGATATGCCATCCCCGAGTTGCAGATATGCTGCCCCCGAGTGGCAAGGCTGTTTGGGAAAGAAAGACAAGAACTCCCTTTCTCAGTATGCTGAAAGTATCAAAGAGGTTTTCACAGACAGGCAGTATCACCCCAGGACCTAATCAGCATAGAGATTTCCCATACCATTTCCCCATCTATCACCATGCCTGAAATGAGGGACACCCTATCCAAGATCCTTCACACTCCCAATGTTGTGTTCCATTGCCCACGCAACCTCCACAACATCCTCGTCCATTCCTATGCCACTCCCAATTCCAACCCCGTGCCACAGGGATCATATCCTTCTGGAAGGTGTAGGTGCAACACATACCCACACCACCCAGCAGTTGCTATTCCAGTCCTGTCACAGGCTTATCTTACCAAATCAAAGGCTGGACCAACTGTGAAGGCAACCATGTTGCTAAAAAGGCTTTGGCTGAAAGCTATAATGTGCAACAGTGTTTTCGATGTGCCTGTCTGCAATGCAATGGGTCATCTTTATGGCGAATAGCAATCTATCTTTTGCCCGTTGTTGATAATCCAACCAAAAGTTTCCATTGTCTAAATAGTAATGAAGATGGACAATTATATTGACTAGTGAACTAGTGACAATGATCCTGGACTCATAGAATGACTGGATGCCAGTAATAGAAAACACTATATGTTCAGATGCAAGCAATAAACATGCCTTTATAAACTCTCCTTCAGTGAAACTGCAGAATGTTTTGCCAATCTGTAAAGCTACATGGTAACACGCTCAAACTGAAGACCTGTTTGTTGAGTCTCTCTCTCTCTCTCTCTCTCTCTCTCTCTCTCTCTCTCTCTCTCTCTCTCTTTCTCTCTCTCTCGGTACCCTGTACAACTACTTGTCATTTCATCTCCTGTTCCAATCACAAATACAGCAAAGAAAAAACGATTGTGTGTACACCTCCATGTGAGCCCTAATTTCTCACACTTTACCTTCATGGTCCTTATGCATGATGTATGTTGGCAGCAGTAGAATCGCTTGGCACTCAGCTTCAAATGCTGGTCCTCTAAATTTTCTCAATAGTGTTTCTCGAAAAGAACGTCACCTTGCCTCCAAGGATTCCCATTTGAGTTCCTGAAGCACCTCTGTAACACTTACATTTTGTTCGAACCTACTTGTAACAAATCTAGCAGCCCATCTCTGAATTGCTAGAATGTCTTTCTTCAATCTGACCTGGTAGTATCCCAAACACTCTATCAGCACTCAAGAATAGCTCGCACCAGCGTCCTATATGCGATCTCATTATAGGTGAATCACTCTTTCCTAAAATTCTCCCAATAAACCGATGTTGACCATTTGCCTTCCCTATCACAGTTCTCACATGCTCGTTCTGCCTCATAGCGCTTTGCAACGTTAAGCCCAGATATTTAAGTGACTTGGACTGTGTCAAGCAGGACACTAGTAGTAATAGTGCATCCAAACATTACAGGTTTATTCTTCCCTACTCATCCACATTAATTTACATTTTTCTAGATTTAGGACTAGCTGCCATTCATTATATCAACTGGAAATTGTGTCTAAGACATCTTGTGTCGTCCTATTGTCACTCAACTTCAACACCTTGCCGTACACCACATCATCATCAGCAAACAACTGCAGATTGCTGCCCACCCTGTCTGCCAAATCATTTATCTATATAAAGAACAACAGTGGTCCTATCGTGCTTCCCTGGGGCACTCCTGATGATACCCTTGTCTCTCATGAACAACATATTGGGTTTTATTATTTAAGAAGTCTTCGAGCCACTCACATATTTGTGAACTTATTCCATATATTCATTAACAATCTGCAATGGGGCACTGTGTCAAATGTTTTCCAGAAATCTAGAAATATGGAATCTGCCTGTTGCCCTTCATTCATAGTTCTGAGTATATCATGTGAAAAAAGGGCAAGCTGAGTCTCGCACGAGAGATGTTTCCTAAAACACGCTGATTCATGGACATAAGCTTCTTAGTCTCAACAAAGTTTATTATATTCAAACTGAAAATATGTTCAAGGATTCTGCAACAAACAGAAGTTAGGAATATTGGTCTGTAATTTTGTAGGTCCGTTGTTTTACTTTACTTACACACTGGAGTCATCTGTGCTTTTTTCCAGTCACTTGGGACTTTGCGCTGAGCGAGAGACTCACGATAAGCGCAAGCTAGCTAAGGTGCCAATGCCACAAAGTACTCTCTGTAAAATCGAACTAGGATTCCATCCAGACCTGGTGATTTATTTATTTTCAAATCTTTCAGTTGTTTCTCTACACCATGTACACTTATTTCTATATTGTCCATACAGGAGTTTGTCCAATGGTCAAATTATGGTATGTTTGTATGGTTCTCCAGTGTGAACCATTTTTTGAAAGTGAAATTTACAACTTCAACTTTCATTTTGCTAGCTTCAACTGCCACACCAGACTGGTCAATAAGGGACTGAATAGAAGCCTTATACCCACTTAGAAATTTTACATACAATCAGAATTTTTATGGGTTCTCTGCCAGATCTTCTGCTAAGGTGTGACAGTGGTAGTTGTATGCTTCACGCGTAGATCTTTGCACAGATGCACAGATCTCTACTAACCTTCACTTGTCGTCATTTTTGCATCGCCTTTTGAACCTAGAGTGTAACAGCCCTTGCTTCCTCAGCATCTGCCAAATTTCATTATTAAACCATGGTGGGTCTTTTTATCATTTATCCACTTACTAGGCATGTAACTCTCCAGACTACAATTTACAATCTGCTTAAACTTTGCCCATTATTCCTCTACATCCATCTTACTGGAACTAAGTGATGCCAATTCACTGTCTAAGCGAGATGTTAGTAACTACTTACCTGCTCTTTCTCACAGAAACACTCTCCTACCCTTCTTGACCGATTCACTGACTTTTGTAATCACAGTTGCTATAATGGCATCATGGTCACTAATCCCCATTTCTATACAGACATTTTTGATAAGGCCAGCTTATTTGTAACTACATGGTCTAAGCTATTTCCATTCCATGTGGGCTGCCAAGCCAGCTGCTCCAGACAATTTTCAGAAAAGTGTTCAAAATTATTTCACGTGACTGTATCTGTACCCCCCACAATGAATCCATAGACATCCCAGTCTACGCTCAGCAGGTTAATGTCGCCTCCAACTGCTATTGCATGATCTGGGTATTTACACACTACTGACTGTAGACTTTCTTTGAATGATTCTAGAACTGTCACAGGAGAGTCGGGTGGTCAGTAAAAACATCCAGCAATTAACTTAGTTTCATCTACACCTGTTATATGCAACCATGTAACTTCACTGTCACTCTAACCTTAACCTCAATAGAGACAATGTTTTTGTCAACTGCAATGAACACTCCAATGATCTCTAACCAGTCTTTCAGATATATGTTCCTTGACTCGCTAAATATCTCATAGTTTTCTACTTTGGGTTTCTGCCAGCTCTTGGTCCCAAGGATGATCTAAGTGTATGGAAGCCAGTAAATTCAGGAACTTTATTACGAACACTTTGACAGTTTACAAATAAAATTGTGACAGTTGAAGTGTCTTTATTCTGAATACTGTTTGACTTCCCTTCCTGTGAATGAACTGGCTAGCACTCATCAGTCACCTTAAACTATCACCTAGCTTAAAAAATCCTCATGCAAACTCACCAAGTACTCCGCTACCCAATTACCTGCTTCCTTTTTGTAGTGCACCCCTGACCTACCAAGGGGAGCCCTACAAATTCTTAGACAATAACACAGCCCAAGAAATCTGCAGCCAAGACTGTCACAGAGTCAACAAAGCTTTTGATTGAGACCCTCCACATAGCTCCAAACCAAAGGACTTTAATCAATTTTGGGAATGATGCTGCAAATTGCGAGTTCTGCTTGCACCCTACGAGGCCAGCAGTCTTCCTTACCTCTGCCAGCCACCTGCACGAACTGAGGATCACCTCAGAACCCATGAGACAGGCACCGTTGGTGCCAAGGTGAGCCACAACTTGCAGAGAATTGGACCTACACAGTTGATAGCCACTGGCAGGGCCACCTCCACATCTCGAATGAAGCCCCGGCAGACATACCGAGTGCACGTTGGCTTTCTTTCCAGCCCTGAAGACATTCTGCCTAAGGGATTACATAATGTGTCCAACATTGGAGCTCCCAACAACCAGCAAAACCATCCCCCCATGTGCTTGCTCAGCCCTTGCTGAAGGAGCAGCCACCTATCCACTCACAAGGTGAATAGGTGAGGCCTGGTGGCTCTCCGCCTTGAGCGATGCGAATGTATAATCAACCGCCACTCACTCTACTGACACTGAGGATCCATTGTGTCAGGTGCACTAGGAGGTGCCTCAGAAGCAGAGCCCATGGGCAGCAAACAGGTGACATGTGAGGTATACCATGCAGAATGCCAGATTCTCTGCCACAACTACACCCCGAGGTAGCATCTTGAAGGTGACTGACCGTAGCCAACAACACATTCAGCTGTTCGTGAATTATGGCCAGCTCCTCCCGTGTCCGCACACAACCTTTCCATCCTAGCAAGACTAACTGAAGTGAATTATAAAAGCAGACAATCCTAGATGTGTCAGTAAAGTATGCTGATGCATTATATGTGGAAAACACTGAAAAGGACGAACACTTAACTTGCCGCTCTGCAGACGCACTCATATCACAGCCAAGAGCTGGAGCCTGACCGACTGGCTTACTAAATGAACAGATGGTTGCTTTCAAAATGAAACAAATGATCACCTATTGCACTACATACTGAAAAAATTTACACTTACAAAAATGCAAGATGAACCCTCTTAAACAGAAAAATATGCACAAAATTTTATAAATAGATTAGGTGGAAAACACAGAAAAGGATAAACGCTTAACTTGCCTCTCTCTAGACATACTTGTATGTACATATATATGAAAATTATTCAGACACTTACTTCTCTGCCTCCACCAAATGGATAATATCAATCACAATGATTAACAGTTCTTTCCTTGATTTTTGCACATACACTATCTGATTTTCGGTTTCCAAATGTCCGTAATTTCTTGCATGGAAGCCTCTGTAATGTCACCGTGAAATGAATTTTTTCATGGTGTTCAGAGCTTTGAAGCACAATAGATATCTCAAGACACCATCAGATGATGGTGATGATGATGATGATGATGATGAGGTCCCACACTCCGAGGAGCATAGGGAACAATGCGGGAGACCCGCACTGCGACTAGGCAAGTACCAGGAATACAAAGGCATCTTACACTGACATGTTGTACATTGATGTTGGTGTGTCTTACCTTCACTTTGAAGTTCCTAATCTGGCCATCATACTACTTTTCACTGATTTAAGCACTGCGCTGTAAGCATATAAGCTCATATTTACGGTTATGCTGAACCTATTAACAGTCATTCCTCTGATGGCACTGCATCGTTTGCACTTACCTTGTGCTGCATAACGATGTCTGACCACCCCATTTTACTGCAAACACTCTTCCCAGGCAGTTAATGAGCGTGAATGCTCTTGTTCACCTAGCCGCCTTCTGAACAGATCTGGTCTAAGGCATGTTTCTGAGCCTAACGCTTCTCTTCCTGAAGCTGAAGACACCTTGAAAGGCTATAAAGACTTCATTAATTGCTATATGGACTTTTCAACATGCTGAGACTATTTCTGTTCAAACAGCAACTAATGAAGTCTTTATAGCCTCTGAAGATGTCTCCAGCACTGGGAGATGAAATGTTAGACACAGATACATGCCTTAGACCATAGCCTAATGTTTATGCAACTAAAATCACCAAGAATGTAAAGCTCAGCGATGAAACCCTACATGATAAGACCAATTTCTTTATTCCAAAACAAAAAAAAATGTTTTTGGTTTTGTCTCAAAACAAGAATGGACTACTTTTTTGACCTCATTACCAAAATACTGTCTTCTCAAAGCCCGGCCGAAGTGGACACGCGGTTCTGGCGCTGCAGTCTGGAACCGCGAGACCACTACGGTCGCAGGTTCGAATCCTGCCTCGGGCATGGATGTGTGTGATGTCCTTAGGTTAGTTAGGTTTAACTAGTTCTATGTTCTAGGGGACTAATGACCTCAGCAGTTGAGTCCCATAGTGCTCAGAGCCATTTTTTTTCTTCTCAAAGTAGCCTGCAAGTGTACATGCACAAGTTAATCCAAAGTATGGGTGATGCTGCAGAACTGAAATTTCATTTTCTAAAACATAACAGGTTTTTTGCTGTGTTGTGAGGATGAGAGTGTGTGTTTGGATCTTAAGAGCACTCACTAAAACAAATTTATTTATTTATTGTTCTTTGGAGAAGTCTCCATGGTCATGGAACAAGTCAATACATGAAATTATAACACGATAATAGAAACAGATAAAATGAAATATAAGAAACATATTCATATTCAGGAGACAAGTTGTAAGTTTAAACAAAGAAAATCAACAATGTAACACTGGAATTTGCTTAATTTTTCAGCTCTTCCAGGAGCTCCTCAACAGAATAGAAGGAGTGAGCCATGAGGAAACTCTTCAGTTTACACTTAAAATTGTTTGGGCTACTGCTAAGATTTTTGAGTTCTTGTGGTAGCTTACTGAAAATGGATGCAGCAGAATACTGCACTCATTTCTGTACGAGAGTCAAGGAAGTGCATTCCACATGCAGATTTGATTTCTGCCTAGTATTAACTGCCAACTCTTGGGAATGAGCTAATATTGCTAAGAAATGACATTAAAGAAAATATATACTGTGAGGGCAATGTCAGAATTCTCAGACTATGAATAGGGGTTGACAAGAGGTTCTCGAACTTACACCACGTATAGCTCGAACAGTCCATTTTTGAGCCAAAAAAACCCTTTTTGATTCAGAAGAATTACCCAAAAAAATAATACCATATGACATAAGCATATGAAAATATGCGAAGTAGACTACTTTTCGTGTTGAACTGTCACTTATTTCAGATACTGTTCTAAGGGTGAATAAAGCAGCATTTAGTTTCTGAACAAGATCCTGAACATGGGCTTTCCACAACAGCTTACTATCTATCTGAACGCCTGGGAACTTGAACTGTTACGTCTCGCTTATAATATGCCCATTCTGTCTCATCAAAATATCAGTTCTTGTTGAATTGTGAGTTAGAAACTGTAAAAACTGAGTCTTACTGTGATTTAGCATCAAATTATTTTCCACAAGCCACGGACTTATTTCATGAACTACATTATTTGATAGTGTTTCAGTATTACACAAAAGATCCTTCACTACGAATGTGGTGTCATCAGCAAACAGAAATATTTTTGAATCACTTGTAATACTAGATGGCATATCATTTATATAAGTAAGAAACAGCAGTGGCCCCAGCACCGAACCTTGGGGAACGCCCCCGTTAACAGTGCCCCATTGGGACTGAACATCACTACCACTCTCAATATTGCGGAGAATTACCTTCTGCTTTCTGTTCTTAAAGTAAGAAGCGAACCAATTGTAAGCTACTCCCCTTACTCCATAATAGTCCAACTTCTGCAGTAATATTTTGTGGTCAACACAGTCAAAAGCCTTTGTTAAATCAAAGAAAACACCTAGCGATCGCAACCTTTTATTTAATCCGTCCAAAACCTCACAGAGAAAAGAGAATATAGCATTTTCAGTTGTTAAACCATTTCTAAAACCAAACTGTACATTTGACAGCAAATTATTTGAATTTAAATGCTCCAGTAACCTTGTATATACAACCTTCTCGATAACTTTAGCAAACACCGATGGCAGAGAAATAGGTCTAAAATTGTCAACATTATCCCTGTCTCCCTTTTTATAAAGTGGCTTCACTACCGAGTACTTTAATCGGTCAGGAAACCGACCACTCCTAAAGGAAACGTTACAGATATGGCTAAGTACTGGGCTAACACACATAGAACAATATTTCAGTATTCTGCTAGATACCCCGTCATATCCATGAGTGTTCTTGGTCTTTAGTGATTTAATTATTAACTCAGTCTCCCTCTTGTCAGTATCATGGAGGAGCATTTCAGGTAACAGTCTCGGAACACTTTTTTCTAAGAGCGCTATATGATTCCCTGTTGGGACTAGGTTTCTATTTAGTTCACCTGCTATATTCAGAGAGTGATTATTAAATACTGTACATATATGCGGCTTATAAGTAACATGGACATTCCCACTACGCACTGATTCTATATCCTCGACCTGTCTCTGAAGACCTGCCACTTCCTTTACGACTGACGATATGGTTTTAATTTTATCCTGAGACTTAGCTATCCTATCTGCATACCACATACTTTTTGCCTTCCTAGTAACATTTTTAAGCACCTTACAATACTGTTTGTAATGGGCTGCTGCATTTAGATTTTGCCTGTTTCTAACATTTTAATATCTACATCTACATCTACATCTACATTGATACTCCGCAAGCCACCCAACGGTGTGTGGCGGAGGGCACTTTACGTGCCACTGTCATTACCTCCCTTTCCTGTTCCAGTCGCGTATGGTTCGCGGGAAGAACGACTGTCTGAAAGCCTCCGTGCGCGCTCTAATCTCTCTAATTTTACATTCGTGATCTCCTCGGGAGGTATAAGTAGGGGGAAGCAATATATTCGATACCTCATCCAGAAACGCACCCTCTCGAAACCTGGCGAGCAAGCTACACCGCGATGCAGAGCGCCTCTCTTGCAGAGTCTGCCACTTGAGTTTATTAAACATCTCCGTAACGCTATCACGGTTACCAAATAACCCAGTGACGAAACGCGCCGCTCTTCTTTGGATCTTCTCTATCTCCTCCGTCAACCCGACCTGGTACGGATCCCACACTGATGAGCAATACTCAAGTATAGGTCGAACGAGTGTTTTGTAAGCCACCTCCTTTGTTGATGGACTACATTTTCTAAGCACTCTCCCAATGAATCTCAACCTGGTACCCGCCTTACCAACAATTAGTTTTATATGATCATTCCACTTCAAATCGTTCCGTACGCATACTCCCAGATATTTTACAGAAGTAACTGCTACCAGTGTTAATATAATTGCTACTTTGTACTATAAGATATTCTTATCCCTCTAGTCAGCCACCCAGGCTGCTTGTTTGTGCTAGTACCCTGTTTTGAACGTCCTAATGGAAAGCAACTTTCAAAGAGCACGAGAAAAGTCTTGAGGAAAGCATTATATTTATTGTCTACTGTATCAGCACTATAAACATCTTGCCACTCTTGTTTCTTGATAAGGTTTACAAAGGTATCTACAGCAACGGGATCAGCTTTCCTAAAAAGTTGATAACTACAGTTAACATGTGTTGCAGCACAAAAATATTTTAGTTAAAATTTGTGCATCATGATCTGAAATGTGGAGATAATGTCTAAAATTGTTGCACACTTTTGCACTCAAAATCACTCTATCTCATATGCACTTAAACAACTTAGAAAGAGGAAAAGTAGCTAAGCATGAAATTAATGTCACTGGCTGTCCACTTAAAAAAAAACTTGTGTGAGCCAATCATTCCATGAACACATTAAAACCATATCCTCAAAAATCTTGGGAAAAATGTTGGACAATTCACAAAATTTTAAAACTTGGCGGACGTACATTCATTTGTACATAACTTAAAATAGAGGGCAGATCCAGCAGCAAAGCCCCTGCATTCCACTTGTCAGAAAATAAAAACACATTCCAATAAAATGTGATGTACAGTGATCTGTACACCACAAGCACCATACACTGGAGGGTCCTTTCACCAAAGCAGGAAGCCAAGTGTTGTAGGCTGTGCCCTATGTGAAGATCTTGTCCTTTCAACATGCTAGAAGGACATGTGCCATGACTTTGTTTTGTGCTTTACTAGACAAAGCTTGTTGCCTATCACTTCCAGCCACTTGGCTTCACATCAACACACGACTTTGTACCTCAACAGCGAGGCGATAGCATGCAGGGGAATGGCACACTGAAACAACTGAGGGTCACGACACGCCTCCTTGGCTGCTAGATCTGCCCTCTTATCCCCACAATACCCATGTACCCTGGCACCCAGCAGAAAGATACCTCCTTCCCCAGTCTTTGTAGCTGGAGGAGGGCATGCTGCATATTCTGGACTACTTTATATGCTGGGTACAAACATCTCATAGAGTGAAGGACGCTCAGAGAATTGGAAGGAACAGACAAGAAATTTGGCACTGGAAGTACGACTTGTCTGCTCTAGTGTCCACAAGGTCGCATATAATTCTGCATCAAAGACAGTAAATTCTTGAGGCAGTCCGACCTTGGGGAAATTATCTGGGAAAATGATAGAGCAACCAATCCCTGTTTAGACTCATCCGTAAAGACGGCCACATAGTTGTGGTGCTCATATAAAATGTCAGAAAATATTCCATTAAAAACAGAAGCAGGAGTGCAATCTCTCCTGTATTGCACCAAATCTAAAATTATCCTGAGCCTCCACAGTAACCAGGGCGGCAGACAGTGAAACCCAGGATTTGCGATCATACTTGCTCCATATGATGTGACTCCAGCATACGACACACATGGATCCCAAACAGCATTGTGGCTCATGGATGGTTGGAGAAAAAGTGTTCCAGAGGTGGATGAGCAATAGTGTGTTATGCAGGTGAAGTCGGAGCTGTGAGAAACTTAAATGCCTGATGTACCATGACGAACTGCCACAAGATGGTGAGTGGTGGTTCCCCAGCCTCAGCACAGAGACGGGATATGGGACTGATCCTATAAGCAGCCAGGGTCAGCCAAATCCCTTCATGGTGGACAGCGCCGATGATCTTCAGAAGATAAAGCCTCACTGATCCATACACCATGCATCCTGAGTGCAGCTGTGAAAGCAAGAAAGCCGTATAAAACTGTAGAAGACATGCTCTGTCTGCTCCCTGAGATCTGTGGCTAAGGAGCTTTATGATGTTCAGTGCCTTGATGTTCAGATTGCTGAATGGCACTCATCTGACCACCAAGGTACAGGTCACCTCATAAGACGGCCTGAAGGCTTTGGGATGGCTACGTCAGTGGCATGATGGATCACTCGTGTGATGTAGTCCACCAATTCCTGGATGTTGTTGTGGCATTCAAGGACAGCCAACTGGCTGGCTGAACAGTACACAGTTTGCGTCAATTATCATCCATCTCAGTAGCTTCTGTTCCAGTAGGTGGATCCACAGTGGGAAGTGGTCACTGGAAGAAGGTCGACAGTTGCTTCCCACTGTGCTGACTGGCTGGAGAGCAGAAAGAGAGGTCAATGGCTGAGGATGACCCAGTAGCAGTCAATAAATGAATGGGATTGCCCGTGTTGAGGATGCACAGTTCCTGAGACTCAACCCCTGGGGCAAGTACAGTTCGAGCCTCATAATACTGTGACCAATGACCTCGCTGTTTGGTCCCCTCCCCCAAATCAATCAACCAACCAACCAACCCCATAATACATTATGGGCACTGAAATAGCCCAGTAGGAAAAATGGATGGAGGAGTTGTTCAATAAGGCTTGCGAGAGTCTCAGAGTCTACTGCACCATGTGGAGGTAAATACATCGAGCAGATAGTGGTCTTCTGACCCAAATGAACTGCAGTGGCTACTGTTTGTAGGTCAGTAACGAAAGAGAGAGCAGGGGAGTGGTGTGTGATATTGACAAACACAGCAAAACCTCCCTTAGCTCTGTCCCCAGTCAGATCATCCTTTCGATGGAGGAGACAGCTCAGCAGCACGGGGCATCAGTGACTTTGAAATATGTTTCTTGTAAACACAAGGACAGGGACCTGGAGTTTCAGTTTCTCCACATGAGTCCTGAACCCATTCATGTTCCACTATAGTATGGGAGCCATCTATCACAACTGTTGTACTTTCATCCTGTCTTTCTGCCAGGGTGGGGACCCCGTAATGAGTGGAGTTTCAGCTTTGGAACAAGATAGCTGCCCCAGGCTGGTTTCACACTCCACTGGCACTGAATCAGAAGCAGCAAAGCTATCAAGGTGAATGATATCGACAGTATCTGTGGTGCAAGCTTCCCATCTGCCTTTTTTAGAATGGGAGGACTTTGGAGGAGGTGCCGCAGCAGCAGTGGAGGCAGTGCCATATTTTTTACCAGGCTCTGCGTATGGAGGTACTGGAGGGTCCACAATGGTGACAACTGTTCCTTCGTCTGATGTTCACAGGAGGGCTATGGGCTCTGAAACAACTGCAGCTTGACATGTGCACTGACAAATGCAGGTACTAGTGCTGATGCTCCATTTGCGTAGAAGCATTTGCTGTCAAAATGGGCTTTTTAAGGGCTGAAGCAAAAGATGTAGTGAATGTGGGAAGCTGCATGGCCTTATAGATCTTCTTGGCCTCTCCATAAGGGATGTCTCAATCTCTTGTATCTTTCATTCTTCAAGAAAGACACAGCAATCACTGCTCCAGACAAGCTGATCCTCAGAGCAATTGACACACTTTGGAAGGGAAGAGCAGCCAACACTAGATTTTACAAGGTCCCCATCCACCCTTTTCAATATATTTTGCAAATCAACAATCCCTTCTTTAGCCCACTTATCCTTCAATTTATCCTTGGGAATGTTGACAAGATCTCTACAAGCCAAAATACTTTTGCTATAGTTTAAGGTGTAGTGGAGCTCTGTTTCTATGGCATATTCCCCAAGGCACTTTGTTTTCCAGAGGTTGGGAAAACTAGCAGTTTCAACCAACAGCATTTCATTGTGCAATCACTTGATGGATTTCAGAGTACCTGTGCCACCAGCAGTCCATACTTTCTGCCAGGAGGAGCAAATGGCTGGTCCCCAAGGGGAGCTAGGGAAATAAGCATTATTCAACTGAGGTGCAGCAAGTTCCACAAAAGTTGCCCGCTAAAGACTTCAACAGCCACGAATCTAATCAATGCGCAGCACACATTGAGATTGAGGGGGTTTCCATTCTCATGATCCAGGTGGTCAAGCCAAGATCCCTGCTCCCTGCCATGCCATACAGTGGTCACTGAAGCTTGCCCATAGCTTATGATGACAGGGGATTGGCAGCACTTAATAGTCCCCAGCTCGGGAACCCTGTGGTCGCCAAATGAATGCTGAGCCCCTGAGGGCTTGTGAGGAAGAGGATCGTGGTAAAAGAGAAGACTGCTTTTAGACAGATGTCTTCTTCAACAGCTTCATTTAGCTAACTTGAACTCCCTCTCCAAGCTTCTGCTGTTGTGGCAACTATTCATTGTACCCCTCCTCCATAATTATCACATTCACAGCCTAAAAGAGGGCAGAAAAGGATCCTCTTGACAGAGAATTAAGTTCTGGACCACTTCTTAAACACAGATGATGTGTATCAACATTCTAAAGACTGTCTATTGCTCTCTCACTTATAATAATGAAGTCAAGTTTTGTTCCCCGTGTCAATTCATGTTGTCAGCATTACACAGCAAAAAAAGTAGTGGAAGTTTGCAAATATATTATCTTGTCTTCATCATGGTGAGCACAACCACCTTAAATTTATTAAATGAAGGTGACATTTTCTGAGTTTAGGCTGTTTTCATTTAAACCTCTTCTTCATTTCACAACATTATTCCCATCTTAAGTGCACCGACTGTTTGTCAAACCAAACCGAAACAAACGGAACATCACATGAATATACCACCATTTTCATACATATAGCACATTATTCTAGGACCCTATCCCTCCGTTAAGTTACGCTCACACCATTATGTCTGCATTTCATGACTAATATAGCTTGCATTTTATATACCTAATCACTCAATAATGGCATAAAAAAGGGTAAACACGTTGTGGGACAAAGAAGAAGTCTAACTAAATGTATCATTTTGTAGCCAGAATGAGATTTTCATTCTGCAGCGGAGTGTGCGTTGATATGAAACTTCCTGGCAGATTAAAACTGTGTGCCAGACTGAGACTCAAACTCAGGACCTTTGCCTTTCACAAGCAAGTGCTATATCATCTGAGCTACCCAAGCACGACTCACACTACGTCCTCACAGCTTTACTTCTAACAATATCTCGTCTCCTACCTTCCAAACTTCACAGAAGTTCTCCTGCAAATCTTGCAGAAGGAGCACTCCTGGAAGAAAGGATGTTGCAAAGTTGAGTTTGAAACATAGGAGACAAGATACTGTCAGAAGTAAAGCTGTGAGGACAGGGCGTGAGTCGTGCTTGGGTAGCTCAGATGGTAGAGCACTTGCCCGCGAAAGGCAAAGATTCCGAGTTCGAGTCTCACTCCGGCACACATTTTTAGTCTGCCAGGAAGTTTCATATCAGCACACACTCCACTACAGAGTGAAAATCTCACTCTGGAAACATCCCCCAGGTTGTGGCTAAGCCATGTCTCCGCAATATCCTTTCCACCAGGAGTACTAGTTCTGCAAGGTTCGCAGGAGAACTTCTGTGAAGTTTGGAAGGTAGGAGACGAGATACAGTCAGAAAGCTGTGAGGACGTGGCGTGAGTTGTCTTGGGTACCTCAGATGGTAGAGCATTTGCCCACGAAATGCAAAGGTCCCAAGTTCGAGTCTCGATCCGGCACACAGTTTTAATCTGTCAAGAAGTTTCGCATCATTTTGTGTTTGTGACTTAGCATCCTACTGTCACATCCCATATTATGTATATGTATATTATATATACAACTGTATCAGTCTGCTACTGACATTCCATTCCCTGGCCCAGCCACTTAGTCAGTTTCAAGTACTGTAAATACTGTCCTTCTATGGCACATACAGTTACAGGCTTTAACATATTATTTCAACTGCTACTCCCAGGTGATTTCATCAGTTGGAATACATTAACACATCCTCAAAAGGTCACACCTCTCCTTGGCACCAATTTAAAATATGCTGTCTCTTTTGGAAATATTCTCCAACAGAATATTGCATACTGCACATGTACTTACTTTATGAGCAGTTCGAGGAATTTTATGTGATGCAGTGCTGCTTGATGTATAGGATAGTACTCATCATAGCACTGATTAATTTCATCCGAGCGTTCTGACACAAGATACTTAACACAGTTCCAGGCACCACGCTCACAAGCAATGTGCAATAGTGGGCGACGCTGTTGCCATGGCAACCAGTGATCCTCACACTGTTGGGTCAGCAATTCCAGGATGTCTGCCTGAAAAATAATACCACAGCTACAGCAAGTGCATCAACAAGAGGCTAATTCAAGTGAATTTGGGACCTCTTACTATAGGCAATTTTCCACAAATGACTACTCTGTGAAGTATGTACTTATTCATACTTATTACAATCTACCCTTCAGCTGCCTGTTACCTCTTTACTTACATATTACATGTGAGTGAGCATTACCTCTCTGTTATTTCTCACATAATAAAGTGAACATCCACAATCGATGTTTCAGTTACTCATTGTGGATGGTATTAAAAAAATACAAAAGATAGATAAACTGGGAGAAATAAGATTGGGGTGCACATACTATTTATGTCAAAGTCATTAGTGAAAGCACTATCCCAGATTGGATAAGGATAAGTCATGAAATTGGCAGCAACCTCTGGGTTGGGGCCATTTTGCAATACGACTGCGGAACTGTAGAAAATCTTAATCAGGGCAGCCAAAAGAAGATTTCAAACCTGTCCCACACAATTATAAGTCTAGTATCTTAACCAGTGTGACACTGGTCATCCTAGAAGTGTAGCTCAAAAATTAACATGCAGATAAAAACTAGATACTCACCAAGCGGTGGCAGAACACACACATAAAAGACAGTTGTAATTGGCAAGCTTTCGGAGCCAGTGGCTCCTTCTTCAGACAGAAGGGCTGGAGGGAAAGGAAGAGGGGTGAGGTAAAGGACTGAAGAGGTCTAGGAAAAGGGGGAGATTTCAGGAAAGTCACATAGACTTCTCCAGTCCTTTACCTTCACCCTTCTTCCTTCCCCTTCAGCCCTTCTGCCTGAAGGAGCCACCACTGGCTCCGAAAGCTTGCCAATTACAGCTGTCTTATGCGTGTGTTTTGCTGCCAATTGGTGAGTAGATTTTTTTATCTATCCAATTAAATAATTTTGTCAATAATTGATTGTTTTTGTTGTTATAGATAAAAACTATGATACAAGAAAGATATATAGATTGAAACTAAATGAGAAAAAGTTTAATTGAAAGGGGAGAGAATGCACAATGCTTAACAGCAATGCCAGTTCAACTCTGAATGTGATACACAAGGAGTAACTACTCTTTAACTATCAAGCTGCGAAAACATATTGGAGCTGACAGGCTAACAAATGTGGAAAACAGACTGTAAATATCTCAGTTTCACAACTTTAAAATAAAGATATGGTGTGGGGAAAGGTGAATACAAAATGTTCAAATGAAGGAAAGAAAAAAAAAAGTTCTCTAGTACCCAATATCAGGTGAGAAAATGATGCATGCAAGTAACTGTAAACAGGAAGAAACTGTCATCTCTTGCTATTTCCTACACATCTGATGAAGAAAGTTGTTAAGTTACAAAATCTTGAGCTTCAATGTATTTCCTCCATTTGGGTGTCTGTCACATCTACTTCCTGCTCCTGCCTTAGCAAATGGCAAACAGAATACGGACAAGAAAAACTACATAGCAAAGGTTGGCAAAATCCCTGATTTCAAAGTTGCAGCGACACATGAACAGCTACAATATAATAGGAGAACTGAAGAAAGTTATGGGCATAAGTTGGCAACAACAGTGTGAACTTTCCATGAAAAGCTTTGTGTGGGAGTACACACACACACACACACACACACACACACACACACACACAGAGAGAGAGAGAGAGAGAGAGAGAGAGAGAGAGAGAGAGAGAGAGAGAGAGAGAGATATGTTGATGCTAGTGGATATATTCTGGCAAAGTGGATCATTGTTGTGACAGTAAAGAACATCTGGACAAAATCACTAATGCAGGCAAGGTGCATGCATACCAAAGGCTGGAACAAGTTTTGCAGTTCCTAAGAAAGAGCCAAATATTAACTGCAAATAAAAATAACTTATGTAATCTCTCATACACAAAAGACTGTGGAAAGAATATATGCAGCTGGTAAACAGTATGAGTTGTCTCACATGTGGCCCTGACTTTAATGTAATTTATCAATGGTGGCATTATGGCAGTAGTGGGTAGGTACATGGGTTAGATTATCCAGTGGGAATGATTGTGTTGGTAGGAACACTGGTGTTGAAAACTGGTTTTTGGACAAGGTCAGTGGGAAAATTTGCAAAAGAGGAAATCATGGGAGAGGAATTTGGTACAAGTGTTGAGGGATTTAGTTTTGGAACATATATGTTTACCAGAGGCTCATAAGTTATGAGGAATGGTGACAGCTGTCGAATAGTATATCATGTTGCTTTTTGGTTGGTTAGATGTGGACCAAAGTTTGGAAATGAGCTACAAAAAATAGAGGTCAGCATCCATGAAGATAGTTTTGAATTTGGAGTATGATTAGATGGACTGTAGATGGAGAAAGGACTTGGGCTGATGAAGTGGAAGAATTGTTGCACATTAGGAGAGCAAACCACAAAAATATAATCAATGAATTATGGAGAGTATAGGAATATAACTTCAACATGGCCCATGAAAAAGCTGCCAAAGGATAAGGACCCTCTTTGTTCCCGTGTAGCAATCCACATGACATATTTGTATATCCTTGGCTCTCAAAGATGAAGAAATTGTAAGTAAGACTGAAGTTTTTTAGTGTGGCAATGAGTGAGGATTGGTATGGGGGACAGTGTTGAAAGGAAAAAAGATCATACATATTGGGATTTTGTCAGCTTTGACAAAGCAGATTTCAGACAGGAAGGTGTTGGGAATGGATCTGAAACACTCCAGGAGTTATTAGTATATGTAGTGTGGGAGGATTTTGGGTAATACGTTACAAGTGCTGCCCTGCCAGGATTGAAATGTATCTGGTTGGGCCTTTGAAGTCTATCACAATGGAACAGTCAGGGTGATTGTCTTTGCATACTTTAGATGATATGTAGAAGACAGAGCTGTGTGGATCAGAGGAGCTTTATAAGAGGCTGTTGCAAAACTTTGTGAGGTCCTGTAGTTGTAATAGTTTTTCACAGTCCAGTACGGAATGATGGAAGGAGGTTCTTCATACATTGGAGTGTCCAAGAATTGATGTACACTTTTGACATATAACCCCCATGGTAAAGTACTCCTGTAATGGAACCCTTATCTCAGGGAGGATGATCACAGAATCATCTGTATTAAAATCACAGACAGCACAGGACTAAGATAAAAGTACAGTTTCAGGTCTCAGAAAAGATTTCACAAAGAATATGAAAGTTACACTTGAAATGAGGAATATCTAAAGTGCTGGTGGAGATTGGTTTTGAGGGATTGGAGCAGGATTACCTTGGGGCTGAGGTCAAAACTGTTTAAAGCAAAAGTTCAATGGTTACTCTGTCTGTGGGTTTCATCTGGAAGGTGAAATGGCATTTCTAACTGAAGCTCTGAGTGAGTGAGATCAGATTCATACAAAATATGTATCCTGAATATAATGTCCCATAACAGTTAACACTATTTGGAATGTAAGTTAGTAGGATGTACTTTCACAATGGAATTTTCTGTTATTTCAAAAGAAATTATGCACTGATACAATATTTTTAAAACAAAACAAACAGATGGATGACATTTATCTTACTCACTTGGTCACCATCTATAGCATAAAAAACTGCACTCTGCAGTTTGTCACTTGATCTATCAGCAACACTTTCATTGGGCACTCGGCATTTTCCGCGTTCTTCACAGTTTTGATTGTGAGGTCCTGGCCAACACATACGTGCCTCCACGTCAATTCGAGCACCGTGCTTGAGAAGAATTTCAACACATTCCTCGTACCTATAAATATAGATTTTCTTGAATAAAAATGTATTCACAGAAGAAAAAATTCTTTAAATAGATGCCTTACTTTTGCACATATTACAGGTTCACATTAATTAGGAGTTCCCAGCCTTTTAAGATCTGTAGCTTTCCATGATACAACTAATGAACACTGGGGGGAAAAGTAATAAATTTGTAAGACAAACTAACATGTATACGATACTGTTTAAATGAAAAGAATATACGAAGCAGAATGTGCACATAATTAATGAACATTGCTCATTATGGACGTAAAAAAAGAAACATTCTCAATGGCCCATTACATATGATAAAAAATGCATGGATACGGCAGCCAAAAGTGCCTCTAACCCAAGACAGTAACTTTTTATCTCTTTGAGTGCTTTTGGTAACTTCAGTGTCAAATACTTCACAAATCACATTGCAACTGATTCTAAGAATAGCTCTGTCAATGCACGGCAGATATAAGATATTGGAGACACTACTGCAGACTTTCTCAAAAACTTTTCTGTGAAAGTTACTCAGGTCAAAATTTATAACATAAGAATCAGGAAGATCCAAAGAAACAACAGTTTGCTTCTCTGTGCAAATATACTGCAGATGTAAAAGTGCTGTTCAGTACTATTTAAAACCTGTTGTAACAATGAAATCATTGTTAAAGCATAATAATTTCTCTACAAAGGCTTAGTTCATACTAATACAGCCAGATAACTAAAAATTAAAAAGAATTTGAAAATGATTATTTTGTTTAAGAAAAGAAAAGCTGCTACTCATCATATAGCGGAGATGCTGAGTCGCAGATAGGCATAACAAAAAGACTGTCACAAACAAGCTTTCGGCCAGCAAGGCCTTCATTCAAAAATAGACGACAGACACAGATACACAATCACATAGACGCAACTCACACCTACATGACTGCAGTCTCTGGCAACGGAAGCCACACTGCCAGCAGCAGGACGAGTGCATGATGGGAGTGGCGACTGGGTGGGGATAAGGAGGACCCTGGGGCAGGAGGGGAGTGATAGTAGGGTAGGGCTGGGGGACAGTGAAGTGCTGCAAGGGAGTGCACAGGGACGAGGAGTAGAGAGGGTAGGGCAGCTATGTGCAGCCGGGAGTTCAGGGAAGTGGTAGGGGGGAGGGGGAGGGGGAGAGGGAGTAGCTATCCTCCCCCGAATACACATAGCTGCCTTACCCTCTATCCATGTTGTCTCTGCATGCTCCACAGCAGCACTTCACTGCTCCCCACCTCTACCCTATTATCCCTCCCCCTCCCAGCCACAGCCTCCACCTTACCCCCACCCAGTCGCCCAGTCATGCGTTGGTGCTGCTGCTCGCAGTTTCGCTTCATGGCTTCAGTTGCCATGTGTGTGTGTGTGTGTGTATTTCTGATGAAGGCCTTGCTGGCCAAAAGCTTATTTGTGACAGTCTTTTTGTTGCACCTATCTACAACTCAGCATCTCCACTATATGGTGAGTAGCAACTTCTTTTTCATAATATTGTACATTTTGTCCTGGAGTTTCCATTATTTGTTTCTTTTATTTGCATTATAAAGAAACAGTTCAGCAACTGCAATTATCTTAGACTGATTTGTAGAGAAATAGTGTAACCCAGTATTCCATCATTTCATGATATATTGATTTGTTACATGACCTGATGTAACAGATGTTTCTGTACAACCAGATACGCTATGGGTTTAATTTTCTCACAATATTTTGATAACAAACCAACTTGTCTTCAGCTATTGTGAATAACAACATTCTACAACTATGTACTCTCTGGACCTCAGTCAACCAGTTGTGCAATAATGGCTATGTGGCAATATTTGTAATTCTACAGAAAACTACTGCTGGCACCAACAATTAAGCATGGATATAAAAACTGGAATGATACTATTGTCAGGAATCAAATGTAACTGCCAACAGCAGCAGCACTTGAACCATGCACCTACAGAATTTGTTGAATTACAGTTGAAAATTAAGCCAAAACCTAACTGGATGAATGAAACTGTATGTGTTAAAAGTAACCACAGCTTATTTTAAAAAGTCTATCAATGTAAAGTCTTGACTAGTAACACAGTGTATTACAGTTCTTTGATCAAAATGAGTGCAAATTTTTCTAATATACTACAAACCCACTCAGGCTTCACACAGGAAGCATGAGTTATCTACAGTCACTGGTTTATCTGGAGAAGAATAATAAATTATGTATCACAAATCTTCCTAGTGAATCTGGCTATCTATTAATGAAAACAGAATCAAAATTCCTGCTGTACTTCCTGAGATTGGCCTTTACATGCATACAGAAAAACATGGCAGGGACTTTAATTTCTAATATGTATAGATTTTGTTCCCCATTGGTGGAATAACTGACTGCCATCCGATCCTTGCTTACGAACATGAAACAACATTACCTTTAAGTCATTTGCATGATGGGAACAATCAAATTTAAACGATCATTTCAGTCAATTGTTGGAAAACAATTCAGGTGTAGTTTTATATATCATTTGGATTATTCATTCATTCTTTTGAGTGAAACTAGTCAATGAGAGAAACTGAATGGATTTAATTCAGTCAGTTGTAGCTTTAGCTATCAGTTGGGCTATTTATTCATTCTTTTGAGTCAAAACCATCTTGTGGAAGCCACTGAATGAAAACAGTCAATTTAGTCAGTTATAATTTTACTTATCTGTACAATTGTTATTCATTCATTACTTTCAAGTGAAACTGGTCTGTAGGAGCAACCGAAAGAAAACAGTCAATGCAAGCTGGTGCATTTGTTTTTGAGTAGAAACAATCATTTTGCCACTGTTAAATCATCATTGTTCACTATGCTTCATTATCATCTGACATCATTGTTATTGCCATTCTGATATTTGCTTTTTCATTGAGTGTCAATGTTTACAAGTAGGAATTATTCTAACAGTGAACTTTGTGACTGGATCAGAATGCCAAAGAGCTCAGTGGCATGGAAATGGAAGAAATCATATGACTGGGTAAAAAGTAATCCTCAAGGTAAATTCAGTGTGATACAATGTACCTGCAAGGATTATTCATATTATGAAACTAAAATTAATTACAGAAATTCATAGAAAATTAACAAATGATAACAAATATTTCTTGCAAAATACGTGTTTGCAAAAAATGACAGCATGTGCTCGAAAAGCAAGTGATTAAGACACCAAACAGTTTTAAAAATTATATCATATGCTTTCACTTAACATCATTTACCACAACAGAACTATCAATGATGGGTGCAAACCAGCAGGAAGACAGAGACAGAGCTTCAATAAATTTAAATAAAACTTAATTTCTCATTTATTTAAACACATATTTATAATGTAGCACTGGTTATTAATCTTTTAGAATCAACCAAAAACATGTATCTAACTCCATAAATACAAAAAATTCATATTTAAGTAAATAAGTATGTAGATGTCGAAAACCCTTTGTTTTTATCAATATGCTTCTTTTTCACCTCTCCTTTAACGTATGTTATTTGTCTAAAAAAAAAAAACTTGGCAACCCTAGTCGTGGTTCAAGTATACCCACCAGAACTAAGAAATATGGAACATTACTTCACCCAAAACTGGAGAGTGAAGGAAAACATTCATACAGCTGGCATGGTCCAGAGACTAGTTTCATCCCGCTGTCTCATTCAACAACTGAAAAAACTGACTGAACAAAATAAAAAGAAGAGAAACAATAACTAGCCAATCAGTTGTTAAAATCAGTCAGTTGTCTCATCACTTATAACAGGACGCATGTGTATTTGGCAAGATAAAGCAATAAAGGGGAAAGAAACAAACAACTTATTTTTGTTGGTTGCTGATTAGTAACAACAAATCATTGGAAAGGGATTTATTACTTATTATTTGCTAATGGAAATGATGGAACACACTAAACTAAGGTGTATATAACATGTGATAAGGAAAAAATAAGAAACAGTATAGTGTGAGTAAATCAAACCAAAACTTAAAACTGCACAAATCTTTTATGCAACTGGAGGCAGAGGAGGGAGAAAGGAAAGGGAAGGAAGTAATGATATCAACTGCATTGGGACTTTGTGTAGAATAAGTGGTGATGAGCGAAAATGTATGCTGGATTGGGATATGAACCCGGGATCTCCTGCTTGCTAGGCAGTTGCGTTAACCACTGTGCCATCCAGGTACAGTGTTCATCGTGAATGCGAGTTCCCTGGCCGACTCTCATTCCCACACAGTGCCACCTATCCACAGGCCCCCTAAATGTCCTCCATACTCACTACTTTTAGATTCCCACAGGAGGTAGAACAAAATGTGTACTCACACTGAAAGTTGTGGATTTATTGCCCATCTAGGCAAATCAATAATAAGAGTGCACGCTGTCTGTTCATTCAGATATATCTGAAAGAACGGACACCACTGATTCATACAAATGTACGAATATTCTAAGATTTTGTTGAATTGTTCTATAGTTCCAGAGGAGATTCAGAAACACAAATAATTAACGAAATTCTGTAAGTAATGGTAGGTGAGCTGTACAAAGTCATCTCAAGCATGAAGAAGGAAATGCAATTGGACATGACAGTGCTTTCCGATAAATGTTGGAAGCTAGAGAAAAGGTAATAAAAGATGAACTTGCAAAATTATTTACAGAATCTCTGTAGAGTAAAATGGCTTCTCAAGATATTCATTTAAATTGTCACTGACTGCACAGCAAAACATTTTTTAATAAACAACTGGCTTTGAGGCTGATACAGCATAAATGACCATTTATATGTCCTGAGCAATGTTATAGAAAGAAGCAAATAGTTCAAGAGATAATTCAAAAACACAAACAGTTAATGACATTCCATAAGTAACAGTAGGTGAGGCAGAAAAAGCTCTCTCGGTGTGGATTCATCCACCCTTCCATAAAATATGTAAGTACAGTGAAACATGTCACTGGTTCAACTGGTGTATTGAAAAACTCATATGTCAATGATGCAGGTTCCACATACTTCAACAGGATAGTGGGAAACTCATAATTCAAAGAGGAGTGAGACAGGGACATCCCATATCACTATTGTTAGTCTCAGTAGCTGCAGATGAAGTTTTAAGATTCTCATAGATATCTAGAACAAAAAATATTGACCAACCATTCGAAAAAAGAATAGATCACTTTCAGCTACAAAATGGTCACAAGAAGTGACCACAAACTACTGTCCAGTATCTGATAATGTACTGCGAACTTATAAGGTGACAATTATTGGACTATATGAAAAAAAGTTAATTAGCTACAAACTAAAGCATGCGCAAACTTTATTCAACACGTAAATGTCACTACAGATAATCAAATTTAGGTTTTGACCTGTTTGATATGCCTGCTGTCATTGCCGATAGTGTGGTGCAGACAAATAGTAAAATTCTGCATGACCCACTGAAGTTTTGGAACATCGATGCTGTCGATGACCTCCTGAATGGCTATTTTCAGCACAGCAATGGTTTTGGGGTTATTGCTGTACACCTCATTTTTAATAAAGCCTCACAAAAAGGAGTCACATGTGTTCAGTTCTGGAGAATATGATGGCCAATTGAAGCCTATGCCAGTGGCCTTTGGGTACCCCAGAGCCAGCATGCAGTGCCCAAAGAGCTCCTCAAGGACATCAAACACTCTCCTGCTCCATATTGCATGAACCACATCTTGTTGAAATCAGGGTCACTTTGGATAATGGAGATGAAATCATCTTCCAAAACCTTCATGCAACATTTGGTAGTCTACGTGCCATCAAGGAATATCACACCGACCATTCCATGACTGGACACTGCACACCACACAGTCACCCATTGAGGCTGAAGAGACTTCTCGATCGCTAAATGCAGATTCTCTGTCCTCCAAATGTGTCAATTTTGCTTATTGATGAACACATCCAAATGAAAGTGGGGTTCGTTGCTGAACCAAACCTTATTCACATCAAATATCTGTTCATCAGTTCTGTGGCGAAACACAACCGCTGTTCCACGGCCCTGGGGCTTAATGGCTGATGGGTTTGAATTTTTTATGGGAAGAGATGAAGGTCTTCAACAACAATTGGTTGCAGTGTCTTCCAGTTCGTTCCCACCTGTTGTGCAGTTCATCTGATCGATTCCCCGGGGCTAGTTTGAAACGTAGCGCATGTCTTCTCAATGTTTTCAGGCAGTTTCACCCTTTTTGGACAACTGACATTGCCAACACTGTCATCACAAACACTATGCATTCTCTCAAACTTGCGAATAAAATTCTTGATTGTTAGTACACTTGGACCGGTTGTCTTCAACTTGAACTCGACTGCAAACTTCCTTTGAGTCACAATTAGGCTGTTATTGCTCGCATGGTAGGTCTTCACAGGGACTATATCTCAGGCTCACTGTACCATGACATTTTCACATCCAAATGGCTGACAACAAAAAGGCGTGTGCACATACGTATACTAATTCCCATCAGGCCCCGCCGCCAACCACGCAGTTTAAACGTCCCAACACAAATCATTCAGAAGTTATGATGATTTTATTTCATATAGTTCAATAATTGTCGGCCAGTAAATGCAATGACATATCTTTGAACAATACCTTCTCCTCATTCCAACCAGCATGAATTCTCAAAAGATCAATCACGCTTGTGATTTTTCATATGACAACCTGAAAGCCGCAGTTCAAGGCAGTCAAATAGATGTGATATTTCTTGACTTCTAAAAAGCATTTGACCACATGCCACACCTTTGCTTATTGCCAAAAGTGCAATTATATGGGATATCAAGCAAAATTTTTTGCCGTATTGAGGATTTCTCGGCAGGGAGAGCATAGTATATTATCTTGGATGGTGCGTCATCAACAGATGTAGGCATAGCTTCAGGTATCCACCACGGAAGTGCGTTGGGTCACGTACTGTTTATGATGCAGTTACCTATACTGAAGTACTGTCTGAAAAAAAAGCAGCACAAATATTCAGTCAAATCTTGATAGCATTTCAAAGTGGTGCACAAATTGGCATCTTGCTTTAAATATTCAGGAATGTAAAATTTTGTATAGCACAAAATGGAAAAACATAGTATCCTGTGACTACATCACCAGTGAGTCACAGTTGGAATCTGTCAACTTATACAAACACTGTGTCTAACAATTTGTAGTGATATGAAATGGAATGATAACACAGACTCAGTTGTACATAAGTATGTGGTAGACTTAATGAATATCACAGAAATACACTCGGCTTACAAAGGAGATTGCTTATAAAACCTTATCCAACACATCCTCGGATACTGCTGAAGTGTATGGGACCTGGATCAAAAGGGCTAACATGGGACACTGAAGGTATACAAAAATGGGGAGCATGAATGGTGACAAGTCTGTTTGCACCATGGGTGACGCTGAAGAATCTGAAGTGGCAAACGCTTGAAGATAAATGCAAACTATCCCATGAAATCCTGGTTAGTTTAAGAGAACAAATATTAAACGATGTATCTAAAAATATACAACAGCCACCATGTACAAAGTGTATGAGAAAAGTAATGAAACTGACAACACTGCTAGAGATCTAACAATGCTGTGTTATTTTGCTTGCGTGGACTGGTGTGTTCATCCCTTCCAGGTGCTCAGTCTGAGTTTCAGCTTCATACAGCCATCTTGGGATTTTTCAGGGCACCATCAGTGAAGTTGTGTTATGAAAATGGGCAGAAGAATTTAGAGCAATGTTATGTAATCAAGTTTCGTATTAAACTTGGGGAATCCACAAGTGTGACATTTAAAAAGTTGAAACAGGCCTAAGGGGAATGAGTTTTTTGCTGCCCCAAATCATTTCTGGAAGGCTGAGAACACACAAGATAACCTCACTCAAGCAGACCTTCAACTTCAAAAGCCACCTCAAACACTGAACTTGCACATGCTCTTGTGAGATCAGAATGACACTTAACAATAAGGATGACAAGTTGAACTTAACCTTTCACTGTACATCAAATTTTGACCAAAGATTTGCACACACAAAATATTTGTGCCAAAAAAAAAAAAAAAAAAAACTCACAACTGAGTAGAAGGACAAACGAAGAAATGTGTGCATTGATCTTCTTCAAAGAGTTGCCACTGACAATGAGTGGTTCAGTTCTGTGATAACAGGTCATCAATTCTGCATTTTTGAGTATGATCCTGAGACAAAATGGCAAAGTGAGGAGTGGCACACCGAGACATATCCTCAACCAAAAAAAAGCTTGAATGAGCAAACCCATGCTGATTTGCTTTGTTCCTCCAGGACAAACTGTCGACCAAGTGTTTTAAAAAGATCTCCTTGAAAGGCTCAGGAAAAGGGTGAATTGAGTGAGACTAGACGTGACATAACTGGATGCTGCATCATGACAATGCCCTATGTCACATGGTCTCTTTCGTCATGGAATTTTTGACCTCAAAAGGCATTTCTGTTGTTCAATAGTTCCCCTATTCAGCTGATCTCAGTCCTAGTGACTTTTTTCTTTTTCCCGAATTCAAAAATGTCTTAGAAATATGTCATTTTGGGAACCTGGAGAACATTCAAAAGAATGTGGCTGACATGTTAAAAACCCTACTAGCTGAAGTCTTTCAGTGTTGTTACCAAGACTGGGAACAATGACTCCACCAGTGTATAGCTGGTGAAGGAACTACTTTGAAGGGGACAATATTGTTGTCTGAAAAACAAAAAACTGTGGTAGATCAATCATTCTTTCTGTGTTCCATTCATGAACTCAACAGGAAGAAGCCCTACTAAGTGGTACAATGGGAAGTACTCTCTGACACACAGTTCATGGTGGTTTCCAGAGTATGTGTGCAGATGTAAAATCATCTTCACTTTGTTAATGACAGTGTTCTATTTGCCTCCAGTATAGTAAATGTCAACAATAAGTGAATAACTTAGTAGAGCAATGTTGAAAGAAGGCTTGAAATTTAATTACAAAATAATTTCCAATGGATTCACGAAAAACAACTCAATACAAAGTAACACCAAAGTATCAGAACTAACTGATCATTTCTTGTGTTAAGAGCACTTCAAGTAGATGAATGAATGAACAGCAAGAAAAATAAAAAGAACAGTAAAATAGCCTGGAGTGCGTTGATAAACTGAACATGGTTTTAAAACTATGCTTTTGATATGTCTGTAAACGAAAGTCTAATTCAGTGTGTATTATCGTTTCTGGCTGATGGCAGAGGCATATGGACTTTTAACGAGAAAACTATCTAACAACTGAGGGCTGCTCACAGAGCAACTGAGATATGTGTGTTGAGAATGACTAGGAATGATAGAAAAACAAACAGAAATAGATTTGAGGGAAAGATTATACCTGCAAAGGAAATGAAATAGAATTGCGCAGGACATCTAGCCCAGTGAATGGATGATTGATACACTGAGGAAGTCATTTGCTGGATTCCAAGATATAAGAATGGACTAGGACCACAACCAAATGCAAGTTCAGCAAATGACACAAGACGACTTGGATGAGCAACATGGTCAAATGTAGTATTTCATGGAAAAGTCTAAAGGAGGCCTTTACCCAGCAGCTGAAGTCAATAGGCTAACAATAATGACAAATTACATAAAAGTACATTCTCAGAAGAATTAATTATTTGATTAAATGTATAACTGGCAAAAAGTAGTGAATTACATTACACTCATGAGAAGCCCCCCCCCCCCCCCCCCCCCCCACACACACACACACCCACCCACAAACAAGAAAATGAAATTATAATTTTACACAGAAAAATTAGAAAAGGAATCCAGTTATCTGCAGATGTTTTATGCTTGGCATAAAAGAAACAGGTTCTTGTTGCAAAACAACAGTCTTATATCACTATTCCACACACCTCAAAGGTAACAATTTTTCAGCTACTCTCTATAATCTACTTACACTCACATCACTCAACTTCTTTAATTTGACCCCTACACCATAACTTTGCATACCTTTGTAACAGGCACAACATTAATGGGATTTGATCAACTGTCCAATTTCATGTGCAACTCTGGTAGCCAATTTCATCTATGGTCACAAGTTGAAACAAAGTGCATACATTAACAGTTGTAGATTGACCTCTAATGTCATGCTCCATAGGGTATTCTCTATTTACTTACTGTCAGCCAAGAAGCACTTCCATGCAAGGAGTTGACACAATTTCAAAGTGGGTTTGACCATGAATTAATATTTTGAATAGTTGCCTTTGGATTTTGAGGATTCTTCTCTTTTCATGGATATGATTTGTTCAAGAAGTCAATACACAAATAATTTTTTCTGAACACAGCATATGCTTCAAGCAGTAGGTAGAAATTTCTAGTGAAGAAAACAGATCACCTGTACACAGAAATGATAAAAGAAGGTTCCCACTCCATCTACCAGTACATCAACAATTTTTTAGTGACTGGATAGGCAGTCATATTTATGATATTTCTTTAGAGTCTTCATGTCATCAAGACATGCAGTTTATGGAAACACATTATCTAATCAAGGGACAGCTCAATGTTGTCATATTTAATTCTGGCAGCTCAAAACTGGTATTCACTATTATACCTGATGAGAAAACACTGCTGCAGGAATTTGATGCATAGGGAAGTATGGATCTCCCCAGTGATTCCCAGCCAATAAAAGGGAAGTGAAGGAAACAAGGTTAGAGTTTGATACACACTTTTAAAATTGCTAGTAGCCACTGAATTAATGACAGAGATTAGGGTTTAACATTCTATCAATGACTTGGCCACCAGACACATAAGAAGAGCTAGGAACATTTTCAAAAGAATGGTGTACATTTTATTTGGTTCAACAGGACACATTATCACAGTAGCACTTGAAGAGAATGAATCACTAAACACAAATTGGTATGCTGGAGTAGGCTTTCCTGAGCTGTTCAGATGAATCATGGAGAACAGAGCCAAATGCAGACCAGCGTATGTTTTAAACCATACATAGGTTTGAGAAATCCTTGGAAGTGGTTGTGTGTAGCTGCTAAACACTTGTGAAGGAAGCTTATAGCCACAACTAAACGAGTTGGGAGGATGTACCAGTATTACAACAAGAAGAGGAGTATAATGAAAAGATGATAAGGTCAAAGGTTAGAAAAGCAGGAATTTTAGTTACTTTCTAAAAGTATGGAGGAAGAGAGGGGGGGGGGGGGGGGGGGGTTAGACATAAAGACCAATATATTTAGAAGTACCGGAACACTGTTGAAAAAAAAAAAAAATTAATACACCCCTTTAGAGGTTTCCAATTCACTCGTGACTTACTGTTGGAACTATGCTTATGGAGTACATGAAATGATTACATTTAGAGATCAATAGCACAAGCATACAAGGATACAAATTTCATAATACCTCAGCAGTCAGCACCAAATATTTAGTGATGAGGACGAAGATGTGGAGAACAAATGGAAAAAATTCAAAGGCATCATTCAATATGACCTAGACAAGTGTGTTTCTAGTAAGGTTTTAAGGGATGGGAAAGCTCCACCATGGTTTAATAGTCTTGTTAGAAAAGTGCTATGTAAACAAAGAGCACTTCATCTCGGATTCAAGAGAAGTAAAAATCTACCAGACAAACAAAAGCTGAATGAAGTGAAAATGAGCATAGGGAGAACAATGAGAGAAGCGTTCAATGATTTTGAGAATAAGAGATTTTGGTCGTATGTAAAATCAGTAAGTGGGTCGAAATCATCTTTTCATTCTCCCAGTGACCACACCGGCACCAAAACAGAAAATAACAGGGAGAAGGCCGAAATACTGAATTCGGTCTTCCAAAGTTGTTTCACCGTGGAAGATAGTAACACTGTCCCTCCTTTCAATCGTCATACGAACATCAAAATGGCAGACATTGAGATAACTGATCGCGAAATTGAAAAGCAGCTACAATTGCTTAGTAGTGGAAAGGCTTTACGACCAGATGAGATACCTATAAGATCCTATAAAGATTATGCGAAAGAACTTGCTCCCCTCCAAGTAGTAATTTATTGTAGATCACTTGAGCTATGAAAGGTACTTAGTGACTGGAAAAAAGCACAGGTCATTCCCATTTTAAGAAATGCCGTAAGACAGATCCACACAATTATTGACCTGTATCACTGACATAAATTTGTTGTAGAATTATGAAACATGTTTTATGCTCAGGAATTATGATGTTTTTGGAAAATGAACATCTCCTCTACAAAAATAAACATGGATTCCGCAAACACAGATCCTGTGAAACTCAGCTCACTCTGCTCCTCCATAAGATCCACAGATCAGTGGATAATGGCACTCAGTTTGATGCCATGTTCCTTGATTTCAATAAGGCATTTGACACCAACCCGCTTTGCTGTTTAATGAAAAAAATATGAGCTTACAGAGTACTGGAGCAGATCTGTGATTGGACTCAAGACTTTCTTGGAGTTGGAACTCAACATGTCGCTCTTAACGGAACTAAATCGACAGATGTAAAGGAGTACCACAGGAAGTGTGATAGGACTGTTGCTGTTCACAATATATATAAATGATCTAGTAGAAAGCATTGGATGCTCTTTAAGGCTATTCGCAGATGATGCAGTTGTTTATACCAAAGTAGCAATGCCAGAAGACAGTAAGAATTTGCAGAACGACCCGCAGAGAACTGATGAATGGTGCAGACTCTGGCAGTTGACCCTAAACGTAAATAAATGTAACATATTTTGCATACATAGGAAAAGAAGTCCACTACTGTACAGTTACACTATTGATGACAAACAACTGGAGACAGCATCTGCCATAAAAGATCAAGGCATAACTATCCAGAGCAGCCATATAAAACAGATAGTGGGAAAAGCAGACACCATACTCAGATTCATCAGAATAATCTTGAAATGTAACTCATCCATGAAAATAGTGGCTTATAAGGCACTTGTTTGCCCAATTCTTGAGTACTGTTCACCTATCTCAGATCCCTTATCATGTAGGACTGATAGAGGAGATAGAGAAGATCCAACGAAGAGTCATGCATTTCGTCACAGGACCATTTAGCTGGCGAGAGAGTGTTACACATATGCTAAACAAACTCCACTGACAGACATTACAAGAGAGGCATTGTGCATCATGGAGAGATTTACTATTGAAATTTCAGGACAGCACTTTTCAGGGCGAACCTGACAACTGTCCACACCGATCACTAGCGCAGCTTTTCATCCTCCTTCCAATATCTCCATCGTTTTTGTGAAACCTGACACCTTACATCTATCCTCAACATATTTTGTTGCCCTAAAAATTATATTCTTGTGACCATTCCCCTATGAAACTTGTCCTGTCCATTCTCCTTCTTATGTTAGGAAAAAGAGACTTTGCCAACTGTTGTGCTTAAGGAACTTCTCATTCTTGAATTTCTGTTCCGATTAGCTAAATTAATAGCTTAGACACTGCCATTTACAGTTTAATAGTTACAGAAACTTAATTTCAGTGCATTTACAGCTACAGCAGTATCTAGGAGATAATACATGTCGTAGTGAGAAAATGCGCCACAACACTCTTGCGGGAAAAAAAAGGAAAATACCAATAAACTTAAGCAATTACTAATTTTATTTAATTCGCAAAACTATTAGTTGCTGCCTTTTCAGTAGTTGTAGTGGCAGTGGTCTGAATGACTGTCTGATCTGGCCTCATAACATCAGCCAACATGACCTTTCTCTGCTAACAGCTGAAAGCAGGGAGAAACTACAGTTGATACTTTTCCCGAGGACATGCAGCTCTACTGTATGGTTAAGTGATGATGGCATCCTCTTGGGTAAAATATTCCAGAGATAAAATAGTCCCTGGTCAGATCTCGGAGTGAGGACTGCTCAGAAGGATGTCATTACCAGGAAAAACAAAAGTGGCATTCTACAGATTGGAGTTTAGAATGTTAGATTCCTTAAGCGGCTAGATAGGTGAGAATAACTGAAAAGTGAAATTGCTAGGTTTAAGTTAGATATACTGGGGATTAGTAAAGTTCAGTTGCAAGATGAACGTACCGTATTTACTCGAATCTAAGCCGCACTCGAATCTAAGCCGCACTCGAATCTAAGCCACACCTGAAAAATGAGACTCGAAATCAAGGAAAAAAAATTTTCTCGAGTCTAAGTCGCACCTGAAATTTGAGACTCGAAATTCAAGAGGAGAGAAAAGTTTTAGGCGGCACCTCCAAATCGAAACAAAGTTGGTCCATTTTAATGAGAGACACAATTTAGGTCGAATGAATGACGATACAGCTACAGTAGTTTGGTTCGAGTCGTAAGCTTAGCAGTTAAGCTTTACCAGGTAGCCATTGCTATGCGTCAGGCGCTCTGTCCGTATTTATACTGGTACCCTTCCTTGTTCACGTGCTTCGTCTGGTTTGAATTGATTGCTTATTTTTCTTTGATCTCGTAAGTGTCATTCTCTTTGTTACAGGTGTTTACGTCACTCTAAGCTGAAAATGCATTACTGTACTGTGTCATGCATTGTTTGTTGCATTCTGATAATGAGTGTTTACGGCCTGTCGCTGCTCGCGGCATGGCTTGCTTTTGTGCGCGCTATCGCCGCATACAATGGAAAAAGGAGAGACAGAGAGAGAGAGAGAGAGAGAGAGAGAGAGAGAGAGAGGGAGGAATTGTCTCATTAGCGAAACAATGGCAAGAGACTGCTATTTGTTGTTACTTACACTGCTGCTTTCTTTGATAATGATCAACAACAAATAATAGACTGTGTATGATAGAAGATGTTCTGAACGAGAGTTTATCGAAAATTTTTCTCTGTTTGAAAATCTTTGCAAACGCCTCTTTAGTACATTACATTACATTCTGCACAGAAATTAGAGTCATCTTAGATTTAAAAATCTAGTCAATTGCCGTGCTTCATTTCTGACTGTATCACTATTAGGCATAAGAATAATATGAATATAAACATGACATGATGTGTATATTCTTCCACGTTTGCTGTTGTCTCACTCTAGTTTCGTAGTTGATTAGGCAGACAGGATTTAAATGAGATAGCAGCAAACAGGAAAGAATACATCGCAAAATGTTTATATTCGTATTATTCTTATGGTGAAGAGAATATTGCTATTAGCAACCATCTCTTCTCACAGGTAGGAAAAAATTCAGAATGTAGAGTTGACCATATTGACAAAAACCCCAAACAGTCTTGCCAGTCGGATTTTCGTAGTACATTGAAATGCTGCTACATTCGATGATGAACAATACGGAATTTGTATTTACTTCGTAGGATAATGTATGAAAATGCAGTGGTTGAAACTCGGGGTGGAGAAGAAAGCTCGTCTTCCATCTTTTTTTTTTTTTTTTTTTTTAAGTTATTTACTGACGCAGAGGTTTTGGTGCCAGTATTTATCTATGTGCCTGCAAAGCAAGCCTGTGTAGTGCTACATGTATTCGACGGCAGAAGTTAGTTGTGGCTGCACCTACCAACATTTTTCAGAACTTCCGCTTACTTTGCACTCGATTCTAAGCCGCAGGCGGTTTTTTTTTATTACAAAAACCGGAAAAAAAGTGTGGCTTAGATTCAAGTAAATGCGGCAACTTCTCGTAAGGTGCATACCAGGTTGTAAATACCAAATACAGGTGTGAGAACTATAATCCACAACTGAATACATAAGGTGTAAATATTATACACTTTATTACTTTAATCAAACACAAAAATTGAGGGAACAAAAAAACACAACTAGAGAGATCTCACAGAAACATGGACTAACAAATAAACAAAGATGCTGTTAGATCATTCATTACATAGACACAAAGACAGTCCACACTTTCAGTTACTTGTTAGGCTGCCTGTCCTGCCTTATATGAAATATATAATGCACACTAACTCAAGGCATTTTTCCACAGAGACTCAAATATGCCATTATTAAACCCATCTTGTTTGTTTGTCTTTTTATCAAAATACTGCCCTAGTCTTGTTGATAGATTTATTCACTTTAGCAATCATTGTTGCTATGATGGCATCTTGCTCACCAATCTCTATCTCTATACTGACACTGTCGATAAGGTCAGGCCTGGTTTTAGCTACAAGGTCTAAAATACTTCTATTATGTGTAGGCTACATGTGTCACTGAACAGCCCGCCTTCCTGGAGAGCAGAGCTACTGGAATGAAAGGAAACTTGTACTGAATTATTCCACCCAGTCTCATGCAGACCGGCACTGGTATCGGTGACTGGGAATACTCATTGAGAGGAGAAGTGCCTGTCAACATGAGAGTATTTGTGGCAGCTCACTCTATTAATGACATCAGGGCGATGGTTGGAGCCAGTAGCATGGAAAGCTACTCAACAGGGGAAGATCTAGAAGCTGTCAAACTAGCTGCTCATAATAGTTTTCAGAAAATGTGTTCATAACTAATTCATAAGACTGTTTGTATGTATAATTTGCGCAAAACCCAAAGACATCCCAGACTATTATTGCATGATCTGGATATTTTCATACCACTAGGTGTAGACTTTCTTTCAATGATTCTGAAGCTATCACAGCAGAATCAAGTGACTGGTAATAACATCCAATAATAATCTTGGGTTCGCAGAAGCTTGTTACTGACATCCAGATAACTTTAGGTTTGACTCTTATCTCAACCTCGATGGACACAATATTTTTGTCAACTGCAATGAACACTCTCTCTCCTATGGCATCTAATCTGTCCTTTTGATACATGTTCAATGCCTCGCTAAATATTTCAGAGCTTTCAACTTCAGGTTTCAGCCAGCTCTTGATTCCATGAATAATTTGAGCACAACAATTTCCTTGAAGGGCAATAAATTCAAGAATTTAGTTATAAATACCTTGACAATACACTGTTAAAATTTTGAAGGTCAAAGTGTCTTTACTTTGCGCATGGTCTGATTTCGCTCTCAACATGTCAATTGGCAAGTGTTCGTCAGAGGACCTCAAACTACTGCCTAGACAAAGGAATCACATGCGCGCTCAACAAGTACTCTATTACCCAAGTAGCTGCTTCTTTTGTTTAGTGCACTCTCTGACCTACCAAGAGGAGTCCTACAGTTCCCCACTCCACCAGAGATCTGCTGCCAGGACCATCACACAACTGATGGATCCTTTGGTTGAGACCATCCACTCTTACTCCAGACTAAAGAATTCTGATCAACTCTGGGTATGAATCTGCAAATTATGAGCACAGCTCACACACCATGAGCAAGGCCAGTAGTTTTCACCACTTCTGCCAGTTGCCCATACAAACTGAGGATGGCCTCAGAACTCAAGTGACAGACATGTTGGTGCTGACATGAGCAACTTTCACAGTTACAAGATGGCAGCAAGTGGTAGTGAAATGTTTCATGGAAAAATGATTTTTTAGATGATGAAAAGTGTAGAAAGTGTGAAAAAATATAAAAAACCGGAATCACGTGGGGGGAATGCAACAATCTGTTTCATTTTCAATCTGCCAAAACCGACTCATCAGTGAAAGAAAACAACGAATTTATGACAAGCTAGAACTGTATTCAATGCTACCTTAAAAACTCCAGTAAAATTAAAAACACAAAAAATTGTGACTAAGTGCAAATTGTCAACATTAGTTGAAGATTTAGAAAGTGAAATTTATGTCTAAAGAGTGAGGTTACATGACTAAATAAAAAGATTAAAAAACTTGATCAACAGTATCTGCTGAATGGCAGTAGGCCTAAATCAAAAACCAAGGAATGCTTCCTGACCATTCTAACTCAAAACAGGTATCAGATTCTTGATGAAATACTGGTAGTGGAAGTTGCAGCATTGAAATCCATGCAAATTAAAAACAACAGTTCCAACTGTAAAAAAACTGACAGTGATAATTTCAAAAAACACTAAGTCCCAAACTTGTGTACTAACATAGTGAGTAAACGTAAACAAACTGTTCAGTGTAACGACAGTGAAATCCATGAAAGAAACTACAGGAAATCCATGAAAATGTATGCAAGAAACTGTCCCAAAATGGCAGTAACAGAAGCAAGAAGAACCAGAAGTTCAAGGACTAGATTCTTATATATAGAGACAGTCATGGACATGAAATAGCTCAAAACATCACAGGTATGCAAGACAACTTTACAGCTGTGGCTCACATTCAACCTGATGCACCTCTTTATGCTGTGGTGAAGCCGTGTATGCAAGATAGTAAATCTTTCTCAGCAAATGATGGTTGGTACAAATGATGCGGCTAAAAATGAAACACATGACGCTATCATGCACATGAAAGTAATACTCAGTAAGTTGACTGGCACTACAGTAATTGTTGTTAACATTCCACAGAGAGATGATCTAATCAAACAATCTACTGCAACCTTGGAAGTGCATAAAACAAATGATAGGCTTAAAGCATTATGTAATAAATTTCACAATGTGTCTTTGGTAAATGTCAGTAACATAGAAAGAGACCTGCATGCAACTCATGCTATGCATATGAATAAGAGAGGTAAAAAGATTGTGAGTAAATTAATTATCGATGAAATCAGATGGAACATCACACAGAGCACTGTAAATGAGTGCATTGGCATGGAATGGCACAACCCACCCATACAGGACCTGCCACACGAACCACCACTGTTGACAAGCCAGGGAAACTTGTAAACCCTGCTGGACAGCCTGGTAGCTCTAAATCTCTCTGTATGGTTCAGCAGGAGGAACTCAGTCCCAATATCATACAGTGGAACTTTCATAGTCCTACAAACAATCGCTCTGGTAGGGTGACACCTCCAACCAGTGATCAGCAATCCAAACTCACATTCAAATTAATTCAGCAGAATTTTCAAAGTCTTAACAATAAGCACAATGTGTTGAATATCATTGCAGCAATTGATAAACCTGATGTTTTAGTTATAAGTGAACATTGGTACACAGATGAGCTAATTAGTGTATGTAAAAGCCACTCTTCATGATCTTTTGCTCTGCCTTCAGTAGGAAAGAGAAACATGGTGGTGAGGTAGCTATCTTTGCAGTGAGTGGTAGTAGCTACAACATAATAGATGTAAATATTTTCAGCATTGAAGGAACTAGCAGCAGTTAATTGTTATAGGCCTATACAGACCTCCATCTGGTAGCCTAGATTTTTTTTTATGTTCTCAATTACCTGCTTGTTGACATAGGCAGTAAACACTGAAATAACAATGGCTGGAGTAACATCATGCTAACTGAAGATATACACATTGACTTGCCGTACAATGCCTCTAGCTCTAAAAAACTAATGCTAATACTAGCTCAATTTAAGTTAATGTTTCTGATAAATGAGCTCACTAGAGAGATCAGTAATCTAAAATCATGCACTGACAACATGTACCACTTTACATACAAAGCACCAGTTCTGAAGCTTGCCATTTCTGACCACCATATCATACAGGTACCGATACAAGCTGGAAATTTTCTTGTCAACAGCAAGGAGAAACACTACGTGACAAAAAGAACCACCCACGATGACAATGTTAAATATCTCAACAGTTTGCTGAAAAGCTTACAATGAGGTGAAAACAAAAAACAGCATTAGTTTCAATGAATTTGCATCAGATTCAATTGCTTCAATGTCTCATGCCCAGAAATGACCTTTCCAGTAAATGACTGCAAAAAGATACAAAAAAAATTAATAAATCATGAAGTCAAAACAGCAAGAGAAAAACAGACTATTACAATATGCAATGCTAAATAATAACAATAATAAGAGACTAAAAGTAGACTTTAAGACCTACCAAGATTATCATCACTGGCTTAGCTGTTTGGAAAGTAATAAATAGCTTTAGGGACGGTAAGGACAAATCAACAAGCGATTTTACTATAAGCCATAAAGGGCGTATCATGAGATGCCAATATCAGATCGCAAATGTTTTTAACGAGTATTTTTCTTCTGTTGGAAAATCCATCAGTCACCATTTCAGAAGTCTTCAGTATAGACATAAGGGCATTCCCATCAAACAAAGCATATACTTGGCCCCAAATAATAGCAAGGAACTAAAAACATGGTGTGGTCATTAAAAAATACAAAATCAGCAGGCTATGATGGATTGCCTATCAACACACGAAAAGATGCACAGACAACATATCTGATGCCATGGCCACAGCAGTAAATGATGTAACTGCATCACATTGTTTCCCAGATAGTCTAAAGGTAGCACAAGAAAGGTGATAAATCTAAAATTGAAAACTACTGCCCAATCTAAATCTTGCCTGCATTTTCTGAGGTAGTTGAGAAAGTTATTTATACTAGACTAATGTAATTCCTGAGTGAACACAACTTTATATTTGAAAATCAAAATCGCTTTATGAAAAACAAGTCAACTTCAGTAGCTGCAGCACAATTATTAGACGAAATAATAACTGCCATAGAGAACAAGGAATATGTTCCTTGATCCAGAAAAAGCTTTTGATCGTGTCAACATCTCATTATTTGACACGTTGTGGAGTCTGGGTACCAGAGGAACCAGCTATGAGTTAATAAAATCATATACAAGCAATAGAAAAGAATTTGTCTTGCTTAAATCAAACACTGGGTCTTTCAAATAAAAAATTACTGATTCTGAATATGGAATGCCTCAAGGTTCTGTCTTGGTACACCTTCTTTTCTTGATTTATGTCCTGGGACCCTTTCTTTTCTTCCTAACTCTTGAAAAATATTGTATGCAGACGATATATCAATTGTGTGCAAACACGAACCTATGACAGTCTGGAGGTGCTGTGCAACAGCGTATCCAGTGAAATAGTCAAGCATTTCAATGAAAGCAATCTAAATGTAAGTGCTTCAAAGACTGCAATAATGGAATTTCACAAAAGGAAACAAATAGAATTTGGCATGAAATTGTATATAAGAAATGATACTGTAAAAAAGGAAAAATGGATAAAATTCTCAGGAATCACAGTCCAGGACAATCTCAAACGGGACATGCGTACAGATTCCTTAGCCTGTAAGCTGTCAAAGAATGTATTTGCCATAAACATGATTAGCAAGGATATGTGTGTACTAAAACTGCTTGTCACTCACTATCCTCGTCAAATTTAAAGTATTCTGTAGAAATATGGGGTGCAACAACTGAATCCAACCTGTTGTTGTTGTGGTCTTCAGTCCTGAGACTGGTTTGATGCAGCGCTCCATGTTACTCTATGCTGTGCAAGCTTCTTCATCTCCCAGTACCTACTGCAGCCTACATCCTTCTGAATCTGCTTAGTGTATTCATCTCTTGGTCTTCCTCTACGATTTTTACCCTCCACTCTGCCCTCCAGTACTAAATCGGTGATCCCTTGATGCCTCAGAACATGTCCTACCAACCGATCCCTTCTTCTAGTCGAGTTGTGCCACACACACTCCTCTTCTCCCCAATTCTATTCAATACTTCCTCATTAGTTATGTGATCTACCCAACTAATCTTCAGCATTCTTCTGTAGCACCACATTTCGAAAGCTTCTATTCTCTTCTTGTCTAAACTATTTATCGTCCACGTTTCACTTCCATACATGGCTACACTCCATACAAATACTTTCAGAAACGACTTCCTAACACTTAAATCAATACTCGATGTTAACAAATTTCTCTTCTTCAGAAACCCTTTCCTTGCCATTGCCAGTCTATATTTTATATCCTCTCTACTTCGACCATCATCAGTTATTTTGCTCCCCAAATAGCAAAACTCCTTTACTACTTTAAGTGTCTCATTTCCTAATCTAATTCCCCCAGCATCACCCAACTTAATCCGACTACATTCCATTATCCTTGTTATGCTTTTGTTGATGTTCATCTTCTACCCTCCTTTCAAGACACTGTCCATTCCATTCAACTGCTCTCCCAAGTCCTTTGCTGTTTCTGACAGAATTACAATGTCATCAGAGAACCTCAAAGTTTTATTTCTTCTCCGTGGATTTTAATACCTACTCCGAACTTTTCTGTTGTTTCCTTTACTGCTTGCTCAATATACAGATTGAATAGCATCGGGGAGAGGCTACAACCCTGTCTCACTCCCTTCCCAACCACTGTTTCCCTTTCATGTCCCTCGACTCTTATAACTTCTGATGAAATGTTGTTTCAACTTAGGTCCTTCAGTGCTCTGTCAAACTCTTCACACAGTATCATATCTCCCATTTCATCTTCATCTACATCCTCTTCCATTTCCATAATATTATCCTCAAGAACATCGCCCCTGTATAGATCCTCTATATACTCCTTCCACCTTTCTGCTTTCCCTTCTTTGCTTAGAACTGGGTTTCCATCTGAGCTCTTGATATTTATGCAAGTGGTTCTCTTTTCTCCAAAGGTCTCTTTAATTTTCCTGTAGGCAGTATCTATCTTACCCCTCATGAGATAAGTCTCTACATCCTTACACTTGTCCTCTAGCCATCCCTGCTTAGCCATTTTGCACTTCCTGTCGATCTCATTTTTGAGACGTTTGTATTCCTTTTTGCCTGCTTCACTTACTGCATTTTTGTATTTTCTCCTTTCATCAATTAAATTCAGTATCTCTTCTGTTACCCAATGATTTCTACTAGCCCTTGTCTTTTTACCTACTTGATCCTCTGCTGCCGTCACTATTTCATTCCTCAAAGCGACCCGTTCTTCTTCTACTGTATTTCTTCCCTCATTCCCGTTGATTGTTCCCTTATGCTCCCCCTGAAACTCTGTACAACCTCTGGTTCTTTCAGTTTATCCAGGTCCCATCTCCTTAAATTCCCACCTTTTTGCAGTTTCTTCAGTTTTAATCTACAGTTCATAACCAATAGATTGTGGTCAGAGTCCACATCTGCCCCTGGAAATGTCTTACAATTTAAAACCTGGTTCCTAAATCTCTGTCTTACCATTATATAATCTATCTGAAACCTTTTAGTATCTCCAGGGTTCTTCCATGCATACAACCTTCTTTCATGATTCTTGAACCAAGTGTTGGCTATGATTAAGTTATGCTCTGTGCAAAATTCTACCAGACGGCTTCCTCTTTCATTTCTTAGCCCCAATCCATATTCACCTACTATGTTTCCTTCTCTTCCTTTTCCTACTCTCGAATTCCAGTCACCCATGACTATTAAATTTTCGTCTCCCTTCACTATCTGAATAATTTCTTTTATCTCATCATACAATTTCATCAATTTCTTCATCATCTGCAGAGCTAGTTGGGATATAAACTTGTACTACTGTAGTAGGTGTGGGCTTCGTGTCTATCTTGGACACAATAATGCGTTCACTATGCTGTTTGTAGTAGCTTACCCGCACTCCTATTTTTTTTATTCATTATTAAACCCACTCCTGCATTACCCCTATTTGATTTTGTATTTATAAGCTAAGCAAATTATTAACACTACAGAAAAAAGTTATCAGAATTATTTGTGATGCCAAACCCAGAGAATCATATTGGAACCTGTTCCCAAAATTAGGTGTGCTTTCCATTATAGGTGTATACATATTCAAAGTTATATTGCTTGTGAAAACAATAAATCCAAATTTCAACTGAGACCTTGCAAAGGGATGCCCTCCTCTAGCACTGCCTTTCCTCAGCAGAGGTGACTGATACCAAAAAATAATTACGAATTTTTAAACAGGTTAATATTATCTTAGTTGTTTTTCTGCAACAGTTGCATATGATTTTGTACACGATGTGTTGTATTTCGGGCTAAAAATGTGTAAAGGTAGATTACTTTGTTGTTGTTGTTGCAGTCAATATGTACTATCTCTGTATGTGCAGTTGAAATTGCTTTTCTTTTGGAAACATTTGAAATTACAAAATGTTTGGCATGCTTAGAATTCCTGTTATTAATTGTGCAATCTGGCAAAATTTGTTGCGCTTACTTCTGGATGCATTTATGAAATGGTGATGTGGACTGGTGGAGATTCATTTGTCACGAAGGTTTGTGAACTCTTTGGAGTACTGTTGGTACTGCATGCCTCTGGTGTGATTGGACATGTTTTTATTTTTGGCAATAATAATGTAATTTTCGGTTTTGAAGTGGAAATTGTAAAGGCACTGTGTTACAGAAAAATGTGAGAGAATAAAATTAACTGATCAGGCAAGTCTTCAGAAGTTACTACGTCAACTGGAACCATGGAAACCCATAATATCAAAAATTTCAGCTTCAAGAATCAACCCCTAGATGTGAAGAACTGGAGCCAGCTTTAAGAAAAAAAGATAAGTAAAAAGTTTAATGTAAACCTTACTCCTCTCAAAGCTTATTAAAAGAGTTTATTATGAAGTAAGTGACACTCAATATATACATATATATATATAAAATGAAAGTGCTGGCAGGTCGACAGACACACAAACAACCACAAACATACACACAAAATTCAAGCTTACGCAAAAAACTGTTGCCTCATCAGGAAAGAGGGAAGGAGCACTGTTAAATGGGGCGTTCCCCAAGGGTCGGTGCTGGGGCCACTGCTGTTCCTTATTTATGTGAATGACATGCCTTCTAGTATTACAGGTGATTCAAAAATATTTCTGTTTGCTGATGACACCACCTTGGTAGTGAAGGATCTTGTGTGTAATATTGAAACATTATCAAATAATGTAGTTCATGAAGTAAGTTCGTGGCTTGTGGAAAATAATTTGATGCTAAATCACAGTAAGACTCAGTTTTTACAGTTTCTAACCCACAATTCAACAAGAACTGACATTTTAATCAGACAGAATGGGCATGTTATAAGCGAGACGGAACAGTTCAAGTTCCTAGGCGTACGGATAGATAGTAAGCTGTTGTGGAAAGCCCATGTTCAGGATCTTGTTCAGAAACTAAATGCCGCTTTATTTACCATTAGAACAGTATCTGAAATAAGTGACATTTCAACACGAAAAGTAGTATACTTCGCATATTTTCATACGCTTATGTCATATGGTATTATTTTTTGGGGTAATTCTTCTGATTCGAAAAGGGTATTTTTGGCTCAAAAACGGGCTGTTCGAGCTATGTATGGTGTAAGTTCGAAAACCTCTTGTCGACCCCTATTCAATAGTCTGGGAATTTTGACATTGCCCTCACAGTATGTATTTTCTTTAATGTCGTTTGTTGTTAGCAATATTAGCTTATTCCCAAGAGTTAGCAGCTTTCACTCAGTTAATACTAGGCAGAAATCAAATCTGCATGTGGAATGCACTTCCTTGACTCTTGTGCAGAAAGGAGTGCAGTATTCTGCTGCATCCATTTTCAATAAGCTACCACAAGAACTCAAAAATCTTAGCAGTAGCCCAAACACTTTTAAGTCTAAACTGAAGAGTTTCCTCATGGCTCACTCCTTCTATTCTGTCGAGGAGCTCCTGGAAGAGATAAAAAATTAAGCAAATTCCAGTGTTACATTCTTGATTTTCTTTATTTAAACTAACGACTTGTTTCATTTTATCTGTTTCTACAATCGTGTTATAATTTCATGTATTGACTCGTTCCATGACCATGGAGACTTCTCCTAAATGTGGTCCCACGGAACAATAAATAAATAAATAAAAAAAAAAAAAAAAAAAGACTAAAGGATGTGGGTTTTAAGGGAGAGGGTAAGGAGTCATTCCAATCCCGAGAGCGGAAAGACTTACCTTAGGGGGAAAAAAGGACGGGTATACACTCGCACACACACACATATCCATCCACACATATACAGACACAAGCAGACATATTTAAAGACAAAGAGTTTGGAATGACTCCTTACCCTCTCCCTTAAAACCCACATCCTTTCGTCCTTCCCTCTTTCCTGATGAGGCAACAGTTTGTTGCGAAAGCTTGAATTTTGTGTGTATGTTTGTGTTTGTTTGTGTGTCTGTCGACCTGCCAGCACTTTCATTTGGTAAGTCACATCATCTTTGTTTTTAGATATATATTTCCTACGTGGAATGTTTCCCTCTATTACAACCATATCATTTATTTGAACCCAACAATTTTTTATATATATATATATATATCTGTGTGCGTGTGTGCGAGTGTATACCTGTCCTTTTTTCCCCCTAAGGTAAGTCTTTCCGCTCCCGGGATTGGAATGACTCCTTACCCTCTCCCTTAAAACCCACTTCCTTTCGTCTTCCCCTCTCCTTCCCTCTTTCCTGATGAGGCAACAGTTTGTTGCGAAAGCTTGAATTTTGTGTGTATGTTTGTGTTTGTTTGTGTGTCTATCGACCTGCCAGCGCTTTCGTTCGGTAAGTCACCTCATCTTTGTTATTATATATAAAAACAAAGATGATGTGACTTACCAAATAAAAGTGCTGGCAGGTCGACAGACACACAAACGAACACATACATACACACAAAATTCAAGCTTTCGCAACAAACTGTTGCCTCATCAGGAAAGAGGGAAGGAGGGGAAAAACGAAAGGATGTGGGTTTTAAGGGAGAGGGTAAGGAGTCATTCCAATCCCGGGAGCGGAAAGACTTACCTTAGGGGGAAAAAAGGACGGGTATACACTCACACACACACACATATCCATCCACACATATACAGACACAAGCAGATATATTTAAAGACAAAGAGTTTTATATATATCAAACTAAAAGACCAACTAAAAAGAATTCTAATTGAAAACCCTTGTTATTACCTGTTTGAGTATTTTATCTTTATGAAAAGTGCTTTGCAAGTGTGTAAAGTTCATAGTTTTAACTAACTAACAACTGACCTAATGGCAATAACAACAATGTTTGTAACATTATTATTTGTGTGTTACCACATGTAAAATGCATCAAAATGTAAAATTTATTAATACAAACAAACATTTAGTTTGCAACTTCTTCAGAAGAATAATCAGTATGATGTCCTGACATTGTGTTATTTCTAAGGACTGTGCTTGACTGTTTGATTATTAACAACAACTTGGAGACAAGTGAACCCTACATCCTCTATAGCCACAGACAGGGCCACCTCTACATCTCAGATGAAGCCGCCCAGCAGATACACCGAGCACACAAAAGACTTCTTTCTAGCACTGGACACTATTTCCTGTGGCTACACAGACCCTGTTGAAGAGGCAGCCCGTCCACTTACAGGGTGAATAGGGGGGGAGGCTAGACAGCCAGCCTCCACATTAGCACTCTGCCTCGAGCAATGCAAATTTGCTACAATCCACCATTCACCTTGCAGTGAGGGTGGTTCCTCAGTGGTGAGTATGCTGCAAGGTGCCTCAACATCAGAGCTTGTGGGAAAAATAAGTGACACTTGAGGTGTCTCATGCTACATGCCAGATTCTCTGCCACCACTACACACCAAGGCAGCAGCCTGAAGACAGCTGACTACTGTCAAAAGCACCTGCAGCTGTTTGCGAACTGCAGCCAGATCCAGCTGCACACAGAATGCATATAATCTAACTGTCCCACTACTAATACCTTAAGAATTGACTATGAAAGCACAAATAATCTAAAGTTGGACATCAAACAATTCTAGATGTCTTCAGTTGGTGTTATCTGACAGAAAAACAATGTTAAAGTCTTCAACAACAATGATTTTCCAATTAATTCTGCATAACACTATTAAAACCATTTCTAGTTGCTCTATGATGCTTAATATTAAATACATGTACTTGCTACTCTCATGGTGCATCATCAATAGAGGCTAGCACCCTCATCATTTCATTGTTAACACTTGACTATCATGGTCAGATAAAGCCACTGACTATCCTTTCACAACAGTCTAATAAATACAGTCACAACATTCTCTGGTGTGAAAGTTGTTACCATTTGACAGCTGGAGTGACACTAGTACTACAAGTGGTGAGAAAGCAGATTGTCATATATGTTTTATGGATAATGTTCATGTCTAACTATTTTCTATTTAATTAATAAAGTAGTTGTTATAATTGTGCATTCCGTGTGTTAGTAAATTACCAAGAGACATGACTTATAGAACTAGCTGAATCACTCTGACTCAATTAAAACCATTTCTAGTTGCTCTATGATGCTTAATATTAAATACATGTACTTGCTACTCTCATGGTGCATCATCAATAGAGGCTAGCACCCTCATCATTTCATTGTTAACACTTGACTATCATGGTCAGATAAAGCCACTGACTATCCTTTCACAACAGTCTAATAAATACAGTCACAACATTCTCTGGTGTGAAAGTTGTTACCATTTGACAGCTGGAGTGACACTAGTACTACAAGTGGTGAGAAAGCAGATTGTCATATATGTTTTATGGATAATGTTCATGTCTAACTATTTTCTATTTAATTAATAAAGTAGTTGTTATAATTGTGCATTCCGTGTGTTAGTAAATTACCAAGAGACATGACTTATAGAACTAGCTGAATCACTCTGACTCAATTAAAACCATTTCTAGTTGCTCTATGATGCTTAATATTAAATACATGTACTTGCTACTCTCATGGTGCATCATCAATAGAGGCTAGCACCCTCATCATTTCATTGTTAACACTTGACTATCATGGTCAGATAAAGCCACTGACTATCCTTTCACAACAGTCTAATAAATACAGTCACAACATTCTCTGGTGTGAAAGTTGTTACCATTTGACAGCTGGAGTGACACTAGTACTACAAGTGGTGAGAAAGCAGATTGTCATATATGTTTTATGGATAATGTTCATGTCTAACTATTTTCTATTTAATTAATAAAGTAGTTGTTATAATTGTGCATTCCGTGTGTTAGTAAATTACCAAGAGACATGACTTATAGAACTAGCTGAATCACTCTGACTCAATGACATTAGCTACAACTTATTCATGAAGAAATACTTTCAAATATGTGTATATTTGCAGCTTACTATGCTGAAAGAAAGAGAATATAAACATATATTCCATGCATGCAAAGTCTATATTTTTGTTGTTGTCTGCTGCTGTTATAACAGGCACTCTCCATGACACGTAACCATTTTTTATGGTGTCTAATGATTCATTCATTCTTACACTTCACTCGGCTTTCTAATACAGGAATAATTTTATAAATGTAAATACTTTTACTGAACCAAATGCACTGAAGATTCTTGCCACTTGTGTCTCAAATTTGGCAACAATTGTGGAAATGGGTTCTTCTGAGTTGGGAAACAGTTTTATTGCTTTTGACGATTTATCATCATCTCTCTGCCATTTTCTCTTAAGCTACAGCTGTTGTGGCTTATTTTGTACATTAAATACTGTACATATTACATTCCGTATAGATTTCTTTTTGTTCCAAATTCACTGATTTGGCTGAAAGTGTAGTGAACAAAAATCCACTTTGTTGGGTTGATATACAATGCCTTTCTGCAAAAGGTTGGGTCTTCCAGTGTTTCTTCATACACAACCACTCGCTCGACGAAAGGTCTGTACTCAAAACCTGGAAAGTACCCCTTATCATTAATGTCAATTTGTAGCAGGATTTTGGAATATACAGTGTGTTCAAACATTACAAATTACTTCAAAGATAATGGTCTACTGACACAAAGTCAACACGGATTTAGGAAACATCATTCTTATGAAACACAAGTAACTCTTCACTCACATGAAGTGTTGAGTGCTACTGACAAGGGATTTCAAATTTTCCCATATTTATAGATTTCCAGTAGACCCTTGACACTGTACCTCACAAGCAGCTTGTAGTCAAATTGCATGCTTATGGAATATCATCTCAGTTATGTGACTGGACTCATGGTTTCTTGTCACAGAGGTCACAGTTCATAGTAACTGACAGAAAAGCATAGAGTAAAACAGAAGTGATTTCTGGCACTCCCCAAGGTAGTGTTATAGGCCTTCTGCTGTTCATTATCTATATAAACTATTTAGGAGATAATCTGAGCAGCTGTCTTAGGTTGTTTGCAGATGATGCTGTCATTTATTGTCTAGTAAAGTCACCAGAAGATCAAAACAAATTGCAAAATGATTTAGAAAAGATATCTGTATGGTGTGAAACCTGGAAATTGACTCTAAATAATGAAAAGTGTGAGGTCATCCACATGAGTGCTAAAAGGAATCAGTCAAACTTCAGTTACACAATAAATCAGCCAAATCTAAAGGTCATAAATTCAACTTAATACTTACGAATTACAATTAGAAACACTTAAATTGGAAAGAACACATGGAAAATACTGTGAGGAAGGCAAACCAAATACTGCATTCCATTGGTAGAACACTTAGAAGATGTAACAGATCTACTAAAGAGACTCCCTGCACTACGCTTGTCAGTTCTCACAGTGTGGGATCCTTAGCGGATAGGATTAACAGAGTATATTAAGAAAGTTCACAGAAGAGCAGAACATTTTGTATTATTGAGAAACAGGGGAGAGAGAGTCACTGACATGATACAGGATTTGTGGTGGACATCATTAAAACAAAGACATTTTTCATTGCGGTGGAATCTTCTCACAAAATTTCAGTCACTAACTTTCTCCTCCAAATGAGAAAATACTTTGTTGGTGCTGAACTACATAGGGAGAAACGATCATCATAAGAAAATACAGGAAATCAGAGCCCGCACAAAAAGCTACAGATGTTTGTTTTTTTTCATGTGCTGTTTGAGACTGAAATAATAGAGAACTACTGTGAAGTTGGTTTGATGAAGCTTCTGCCATGTACTTCAGTGCAACTCGCAAAGTATCCATGTAGATGTAGATTAAAAGACAATGACATTATCTGGTAAATATCTGTATGTTACAAGAGAATCGTACATTAGCTGCCGTATAATGTATCATTTCATAACTTCCAGGATTCTTAGGAAAATAAAGTGACGAATGTGCCGTCATTTTGTAGTTATGGTCAATTTTTATGGCACTATATAGATTTCCTATTGTACAAATCAGGATAGCATTCACACTCATCCAAAATAGTATTCAGAAGTGTCACTTGCTGACCATTTGGGGTGCTGTTATCACTGTGGATAACAAAAATGAGACTTATGTTAGACTGTGGCTATCACTCTTACATTTAAATCTCTGGAAGTAGTTTGGTCTAAAAATAAATTGTCAGTGGCTGTTACACTACGTCCTGTTACTGTAAGGAATTTTACTGTGGTAAATAATATAGGTTGGACATCAAAAAATTCTAGATTTTCTCAGTTGGTATTATCTGACAGAAAATCAACATTAAAGCCTGGAACAACAATGATTTTCCACAAATAAATTTTGGATCTGCATTTTCAAAAAATCAGCTGAAATCCGTGTGACTGATAATTCAATCAACAGAGGCATAGGCTTCCAACTGAGCAAGGCATGCGAGCCATTATTAAATTCCATCAAACCAGAACGTGACATCTGGACACCATGCGCAACACAGAGAGTGAAAGGCATCTGAGACTCCCCTGGACAAGCATGGCACAGGACTGGCGAGGCCCGAACTATGGACCAGCGGGCACAAACATCAACAGCATGCAGCAAACACTTCACGTCACCTGCATTACCTGATGGTGGAATGGTTGTGCGCCAAAATATTGTGGCTGAAGGTCCACAACCAGCAGTACACCTGAGAACCTTGGAAGCACCTATTTTCCAGTTAATTCTGTCTAACACTATTAGAACCATTTCTAGTTGCTTTATGAAGCTTAAGATATTTCCTGCTGATCGCCTGTAAACTGTAAACTGTCAACACTATAAGTTTGTGTGTTTCTGGTGTGCTATTATTTCATAGCATTCAAAGAGCTGTTCAATAGAACATTCATTAATCTGAATGACCTGGGACTTGACTCCATTTTCTGTATGTATCACCACTCTTTCATCACATGTAATTGTTTCTTTTCAATGATTTTCATTTGGCGTTTTGATAAGTGTAACAAGTCTGTTGGAATTCCAACCATGCTTTCATTTTCCTGTTTGGATGTAAGAGGTTTATCTTGTTTATTAATAATCTTCTAACATTTTGATAGAAGGCACTAAAAGCATTTCCTATCTTTATCCAAGCTGCAGTATTTTGTGTTGTTAGTAGCTGTTTCAACTGGAACTATTTAGTTTTGATCTTCACATGAATTTACTCATAAAAGAACTAGGAAACACATTGCAAGTCACTGGGATGGGTTTGTAATGCCGCTATCATGTTTTTGAGCAAAAATTATGCATATTTAGCAAAATCAATGAGCCAAAGTAATGAGAAAGCCATTGCGGAGCATTGTGTTAACAGCCATGAATTGGTAGCCATCAGTGGGGAGACATATGGGTGACAATAAGACGCGTACGTAGGGTGCAAAGCTAGAATAGCCGAGCGCAGCAGTAAAAAAGGCTTTTGATACCATTCCTCACAAGCGACTATTAATAAAACTGCGTGCATATGGAGTTTCATCTTAGTTGTGTGACTGGATTCATGATTTCCTCTCAGAGAGGTCACAGTTCATAGTGATAGACGGTAAATCATCAAGTAGAACAGAAGTGACATCAGGCATTCCGCAAGGTAGTGTCACAGGCCCTCTGCTGATCCTGATTTACATGCATGATCTAGGTGATAATCTGAGCAGCCCCCTTAGATTGTTTGCAAATGACGCTGTAATTTAGCATCTAGTAAAATGATCAGCCGATCAATTCCAGTTACAAAACGATCTAGAGAGAATTTCTGTATGGTGCGAAAAGTGGCAATTGGCACTAATTGAAGAAAAGTGCGAGGTCATCCAAATTGGTACTAAAAGAAATCCGATAAATTTTGGGTATACGATAAATCGCACAAATCTAAGGGCTGTCAATTCGACTAAATACCTAGGAATTACAATTATGAGCAACTTAAATTGGAAAGACCACATAGATAATATTATGGGGAAGGTGAAATAAAGACTGCGCTTTGCTGGCAGAACACTTAGAAGATGCGACAAACCCACCAAAGAGACAGCCTACATTAAACTTGTCCGTCCTCTACTGGAATATTGCTGCACAGTGTGGGATCCTTACCAGGTAGGATTGATAGAGGACATCGAAAAAATGCAAAGAATGACAGCTCATTTCATGTTATCACGCAATAGGGGTGAGAGTTTCACTGATACGATACGCGATTTGGGGTGGCAGTCACTGAAAGAAAGGCAGTTTTCTTTGTGGCAAGATCTACTTGCGAAATTTCAATCACCAACTTTCTCTTCTGAATGCGAAAATATTTTGTAGACACCCACCTACATAGGGAGGAATGATCATCATAATAAAATAAGAGAAATCAGAGCTCAGATTTAGGTGTTCCTTTTTCCCACGCGCCATTCGAGAGTGGAATGGTAGAGAAGTAGTACGAAAATGGTTCGATGAACCCTCTGCCAGGCACTTAAGTGTGAACTGCAGAGTAACCATGTAGGTGTAGATGTAAATGTAAATATAAACTGTACAATACAATGGTAATTGTTTCACTGTCAGGGTGATATCACTGTAGCATTGCAAGGCTCCTGTTATGGGCAGCTTCAGTAGGTGCAAGGTTTTAGTGGAACAAATGCATGCCACAGGCACATAAACAAGTCTGAATACTGAGACAGGGGATCCCTTCTCATCACTGGAAACCAGCAGCACAACCATGATGCCACAGCTATGTGAGATAGTGAGGTAACTGGGCACCACCAGCAGCAACCATGGATTTGAGACCAATCTGTGCCTGCCACCAGCACTATGTCCTTCAAGGGACTTGGTGCCAAAGGCCCACCGACCTGCCATCTGTGCCTGCTCCCATCAACACTGAGTTCCTTGTGCAACTTGGTGCCACAACACTAGTTGACGTCCGACTCCTGCCAGATGGCAGCGAGTTGTACCACACACACAGCCATCTTCACACACCACTTCAGTGATGCCAGCAGAGTGAGAGACAATCAGACTTCCAAAACGCCAAGGAAAGTAGCACATCACTGATATCAACAGCTGTGGACTCTAAAGGCTGCTGGCTGACTACAGGCCTTCCATCAACAACAACATTGACATCACATAGTGCAGCTCAGCACCCAGCGTGGAAGCTGCTGCCTACTCGTCAACATCAGCCACACAAAAAATTTATTGAAGTCAGTAAAACTCTTTCTCAACTGTCAACAGTGTTTCCACTGGGCCAACTGGCCCACAACTCGCTACCACACCCTACCACCAGGTGTCAGCAGGTGATCTTCAAGCCCGTCACCATGCCATTTGGTGAAAGCAGGAAGAACACCACCACCTACAGCATAGTATCTTCATTGTGGTGTGAGTGCAGTCTTTTTGTTTTCTTTTTGGTGTAATTATCCTGTCAGTTCTGTAAAGAGTAGGAGGAATGTCTTAGTTTGTCAGACAATTTTTTTTCAGTAGGATGGTTAAATTAGTGGTAGATGGTGTCAAAGTACAAGTTCCTGGAAATTTATGTGACACAGAGAGTAATGACTTGCTAAAGTTAAGAATAGTAATCTAGAAATACCAGCTCTGATATCTAATGGAACTGTGGAGTCCGGGTAACTGTAAGCCCAGGCAAGAGTGTGGGCTATGCTGAAGTGATTAAGCGTGGGGATGACAACGTGGGTGATATAAGTGCAGTCTGCCCCGTTGGATGGTGATAGCTGTTATGTTGAGGCCAGAGAACTTGTGTTGGATGCACAGGGAAATGCATATGCCGGTGATTTTTGCATCATGCATACTTGAAGCACAGACAATGTTGTTGTTTTAGACACTGCAGGGAATACACAAGAAGTAGTTGGTAGTTGTGTTGCAGAGAGTGTGGCAGAAACTGCACAGGCACATATATTTTCTAAGAAGCAGGGTGAGTGGAAGAAAAGAATGAGGAGATTAGTTTGTCAAGTGGATAATGAAGCCAACAGGGCTGAACCTGTGAAGAGCACAAACCAGAGGTTCAGGATGTAGTGCAAGCGCAAGAACTGGGTCACAGCCTTCAGGGCTAGCAGCTGATGTATACAGCAAGCTGTTTACAGCACAGCCACAGTAGCGTGCACGTGACAAGTATTAAGTGGACGAAGGGTGCAACACAAGCCTGAAAGAAAACACTCTGACTGAACATCATGCTAAAGTTAGCCTTCGGTGACAGGAAGCTGCTGCCAGAGTAGAACTGTCACAGGGTGCATCTAGTATAAAAGACAAACCACTTAAACCATGTACACCTACATTAAGGAGTAACTCACATGATACAGTACCAGCAGGCATCAGGAAGTCATTTTGGGTGAGCAGACAAACAAGACAATCAAGTATTTTGGAAAAATTCAGTCTTTAAGGAGCGCTACAGGGGGGAGTAATAAGTGGGACTATATGTTGAAATATTGTGAATGGTAGTGCTGTATGTGGTTTCTTGCAAAGATAGTTTTGGGAGCATGTAGTCCTGAGAAGCATAAGAAGAACTGTTGCCTCAGGAACAGACAGATGATATGCCAAGTGTATGAGTTCAATGAATTCAGACCAAGTTTTGTTAAAGTTGATATGTTAAGGATAATCATTTAAAAAGAAGCAGAGTCAGTTTAGCTTGTAAGTGTAGAAGGGACAGTTAAAAGTTCCTTTTGAGCCATAAGCATGGCAAGATGCCTGGCAGTGACATATGTTATGTAGCATTTGAGTTAGTGAATAGGGCAACAAGAGATGATGTGGGATTAAGCAGTACAAGCAAGGGATGATAAACAGATTTATGAAGTTGAGGATGAGTATAATAATTAAGAGTATAATTAGTATAATAATTAAGGTTAGTTGATTTAGTATTAATTTCTCATTTTACAGACTAAGGGCAAAGGTAATCACAGTAGAGATCCAGGTTGGAGCAAGACCTAAGGGACCAGGTCTTCTCCATGCAGTGGGACAGTGTAGTGCTGTTTCCCAGTCTTTCAGCAAAAATTATAAGTATTTAGCAAAAGTGCTGAGAATCAGTGTGGGAGCCAACTTGGAGTGTTGTGTTAACAGCCCTGAATCAGTAGCTGCCAATGTGGTGACACATGGGTCACAATAACAGGCACACAAGGGGATTGCAAAGCCAGGATAGCCGAGCACAGCAGTAAGCTATACCACACACTGGTAACCGTTTAGCCAGTAGGGCAATGTCACTACACTAGCGCAAGTCTCTTGTTATGGGCAATGTGCCCAGGTGCCGGGTTTTGTTGAAATAAAGCACAGGATCATTTCTCATCACTGGAAACCAGCAGCACTACTACCACCACCACCACCTCAATGCCAGAGCTACACCGGACAGAAAGACAACTGGGCACCACCAGTAGCATTGTGGGTTCAAGACCATGCTATGCCTGCCACCAGCACAACATCCTTCATGGGACCCAGTGGCACGGTCTCACCCACCTGACACCCATGTCTCCCACCATCAACGGTGAGTTACTAGTGGGACTTGGCGCTACAGCATCAGGTGCTGTCCAACTCCTGCCAGAGAGCAGCAAATCGTACCTCGAGCACAGCCATCTTCATGCACTCCTGTGATGACACAAGCAGAGCAAGAGTCCACCAGGCCTCCATGATGCCGAGAAAAGTAGCATGATGCAGACTTCAATGGCCATAGCCTCTAAAGATTACTGGTTGACCATGGCCTTCTGTCAGCTCAGCACCCAGGGTAGCAGCCATCACTGCCTCATCAACATCAGGCCAGAGACATAAGAAAAGGCATGGTCATCTCACTATATCACGTACTGAAGTTAATAAAAGACATTCTTAACTGTCAGCAATGTTTCCCCTGGGCCCACCACTGCACCCTCCACGTTCGATACTGCTTTGATCAAACTAGTTATTAGCCATGCAAGTAGCCCCTTACCAAAAGCATTCTGTATATGATGTGACAGAGAGATGGGTACTGCACCATTATGTCCACATATGAACCTCCTCTTTCATGAGTGATTTTTCAACTTTCGAATTAACATGATTTTCACACTAGTGTGAGGAGCATTCTCATTGATGTTACTAATGTAAACCTCTGTTGTATAATTATGGTTACCACCAAACTGTTACCTGCACCTCCTACTATTATTACACAATCTTTTTGCCCTGAGATCCTTTCCCAAAGCGCCTAAATCACAGGTGACACTGCTGAGCTCCGCACTAGGTGTAAAAGTACTAATTTCATGGTAATCATTACCCAAACTGTTCTCTACCAGTTCTGATACCCTCCTTGACCACTGCCTCTTTAGCCACTCTTTATACAAATTATCAGAATATCTACGTTCAGAAATTTTACAGTTCTGTTAGCTACATGCAAGCTAGCAGTGTTTGTGATAAAGCTGTATTGTAAAATAGTATGCAGTATTTATAAATGTAGGTAAATGTTTCCTTTGAGAAAAGACATTGTAATTGTGTAAATACTAATCTGCCATCACTGGATAAACAGCAATAGTCTGGTATAACTTAGGAGGCACATCTTTTTTGAAAGTATCATCTCAGCTGGCACTAAGCATGAATAGCATTATGCATCATAGTGATAGTTCACTTTTAGCACAATACACAGATTAAGTTTCAACAATTTCCTCGTCTTTCATTGACATATATCTTGATTCATTCCACGTCTCTGAGGGCCTTAATGGTATCTATACAACACTGTGAATTAATGTATAAACTGTATACTTCAATCTTGTAACTGGTAGGACAACAGGAGAGCAATGTGTGACACAACCATATAAGACCAACTGAAATACAATAACTCTTCAGGTTTCTATGTTGGCTAGTCAAGTTCTAAGCTTCCATTGTGGGTAATACTGCAGAAATATTTCAGCATTTATCTCCCTTATCTCCTGCTCTACATTTAATTGTTCAGGTTTTCTGATCTCATCAGTTGGTATCACTTCATCGGTGATTTTGTCTCATTCTGGATTGCTGTCTCTCTGGATTTACATTCCCAGGTGACTTTCCTACCTACTCCCTGTAGTAGCATCTCCCACAAGGTTTCTGTTCTTTGGCCATACCGAAGAATCTCCAGTTTGAAAAGCAAATATTTTTTGTCAGTGTCTGTTCATATACACATATTTTGACAACTCATAAATAGATTTTTACATCAGTTGCTAGTAACACCAAACATTTGTAATACTGGAAATTTTTGTTTCACAAAAGATCTATGTTCCACACTGGTAGCAGAAATGAAAAATATACACGAGCAGCATAAAGAAAACCATAACATTTGTGAAACAACAGTACAGAGTGAAAAATAAATGTAATTTTGAAATGTTTGGATGACAGAATGTACTCACCCCTTGAGGCACGCTATGTGTAATGGTAAGGAGCAAGCTCCCCTGTTGACATCTGTATTTCGTGACAAAATCCAGCGTACCATTTCCACATTATTGAGACCCACACACTTCTGCAGTAGGTTGTAGCCTTCATCGTTGTGCTCCAATAAAATGTTTTCATTCTACAAATTAAATTATATATTTAAAACGTCAATCACCGTGAGTCTTATATTTTTAAAATAATTAACTACTCTTATCACTCCTCCTGGCCCAATCAGACAATGATAAAATTCCACTTCATACCTATCTATACAAGACATTTGCAACTTATTGCAATAACTAGTAATACTGTAATAACAGCGCAACACATGAAATGTGAATATCGTAATAAACTTAACTTTTAAGATAAACGTTGCAGCAAAATACTGCAAATCATAACAGTTTACGTCTTCCAGTTTTTCAGATCAAAATGAAATCTTCCTGTAACAATTATGTTACAGCCATGGCCAGTGTTTCATTTCTTACATACATGTCTTTTCATCTCATCCTTATCTATACTGTCTAATCCCCACTACTTATTAAAGGCTTGAAGAGACTAAACATCTAAGATCACCAGTCTCTTATTGTTATCCAATACATTCATTCCTTATTTTGATTCTACTTGTTGTTTGTGTTACCTATGAGTGTCTTCTGCATAATCCAGTTCTTGTTGCCACTTCCAACACATGCAGATCAATAAAGGTGCAAGGTATGTTTCATACAGGCTCATCTTGGACACTTATGGTAATATACCATGTCAGTGTATTGGCACTTTTGAACAAGGAAGTTATCCAAATTCTGTTACAAATCTCTAAATATATGGCACTGTTTGAGGAATCAGTATAAGCTATCAATTGACAATATCTATCTTTTCATCAGTTAATCTGTCAAAAAGTTCCTACTCAGCACCAAACTGTCTCACTCACTGACATTAACACCCATTTTCATCAATTCTTCATATAAAACATCCAATTTGTAGTCTACTTTTCATCTCCAATCTCAGTGTTTAAATCCATTTAATGCCCCTGAAGAATAACCATGTGAGCAAATATAGAAGCAACCTGTTTATACCAAAATATTCGTATTTTTAAATCATCAAATAAACAGCGGTGGCTAACTTTTATGCAATGACTATGTTGAATGCTTCTGACGTTATTACCTCTGAGTTATTGGATTATAATACGACTAATTGAATTAGTTATTTTACTTTCTTCCTTTGACTCAAAGGCTTTTTACACCTACTTTTAAAGCCTTTTTTCACACTTCATGAGAAACAAATGCATTTCTGTTAGGGTAGCACAATTTTGTACTTCCGTGACAGAGGGCAATTTAAATCATACTTGATCCTGATAGTATTCCTTCCAAATGATTGAGAAAAATGCATTAACAATCTCAATACTGAACTGCAAAAACATTAATATGGAAATGGGGAAGATTTTCTCGAAAGGGTACACCTGAAGCTCAAACTTCCATGCAAACAAAACAGCTCACCTTGGATGTAGTTGCACTTGGACCTTAGCACCCAGAGATGACAGTAGCCATTTCTCTACATCTACAGCCACATCTTTGCTCTGTAAGCCACTGTGAGGTATGTGATAAAGGATACATCCCACTGAACCATTTATTGGGGTTTCTTCTCATTCCATTTACTTGTGGAGCACGAGAAGAATGATTATTTGCATGCCTCTGTGTGTGCAGTAAATATTCTAATTTTGTCTTCATCTTGTCTTCACAATCCCCATGTGAACAATACACATGGGATTGTATTATATTCTTAGAGTCATCATGTAAAGCCAGCTCTTGAAAATTTGTTAACAGACTTTGTTTGAGATTGTGTGAATGTTTGTGTGTGTTTTCTACTTCTGATGAAGTAATTAGTCCAAAAGCTGAACATTTCTAGCATTCTTTTCGATTGTGTCTGTTCGCAACTCAGTGCCTCCTCTGTGTGGTAAGTAGCAACCTATCCTTTCTGTATTGCTGTTATTCCTTCCTGGACTTCCCATTGTTTGAAAAACAAATAGAAAGAGTTACATGTTCAACAAAGCAAGCAAAGAGCCATTAGTGGCAAGCCCTGCTATGGTCACAGGAGTATGCATTTTGGTGTCTGGTTGTTATGTGTGTGAATGTGTGTGATGTTTTCCATTGTGTGTTTCTGTGCTCCATGCAGCAATCCACCACAGGTCAGTGGTTGCCTTTCCCTTATTTTACAGATTACAGAATCTCTTTTATGTGTGTGTTCTGCCACCACTTGATGAGTAGATTTTTTATCTATCCAATTACATTACATTACAGACTGTGATGCACAATGGGGAAGGTCACCAATAGCAACAATGAAAAAGAAGGGGATAGGGACAGATCCCAGTGGAACACTTGTACCATCTTTACTAAGGGGGAACGTCTATTTCTTATTGAGGCAAACTGTCTTCTGTTGTTGAGGTATGAGGTAATAACTGCTAATTTAGATTTGTGTACACCACTATCTCGTTAGTAATATGTTAAAAGGCCTGCAGCCAAATATTGATGTATATCGCATAACACAAGTGACGGCATCTCCTCAATTTTGAAAGCTGTTAAGTTCTGATCAACAATTTCCAGAACAGCTGCAGTGGTATTTTTACCTAGCCGAAATCCTTACCGATTTTTGAAAATAAAGTCATTCTTTTCAAAATAATTGCTTAATTAAATGTACATGATGGATTCCGGCATTTTTGTGAGTATTGGCACAACAGAAACAGGTCAACAGTACTGCAGAAGTCATTTATCACCATTTTTTGAGATTTAGGGTGAATCTGGAAAAACTCCATACTCTAAACATTTATTAAAATGAAGCTTGGTGGCCTACTTATCAACTAAACTGATCTTTTAATAACATAATTAGACATCCAGTGGCAGTCCCTACTTTTGGAATTACATAATTTAGTAACAGTTTTACAGACCTCATCAGGTATCATTTTATACAAATAAAAGATAGGCCCTACAGACAGCTGGGGACCAAGCAAATCCCTTGCAGATGTGGCTGTGGGCTTAACTTGCCTCCAGGTTCTCTGACTGAAAATAGTCATTTTATTCTCCTGGATCAAGCAGAGCTTGATATACTCAGTTGGAATAATTATTTCCCATACAACCTTACACTTATTTGGAGAACCTCCCATGTATCTTTCACATGCTGTTTTTCTGGCTTGTATGAACTTAGTATTAAAAAATACTTTTTTACTTCTAAGGTAAACATTATACCTCCACTCAGTCTAAATTATCTTCACTTTTATATACTTTATACACTATGAGCATTATTCTCTTATTTCTGCCAACTCTTTTGTATACTTGCTGTTTATTTTTACATTTACCTGAGGAACTAATTAATGGGGGAAAAGAATACCATAAAACATTATATTTTTTAAAAGGTTATCAAAATGTTTCCAACTCCAGCTTTTTCCTGTTCAACACTCAAATACAGAGTCCCAATTTGTGTTCATTAACTTGTCAATAAATAACATAACATGCTCTTTATCATGGCATGGCACACGAAATTTATTGGAATAAGTTGGGTGCTTATGATAAAATGTTAAAACCAATAAATCATGGTCCATAACATTTCCATCAGCCAGGCTAGTCACATATGCACTGTATATGTAAGTTAACAACAGTATTATCTAGACAAGCATTACTGCGAATAGGTCATTTGTTTGTGCGATACAAGTTTAAGGATCTGAAAATATTAAAAAATGTTCTGCGGTTTTGTTGCTTTGAATCTCCCATTTGAATGTTAAAATCCCCACAGATAACAAACTTGGTTTTAATCTTAAAAAGTCTCTTAACCAATAATTCAGATTAACCAAAAAACATTTATATCTTCGTTTGGAGACCTATACAAGCTAACTATTATTATATTTTCTTCAATCAGTCTTGGTATTTATTTCTCAATAGTGTTGCGTGATATCCAGTTTTGAAAACGGTATATCATGTTTGATGTAAACTCTAGCGCCTCCATTATTTCTGTCTCCTGCACATTATGTCAACTACAACATATCCTTGAGGAACAAAACTGTCTATTTGATTTTCTGTTAGCCAGTGTTCTGATACATAAATCACAGCTACATCCTTCATGTCACAAAAATGTTCTAATTCTAACAGTTTATCATAGACCAAATATTGATTTGCAGCAACATAAATATTTTATCACTGTTTTCATTCTCAAATGAGCACTCATCTGCATGTGGCATATCAGAATAGCATACACTTTAACTGTCTAAGTTGGAACTGTCAGAATGTTAAGAGCATTATTTTTATCAATGCTCTTGGACTTGGGAGAAAGAACTACTGTTTCATCATGTCACATGCTAAATTCTAAAGATACATCATTTTTATCTTTTGGAGACCGTTGTTCGTTTTTTCAGTCTGAAGAATGGTTTGCTGAAGCTCTCCACACTACTCTATCCTGTGCAAGCCTCTTCATCTTCGAATAACTACTGCAACCTTCTCAGTCTGCTTACTGTATTTGTACCACCACATTTCTGAAGGCTCTATTCTCTTCTTTTCTAAACTATTTATCGAGCATATTTCACTTCCATACATAGCTACTTCCAGACAAATACCCTCAGAAAAGACATGTTCACACTTAAATCTTTATTTGATGTTAAATAATTTCTCTTCCTCAGAAACACTTATCTTGCCATTGCTAGTCTGCATTTTATATCCTCTCTACTTCAGTCATCATCAGTTATTTTGCTGCCCAAATAGAAAACCTCATCTGCTAATCCTAATCTAATTCTCTCAAAATCAACTGATTTAATACAACTACATTCCATTACCCTTGTTTTGCCTTTTTATGTTCATCTATATCCTCCCTTCAAGAAACTGTCTATTCTGTTCAATTGCTTTTTCATGTCCTTTGCTGTCTCTAAAAGAATTACAGTGTCATCAACAAACCTCAAAGTTTTTATTTCTTCTCCTTGAACTTTAATTCCTACTCCAAATTTTTCTTTGACTTCCTTTACTGATTGCCCAATGTACAGTTTGAATAACATCAGGGATAGGCTACAACCCTGTCTCACTCTCTTCTCAATCACTGTTTTGTCTTTCAGCCCCTTGACTTACGTGACTGCCATCTGCTTTCTGTCACTGTATTTCACCTCTGCTACCTACAGAATTTCAAAGAGAGCATTCCAGTCAACATCGTCAAAAGTTTGCTTTAAGTCTAATGCTAATGCTGATGCTATAAATACAGGTTTGCCTTTTCTTAATTTAGCTTATAAGAGAAGTCATAGGGTCAGTATAGCTTCATGTGTTCCAACACTGCTCCAGAACCCAAACTGATCTTCTCAGATATCTGCCACAACCAGATTTTGTGAACGTGTAACTTGCTTAATACCTCACTGCATCCGAAAGTTTGCAACTAACAAATGTGTTTCCCAACATGTTGATGTGAAAGCCATGAGCTATATGAAATTACGTGAAGTAAAGGAAATTTATTCTGTATGAAATCATTCCGCTAGTGTGGTTATATCAACAATTGTTCCCTTTTTAAATTCCCTAAATACATGTGAAACATCTTTATTTTTCTCTTGTACTTCCTTATTCACACAGAATCAGTTATGTAGTTTATGACAATGTGGTACATTAAAAACAATCACATCCAAGAATTCTTGAATTCTCCATTTAAGGAAAAGAATATAAAGTTTTGCATCATTTTTTGCAACACTGTTTGTTGCCATCAGGAATACGGAAAAATCATTACTGTTTAGCCCTGAAGTGTTTTCATGAGTGACTGTAGTCGTAGCTCTGAAGTTCGCACCCGGTTTTACGGTGCTGTTAATCTTGCACCCACACACCTATACTTCAGAATTCAGAGGCTAGTCCTCACACTTATGTTGTACGATGTTACAGAACATATTCTGAGCTTGAACTTAATGCAGTGTTTGAAATAGTATGGATTCTGGAAACATCAGTCATGAAAAACCTAACTTGTGCTTTCCTCATATGACATACTGAAAGCCACAGATCAGAGCAATCAGCTAGATCTGGTATATTTTGACTTTGAACAAAATTTGACTTGATAGGTACCATATTAATGCCTATTAATGAAAGTATAATCATATGCGGTATCAAAAGAAATTTGTGACTGGATGGAAGATTTTTCAATAGGGAAAGCATAGCATGTTAACTTGGATGGAGAGTCATCAACAGGTACAGTAACAGCTTCAGGTGTTTTATGGGGAGGTTTGTTGGGACACTTATTGTTCATGCTGTATGTTAAAGACCTGGCAGACAATGTTAATAGTGGCCTTAAACTTTCTGTCTACGATACAGTCATATGAAGTACTACCCAAAAAACTTGCACAAATGCTCAGGCAGATCTGGACAAGATTTCAAAGTGGTTCAATGATTGACAACTTGGTTTAAATACCAGAAATGTAAGATTAGAGTAGATTCAGCTTTCATTTCATAGACCCAAAAATGAGATGATTCTTGTGGGTGTGGAACATGTCATAAAGTATGTAACACAAAAAATGTAGAACATAACACATTTGAATAAAATCATTTTTCAAGATATAAGAATACATTACAATAAACTGGAATTGCTACTATTTACAGAATTAACACACCATCAGAATGAAACATTGTTATGCACTTTTAATAAATTGATCATACATAAAATGACTAACCTCAACTGCTGTGACCAAGTACTGTTAAAAATGTAACTTTACAGACATTTTTACTTAAGCTGACCTAACTGTCCCTGTTAAGATATTCTTCAACAGAGTAGTAGTAGTTTCCAACCACAAAGTCTTTCAAATTCTGTTTAAACAGTGCTTTATCTGAAGCTAAGGTTTTAGTGGTCACAAGAAATTTATTGAAAATGTGTGTTCCTTAATTATGGACCCATTTTTGGTCCAAGGTAAGTGATTTTAGATATTTATGTAGATTGTTCTTGTTCCTAGTGTAGATACTATGTACTGAGCTATTGGTTGGGAACAGACATATTATTTGCAACAAATTTCATTAAGGAATAAATATACTGGGAAGCAGTGGTTAGAATACCCAGTTCCTTGAAGAGATTTCTGCATGATGATCTTGAATTTACACCGCAAATGTGTCTTATTACATGCTTTTGCACTCTAAAAACATTTGCTTGGTTTGACAAGTTACCCTAGAATATGATCGCATATTACATAATAGAATGAAAGTAAGCAAAGTATGCAGTTTTTTTTTTTTTTTTTTTTTTTTTTTTTTTTTTTTTTTTTTTTTTTTTTTTTAAAAATTTCCTACAACTGATAACATTTCACATTGCAAATACAGACTTGTTTAAGTGCTTCAGCAACTCTGTGTTATGCCCTTCCCAACTGAATTTATTATCAAATCCTAATCGCAGAAATTTAACACTGTCAACCTCTTCTACCTGCACGTCTTCATACGTTATACACATGCTGAAAGGAAATCTCCTACAGGTTCTGAGCTGCAATACTGTGGGTCTTTCCAAAGTTTAATGAGAGTGAATTGGCTTTAAATCATTTACTAATTGTCAGTGAAAATTTAATTAGCAGCCATTTCCAAATTTCTACTTGACTTGCTATTTATTGCAATGTTTTTATCTTCTGTAGACAAAACAAACATTGCATCTGGCAACGTAACAGAAGAGAGGTCATTAATGTACACAAGAAAAGGCAACAAACCCAAGAAGGAATCTTGAGGAACGTCACACGTAATTATAATTTCCAATCAGATGAAGAATAACTGCTTACTCCACAGGCATTTCATAATGACACACATTGTTTTCTGTTAGCTAGGTAAGACTCCAACAATTTCACAGCACTGCTAGTGCCAACATAATATTCTAATTCACTTAAGAGAATGCTGCAATTCACACTGTCAAAGGCTTTTAACAGGTCACAGAAAATGCCAGTAGCCTCTAATTTGTTATCTAATGAATTAAATACATTCTCACTGTACGTGTACATAGTCTTCTTTATATCAGAATTCTTAAGGAATCCCAACTGTGACTTGTACAATATATTACTTGCAGTCAGATGCTTAAATTTTGCATATTAGAAACTACAAAAACACAACATCCTATGACTAATACATAAATGAGATACAACTGGAGTCCACTCCCACAAATATCCAGATGTAACAATCTGTGGGGAAATGAAATCAAATCCTACATAGGTTCAGTCGCACATAAGCCAGGAGACTACATAGGTCCAAATCAGGAGATAGACTTCAGTTCCTTGGTAGGATACTGAGGAAATGCATGCAGTCTACAAAGAAGAATGGTATACAACATTCATGCATCATAAGCCACAATATTGTAAGTGCATGTGGGACCCATACCAAACACATCTAACAAAGGATATTAATTGTATACAAAGAAAGGCAGCATGAATGATCTCAAGTTTGGAGACCCCAGGAGAGTGTAACAAGAATACTGATAAACCCGAATTGGCAAACACATGGACACATATGCTAACTATTTCATGAAAGCTTACTTACAAAAGATTCAAGTATTATGTGAGGATGAACACACACACACACACACACACACACACACACACACACACACATATTTAAGCTGTGCTTCATACAGGAATGGCTTGGGAAGAAATTCTAGTACCTGGCACAATGGGAAGTACACATTGTCATGCATTTCACAGTGGTTTAAGGAGTGTAAATGTAGATCTAGATAACCTTACCAGAAGAAGGAACATGTTAATGCCACACTTAGTCCAAAACTGGGTATTGTACAACACAACAGAGTTGAAATTAGCCAAGAAAACAAACTTCCATGGTGTCGTAAAACATCTGCTACTGTGTGTGGTTCTGGCTAGCGAAAAGCATGAAGAGAGTAAATAAACAGTGTAATTTTTTTATGTTGTTAACCTAACTTGTTCCAAGTATGTACAAATACAAGAGAATTGTATGTTAATTAACCAAAAGATGTGGTGTGTTTGTTGCAGCGCTAGCCTCAGATTTGCGTGCGACGAGACTCAACACAAATAGAGTTTTCTGTCGTTTTTCTAAATATCTTCAGGCAAATACGGGGATAGATACTTTCACAAGGCCACAGCTGACCGTTTGTCCTGTTCTCTTCTCTTTAAATACAACAAAACTCCTATTATTCAATATTCTAACAAAATAAAGCTTGCTGACAGCCATAAGTTCACTAGTTGGTGGTTCATGACAGGTCCTTTATTGTCACATTGAAGATCAGAGTAGTATTAAAATATGTCTTTCATCAACCTTTGCAGCCAACATGCTCCTTGATATTCTGAGGTTAGTGTTATAAACCCCATTGTCAGAAATAAGATTGGTGGATGCTTGTTGCAAATTGATGCTCCACATGATTTAAGTAGGGTTGGGTTGTTTGGGGGAGGAGATCAGACAGCGAGGTCATCGGTCTCATCGGATTAGGGAAGGACGGGGACGGAAGTCGGCCGTGCCCTTTCAAAGGAACCATCCCGGTATTTGCCTGGAGCGATTTAGGGAAATCACGGAAAACCTAAATCAAGATGGCCGGACATGGGATTGAACCATCATCCTCCCGAATGCGAGTCCAGTGTGCTAACCACTGCGCCACCTTGCTCGGCCATGATTTAAGTAAAAATCATTTTGGTGAGTTGATTCTTGAATACTGATAGCCTGGAAGCATGCCTCAAAGATGACATAATATTTTGGAGGTTGTTCCTTTACTAATTTTGGCATAATTTACATCTCAGTATTCAATGATACGGTGGTGGTGTTCTTTTGAGAGTAGTGGTGCCATGTCTTTTACTTCTTAGAGACACTATATAATTCTCTTGACTGTCTGCAAGTGAGGCATACTACAGCTATTTATAAAATAAAATGCCTCATCTTTCTGTAGTGTATTTCTCTCCCACTCTCTTTCTCTCCCCCTCTCCATTTATGATTCATCTCTTGGATGATGTACTTATTCTTAATTAGCTGCACTAAAATCCATCATACTGTACTTATTTATGATATGATTTATGTAGTGAGAGTCACAGATGGCCTTATTTACAATCTTGTTTAATGCAAATGGCTAACCAGATAAAAAAATGTCCCATGATCCTGGTTTTCTTCTTTGAAAAGAATTTTTAAATTTGTATTTATTATTACTGAAAATCAACATGAAGTTTACATACACTGTATGATCAAGACTTTCTCTGCTTTATCTATCTGAAAAATACTTCATTCTTCTGCTGTTCTATTGAAACACAAATTTATCAGCAATTAGTTTAGCTTAAAATTCCAGCTGTAATTTTCTTGCTTTACAACAACGTCTACGTGTTACCCTTAGACACAAATGCCCGTAAGGGCAGGTGTGCACAAAATCAGCTCGAAAATTTGAATTACCTATTTTTTCATTTCAAATTCACTGCAGTTCTATTTCAGAATCCTTTGACACTGTTTCAGTTTACTCATACTTTATTTTTTCCATGAACTGAAGATATTACATCAATTCTTTAGAATGATCAGTAGTACTACCATTACGTCAGGAACGTTAAAACTTAAACTTCTCCCATGATAGATGTCACACAGATACTTCCTTGTTCCTGATATGAATATTAAAAATGATATCTTGTTTACATCCAACCATTCTGACACAATGATCATTGTACATGTGTATGGCAAAATGAGCAGTGTAACAACATTTGATAGTAATTAACACTGTCAATTTACATAACCAACTAAGATTTTCACTTTAATATTTATTATTTAACTAGGGTCACTTAGCTCTAAAAAATATGATGAAGTGTGAAGAGTGGCACACACTGAACACCATTTTAGATTAATATGGATTGGTTATGAGCTGAAACTGGTAATCAGTAAAGGCAATTTGCAATCTTGACATGGAATTTTTATCTACACATTTTAAATCAACAGGTCACAGAATAACAACTGCATAGGATGTTTTTGGAACTGAATGCTGTACTCCAGGAATTGTTGCAGTGTCTGTTACCTATGGTGTTTAGCTAAGGCTAACCTTCATTTAGCCACAGCTTTAAAAACATCAAAGTCCCACCAGAAAACACACTGTTTCACAGAGTAAAAATTTATTTTCCATTGGGGTATTGAGTTGTTATTTGTTAGATCTATGGCTGACATAAGTGAGGTGTAAGCTTCCCTTGATGTCCATGCCAGATTCTATTTTCTGAGTACTTCCTGTATGTTTTATTTTTTTCGCAGTAGGAATCTTTTATTTTCCACAGGCTGTTTGAATAATACCTCTTTCTCACACTTGTCTCAAGACCCAATACTACTTGAATAGGGAAAATGGTCTGATCCCATAGAATACCAAAGTAGCACCCCTCACCCCCACATCACAAATATAATCCTAGACGGAAAAATAAATCATATTATATTTACTATCATCACCGGAAATGAGGAATGTCCTACCCACTAACCTTTTCACTCCTCCCAAAGCAGTACTTCGTCACATATACAATATATGAGAGTAAGTCAATTATTATCCACAAAGTAGTTATAAAATTTTATTGTAATCAAATAGGAAACATAAGAACATCATTTTTCGACATAGTCTCCTTGTGTTTCAACACACTTGGTCCATCGCTGTACAAGCTTCCTGATGCCCTCATTAAAGTAGGTTCTCGGTTGAGCTGCGAGCCAGGAATGCACTGCTTCTTTCACTGCTTCGACCAAGTCAAATTGACAGCCCCTGAATGCCTGTTTGAGTGGACCAAACAAATGATAGTCAGAAGGGGCAAGATCGGGACAATATGGAGAATGATCCAGTGGTTCAAATTTGAGTTTCTCGAGCATTTCAACAGTGTGGTCAGCAGTATGCGGAAGGGCATTGTCATGCAACAACACAACACGTTTTGACAGCAATCCTCGGTGTTTACTTTGAATTGCAAGCTTTAACCTGGCAGTAAGCATCTCAGTGTAACGTACACTGCTAGTTGTTGTGCCCTTTTCCCCATAATTTTCTAGTACCCTGTAGATGGTTGGGTCTTGGAACTTTTTCTCGTATGGCGAATTTGGATGTTTCCATTCCATACTCAGCCGTTTGCTCTCCGGCTCGTAATGATGGATCCATGTTTCATCACCAGTATTGATACTATCTAAGAAGTTGTCCTCTTCATTACCATAGCAATCCAAATGTTTCTTGCAGATGTCCAAGCGCGTTTGTTTATGCAACTGTGTGAGCTGTTTTGGGACCCACCTTGCACAAACTTTACAAAACCCAAGTCTGTTGTGGATGATTTCGTAGACAGAACCATGAAAAATTTGCAGACGATGTGCCACTTCATCAATAGTTAATCGTCTGTCTAACACAACCATTTCATATGAACGCTCAATAGTTGCTTCAATTGTGGTGGTAAACATTTGTCCGGCTCCTTCATTGTGTGTGCCACTTCGTCAATAGTTAATCATCTGTCCATGACAATCATTTCACGTGAACGCTAATGGTTTCTTCAATTGTGGCGGTAAACGGTCGTCCGGCTCCTTCATCGTTTGTAACACTTGTGCAGCCATTTCGGAATTTTTCAATCCGTTCGTAGACACGCCGTTGTGGCAAAACACTGTTCCCGTACTGTACCGAAAGTCTTTCATGAATTTCAGCCCCTGATACGCCTACTGACCACAAAAACCAGACCACTGAACGTTGCTCTTCTTTGGTGCAAACAGACAGTGGAGCAGCCATGATTAACAGCACAGCAGCAATAATGAAACCAACCTAGCAGCTTGAAAATTGCAAAGATGTAACAACAAATAAACAAAGCACATGTCATCAATGTAAATTGACAGTACTAGCAAAATAAACAAATATATAACTAAATTGTGGATAATAATTGACTTACCCTCGTACCTGTCCATTCTTATGCCACACCCACTCCCTAACTTATCCCACATGGCTCACACCCCTCTGGAAGATAATGATATGTAACTTGCCTGACACACCTACTCAGCACATCCTACTCCAGTACTGTCACAGGCTTATCCTCTACTATCAGAGGCAGGACTACCTGTGAAAGCAATTGAGTCATTATCAGCCCTGGTGCATTTTCTGCACAACATTTTATGTGGGTATTAAAACCAACCAGCTACCTCCCCTCCCCCCCCCCCCTCACCCCACACACACACACATGAATGGCCACCACAAACTGTGGCCAGGAGCAGAGTTCACCACTCAGTTGCAGAACGCAATGCTGAGCACAACATGCTTAGTTTCAATGGCTGCTTCACAGGTTATGCCTTCTGGATCATTCCCCACAAAACCTACTCCACTGAATTATATAGATGGAAGCTGTTCCAACATATTCTCTGATCCTGTAATCCTCCTGACACCAATATCTGTTAACCCCTTACCCCACATTCATATCCACACCTACCCCAGTACCCTAATTCCACTTATCCTGTACCTACAGTCTCCCTTTTCCATTATGTTTCCACCTCCTAATCCAGTCCTCCACATCACCGGATGCTGTAAAAGCTCATCATTGCAGATGTGACAAGTGCCAATCTGCATTCCCTTTCCATCACGCACTGGCCTCCTCTCCGCCCCACATTCCTATACTGGCACCTACTGACACCCCCCCAGCCATCAGCCATACTCCCCAAGCCTGCTTCAACTGTTCACATATATTCAAGGAGATGAAAATTAACAATTATTTCCATGACATAATAATTTAGTACAGACACAATTCTTATTGTGACTTCTACCCCATCCCCCGTTTATTTGTTTAGCAACATTTTCTAATTTTCATGTGAAGCAATCAATGACATCTATATGCTACTAAAATGTGTTACACATAAACACATTGCCTATGCGATATTACCTTGGGTATTTGTGACAGCAGCCCTTCAAGTCTCTGAACAGTAATCCGAGGGTTAGCACGAAGTGCATCAAAGATGTCACGCACTTTGGTACGTGTCTGTTCTGAGATGCCTCGATGGTTACCTGCAGACAGCAAGGCACTGCCTGATTGGAAGAAATTGCTGAGTGCACCACCCATGCCTAGGGTGGCTGTGTGAGCCCTCAGCTGGCAAGAGGCAGCGCCACAAACACACCGTGCACTTCTTGCCCCTGAAATTTAAACATGGCATATAAAGCTCCAACTGACTGCCTGTCAGTACCAAAAGTGTTAGTACATTAACATACATGAATTACGAACAGTATAAGGTGAAATTGTTCAGACTGAGGTTCATATGCAGACACTATCATTCTTGGAAAATTACTCTTGTTGCTTGTGCCATCCATGCACATTTCACAAACTGACTCTGATCTTTTGCAATAAACACCGAATACAGTACATACTACACTAAAAAGTAAAATTATTTCATGGCAGTACTAAAACCAAAGTCATGGTCAGGTAAACCTCTACTACACCATTCTCCAGCATGTTCTTTTTCCTTGATTGCTATACCGATGGCTTGAGTCAGAGAGCCTATTTCCATTCAGAACATTTGGATATGAGCTAGTGGTATGCAGAAAGTTTGATATGCACAGAAGAGTGAAAAAGAAAACCAAGTGTTCTGGTGCAAATCTCAATTTGAGGCACAATTTTAACTTATCTCAAACTTTCAGCGCAGTGCATAAATATATAGAACAGAAGCCCAGTTAAATTATTTTGGTTGTTTATTACCTTTCAAAATAAAAAGAGGATTCGAAGGATGGGATGATAAAAACAAGCTATGAATTTAACTTTCTTTTCATGCTGTGGAGTACCTTCCAAGCTTCACTGCTTCTGGTGTCATATATGTAATAAGACATAAAGTAATTAGTGACTAGTAAATATTCTGGTTGATTCAAGTATGAACTGAAGAGATTTAGCCCTTCTACTACATATTAACTGTTTCTGTTAACTAATTTGTATGTATCCTTAATCACTTAAATAGGACCTGTAGAACAGTGTCATTCCAAGGGAGGGTCATATCATTTATTTTATTTATTTATTTGGTGTTCCACAGATTCCATCGCGAGTGAATTGCTCATACGTACATTGTGTCATAAAAATCTGTTTGTCTCTTACAGACAGTGAGAGTAGGTATTGAGAAAGAGAAACTTAATAGTGCAACAGTGACAAGAGGAAGAGGGTTTCAAAATTATCAGACCATAAAAAGTGACACACTAACGAAACGGTTTTGTAAAATTCACAGGACAACAGAATGAAAGCACATAGCTTATTGCAGTCTTGTTCACAGACTTGACCACATCCCTATACATGTTTTTCTACCTTGCAAAGCATTATCATCATGCCCTCAACCAAATAGTTTACAAGAATTTGAGGAAATTGTGATTTTGATCCTTGGAGCAGAAAGTATTAATCTGAGAAGCCCAAATTATCGTATTATACAGATTAAATGGTTGAAGATTGCTGTTAGTTGCATGACAAGATGACTGTACATATGCCTCTCTAGCTACACGTGCCACGTGTAAATAAATGGTATTCTTCGACAAATATTAGTATGATCATCAAACATTAAATTTGTTAAATTAACATTTGGTGATAAAAGCAACTATTTATTATAACACAGGAAGCAGTAGCTATTTGCAAACTAGTGGCATTTCTGATAATATTACTGTTTTAAATATGCACATATGTTTTATAGCAGTTTACTAATAGCTGATTATCAATGCGATTGTCAATGTATCACTCAGGCTCTTGAAGGTTGTACACGATGTGACATGTGGAACTCGGTGAATGAATGAATATGTGAACTTTATGTATGCATCTTGACAAAAAAAAAAAAAAAAAAAAAAAAAAAGCTGAAGTTTTAGCAACAGCAATAGCGATAACTGTGCATCACACATCAAAAGTTACACCTCTTTATCTAATTTATAGTGATTGATGATATATAATTTACAGTGATTTTTGCTACAGGTTTTAATCACATAAATGTGTTTCTCATTGTACCTGGACCTTTTATATGACTGTGATACCTAACAGACACAACAATGCACACAAGTAAGTGAGTTATCATTTTTACAATGTATTAGCACTTTTAGCCAGTTTTCTTCTCCTTTAGGTGGTCTTTGAGAACCACAGCAACATAAAAGCTACAACAATATTTATTCAGTTACCATAAAACATGCTGAACTAAAACGAAATTGGCGAGCCTAAAATGAATTTTCTCCCTATACTCATATACAAGAATAACTGCCACTTCAGTTGCACCAATTTTGTATAAGCTACAATATAGCCAGAAAGGAAATAATAGAGGAGATCTATTTTATTTTTAAAATAAGGGGTATTCTGATGTATTAACTGTAAATTGGCAAGCTGTCATTGTTGAGGAATACCGAAATCAGTCACAAAGACTTGGAAACAGAGAGAGAAATATTACTACTATAAAGAAATAAAACTGAATTTCCAATCCAGAAGAAAGCCCTAATAAATTGACTAACAAGCAGACACAACAGATTTCTGGTGACAATTTTACTATGTGGTCAGTCAGATGGATCACAGCAAAGAATTTAACGTTTCTAATAGAATAGTAACTGTTTTCACAAATCAGCAGCAGAGGGATTAAGAATTTTTTTTTAAGAACACAGTCTACCTCTTATCATATTATGCAGTTCTAGAGCAATGACAACCCTCCTTATACAAGTGATACACTCTTCCACTGACATATTAAAACTATAGCATTGAAAATGCAATACTTGGCATTTCATGAGAAATTTACACTGATAGCATGCATGGCACTCCAAACAATGAAGAATTTGCACTGACAGTCTGCATAGCATCCCCAACCATGGCCCCTCAGGATCAGATGCTACTGCTATTCACAGTGTATCACTCAGATAATTGTTACCATATGATGCTCATTAATAACCAGATGTGCTTCTGAGTGGCAGATAATGAAAACCTTATGAACAGAGTGAATGAATGCTTCCATACTTTTGTTACTGAACTCGTTTATGGTCCTAATTCCGCCCCCCCCCCTAAAAATGAATCTGTGTGTGTGTGTGTGTGTGTGTGTGTGTGTGTGTGTGTGTGTGTGTGATAGAGAGAGAGAGAGAGAGAGAGAGAGAGAGAGAGAGAGAGAGAAAGTCAATATTTCTTCACTGTGTGAAGACTAATGCTCTGTATGCTACACTTATCTAAAAGATGTCAGATTTCAGTTGAGAATGTTGTGGGAGGTGGGAGAAATATATTCATTAATAAATACTATAATAAAATCTCACGATGCATTGAACGTCTCCAAAAAAACAACAGTCCCGTTAGTTTTTCTTATCACACAAGTCCACTGAGTTATTCACAAAGGTCTGCAGCATCTTAAGCAAATGTTTATTACATCTCGACATTAGCGTATAATGATGATGGAAATAGTCGTTACCGTGACGACATGATGAAAAAATTGAATGAACCCTTCTTGATACAATAACCCCTCCACTGTTACCCATTAAAAATTAATAATTTACAAGATGCATCAATATAAATAACTTGTCACACTGTTTGTGAGGAAGCATTGGAAAAATGAGAATCTCGCATGTGACGTACTACTTGTTACACAACGCTTTTAGATCCCATTTTGGTCCGTGTTTTTAAGGATTCACTGTCAGTGAGCCGTAAATAATACTCATTACGTATTAAATCACAAGTGCGGCTTCCATAGCCACCGTCGCCCTCATATACATTTGGTCTTCTAGAACTAAAGTGTATTCCCCTGCACAAATTCTTCCTTCCGTACCTACGAAAATATAAGGGGACATAGCAATGGCTAGTAATCCCTTTGTTTTGACTGAATCTGTCAGGTTCATAATATGGTTCGGATTACTTACATATATTTTATAGGTTAATTGACGGTAGCTATAATGATGCTTTTTGTTCGTGATTAAGAGCAATTGTTGATTCATAAAGTAGCAAATTAAGAAATGAAGTTGCAAGCCAGGTAAAGTGTAGAATTACAAACAAGGAAATCAGCATTCGCAAGCAAAACCGATGAGTATTTATGAAAATATAACGTGTAATTACCATACGGTTTATAAAACAGTGGACAAAATTTATCCTCGTCATTAAGTAATCACATTGTATCTTGGTTCCCTTAGCACCACTCTCGATATTGTAACAGAGGTCACTAACTGTACAATAAGCAGACGAATCCCTGTTTGTCAGGTGAATAATAGTGGCAGCTCTTCGTCATTCAAAACTGACTGAAGATCTATATTCTTTATTTACTTTTACTACTTATTATCACAGCAAGCATTGTATCATATTCTGTTATTAACGTATGCTCCTTAAAATTCCAATGAAAACTTATCCACTTCGGAACTGGACTACAGTGCTTTCCGTCAATTGCAGCGCTTTCGTTACTCAACATACCAACGATGTATTTTGTGACAGTAGTATAAATACATTGGCAGGTCAAATCTCAAATTAACTAAATAAGCTCTAATATTCAGTGCTTTTATTTCGATTCAATGGCGAATCATTTCACGTTTGTCACTATAGGTTTTCATCCCACTGTTTTTCTTGCAGGTAAGACGCACCTAGTATATCTGTAGCCATGAACGTTGTTAGCATAGTTTGACATAAGACTGTGTTATTTGTTTAGTAAACTCTTTGAATTGAAAAGTTGGAGCGAGTTTGAATGTGTTTATTGTTCATATTCGTTGTGCAAGAAGCAGTTATAGTGTATGTGTTTGGCACATAGTAATGTGTTACATTTATTAAAGAGTTTTTATCGTATTTTATCAGTAGATGTTTAGTCAATGTTGGAGACCTTGTTTCTGTGAGGAAAATTTTAATTTATGACAGAAAAAGAGAACTAAATTGTCGCGTGTACAATGGAAAGCGGCATGGATTCCTTTGCAGATTCTGATAACATAAATACTTCTACACCTTGGAAACTTCGTTTTATCAAGTCACCCGTTGTGTCGTCACCTATTTGTAAACAAGTTGACACCGGTTTTCAATTATTCGTGTCAGGTTTACAAGAAAAAGTTTCGTCCGCAGAAAACAGCCTGACGGAAGATTCAGAAGAAAAGATTCAGACAGTTTCGATTAAAGAACAGGAAGGACTTCCCTGCGAAGATATTGGTGATGAAAAAACAATAGCATCCTGTAGTACAGAAATGGGAAGTACATCAACTACTGTCAGCTCGGTCATCTGCTCGCAGACTACAGACACACTTCCATCTTCGAAGTTATGGAAACCGTTTGATATATCGTACGATAGCTTTATTGTACTTGATGAAACTATTATGAGCGATGAATCGAATGAGGCAGATTCATTTAAAAAATGTGATGAAAATTTTGCAAAGAACATTTCTGGCATTTTACCCCTCGATGCTGCAAAACTCGTGTACTCTCCCAAATTTGATGCCACGAAGTCAGGTATTCGTACAAACTTAATATCAGACGATGGGAAGAATGTAAGAAATGAAGTTAAACCGAAGCCTATGATACCAGAAGAAAACGTTCTCCAGGACACCCAAAATGTGGCTTTAGTTACACTAGGCCTTAACCGGAATGAAAATAATACAAGAGAAGGGGAAAAGAATGTTAATGTGCAAAACAACCCATTACATTCTGCGGAGGCTGTCAAACCAGATTCTGTATCCAGTACTTTGGTGATAGACAAATTTGAGCCAAATGCCACTTCAGAACAGATACTACGGAGCACTGGAAAAAACGAACAAGTTATTTCTGCTGATCAAAGGGGCGACAAATTAGGACAAATTAAGTCTGATATTGAGGAAACTGGAAAAATTGAAAAAATGGAGCCTAAGAGTGGGGAGACTGAACATAGAATGTCTGACAGTGGGGAGTCTGGAAAGCTTGAACAAGTGAAGCGTGATAATTTGGGGGTTGGACAGATTGAACAAGTGAAGTCTGAACGTGGGCAGACTGAAAAATTGAAGTCAGATGTGAGAGATACAGGAAAAACTGAACAATTGAAGCCTGCCAGTGGGATTGCCATAAAGATTGAACAAGTAAAGTCTGAAAGTTTAGAGACTGAACAAGTGAAACATGACAATTTGGAGACTGTACCAGTGAAATCTGATAATAAAATGTTTATAAAGATTGAACAACTGGAGTCTGACAATTTGGATACTGAACAAGTGAAACTTGACAATTTGGAGACTGAACAATGGAAGTCTGACAATGAGGTGTCTATAAAGAGTGAGCAAGTGAAGTTTGATGATGAAACTGCAACTGAACAAGTGAAGCCTGACAATTGGGTAACTGGAAAGATTGAACAAGTGAAGCCTGACAATGGGGTAACTGGAAAGATTGAACAAGTGAAGCCTGACAATGGGGTAACTGGAAAGATTGAACAAATGAAGTCTGACAACCTGGAGACTGTAAAGATTGAACAAGTGAACTCTGACAATTTGGAGACCAGAAAGACTGAACATGTGAAGCCTGACAGTGGGGAGTTTGTGAGCAGTGATCCAGAGGAGAATGCGGACAATAATAATCCTGAATGGGAACTTTTGAAAAAGCTAGAGACTGATGAAGAACGTTACAAGGCTGTGAGATTGCGATGGAGGAATCTTGTTATTCCAAATCCCAATAAGAACCTGACTTACCGTAGTCGGGGGTACTGGATTACAGATAAAAATCAAAAACAAATATCTGAAGTCAAACCTAATCCTGTGGTTACTGGTAAATCAAGAAAACGTACACATTCTGCAGACCCCACTGAGCACCACGTCCCAGTGAAACGGCAGAGGACATTCTCTTGTACAGAAGTATTCGATAGAAAGATGCTTGATGTTCAGAAAAACCTGAGCAGAGAACGGAATGCCATTCTTCAGCAACATGAGCGAGCTGTACAAAACCTTGTGAACAAAACAAACCATCAACTTCGATGTTACTCACCAGGAAGTTTTAATGATGAGCGTATTCGAGCACTTCATGTCCAGGTAACACATTCATTTATGATAGGCCTGTCTATTTAATAATCATTGTGTTTGTTTTAAGTCAGGGCACAAATAAAAAAAACACTAAGTGTTAGAAACAATGATTTCGTACCATTGTATAGAGCTGTTAAAAACAACTTCAGTTTTACATAGTTTTTTATGGGTCAAATAACAAACAAAATACTTTTTTTTTTATATGCACAGACAGACGACTGCTATTTCCCACAATTATCTGCTTCCACCTTTCCTTTTGCTGCCATCAGTTCCCAGTCTTAAGCATGTTAAACTTGCTCAAGGAGCCTATATTGTTAGAAGAGGCAAGGTTCAGAGAAATAAAATCCCATGCGGATTTAAAGCACTCTGGAGAGTAATTCAATATTTTAAGTACTGACTGATGCAGTCTGACACGTAGAAATAACATTCATGTGTGATTATGAATTGTAGGAGGCTTCAACAGTAATAGCAGTTAAAAATAGCTTTTAAAAACATGATGATATTACTGCACTGTTTTGAGGTATGAACATGTGCAGATTATATTTGGTAGATGACCAAAGATTTTTGTGGCAGCATAATTCGCCCCTTTCTGTAAAAAATTCAGATTTAATCCAGAGTAGTGAAGACTATCTTTCCTTGCAGCTACAACGCTAGAAGAAAGGATGATCACTATTCTGGGTTAAATATGACTTTGGCACAGAAAGGGGTGGATTATGCTGCCACGGAAACAGTTGGGCATCTACTAGATATCATTGAAAGTGTTACAGATAGCCAGCTGGCATTCAAAAACAATTAAAAGTATTTCTGAATGACAGTTCCTTCTACTGAGTAGATGAATTTTTAGATATGAAGCAGCAATTTGAAAAAAGGAGGGGAGAATTTTGTTCCTAAGGAAAACTTATGTTAAGCTGATATGTTCCACATCATTATGAAATTTTGCATTTATGATCTATGAAACAAGTATTAATGTAATGTAAGTGATCTTAATTGGACAAACTCAGGTGTTGTATGAGGCTAAAAGATAAAAATTCTTACCATTACATTGCAGTCACAGTATATTTTATAAAACTGAAATCAATTAGAAACAGCAGAATTTTGATAAAACATTTTTAGCAACTGGTCAGTATGTAATAATAGTTCTCATGTTTATGCAACAGAGGCAGTTGAGGCAGAGCATGTGTGACAGCAGTAATCCTCGCTTATGAAAAGGGTATTCAGGTCAAGGATTCTACAAGGTTCCTACCCTCGCAATTGCTGTAACACTTGCCAAATACTCCCAGCCACTGTGGCTGCCTCCAGTGCTCCTTACGGTAAATAAAAGTCAGAGCAATCTGTGGAATCCTGCATGTTGTTTACCCACTACACGTGCTAACTTCTCAGCATTTCATGTAGGCGTGACCACCAAGAAAGTGGCTGAGTATGTGAATGAACACAGAATTGGGTCAGCTGAAATTACTAACAAGAGATGTTGACTTCATCCACTGACATAACAAAGATGGGGCACATGATGTTACATATATGTAAACAGGAAGAGAAGAGAATGCCAGCAATACTCTCTTCTGTCTATATTATTTTATGAAATGTAGGTTGCAGTGGCAGACTGATCTGTAGCGTAGTCGACAATATGGGATAGGTTGAAAGATATCAAATTTGTTGTGAATTGGCAAAGCCAGCAAATGTGAATTTTACAAAGTTATTCACAGAATGCAAATTTCATGACATCAGCTGCAATTGGTATTGAAATATTACCCAGTTGCGACGTATGAAAATTTATGTCGGACTGGGACTCGAGCGCAGATTTCCCACTTACTGCGAGTGGTTGCCTTAATCACTTCAGCTATCCATGCATGTTCCTGGCCCGACACAAACCTCCAGGAGTAACGACTGATGTCTTTATATCATAGTCATACGTATCTCTCCTTTTAAACTTGCAACAGTACTTGATTCCCACTTTGAGAAAATGACGCTGTCACAAGGAATCAAGACCATTTTTATTGTCATATACTCCATCTCAGCTTTATGAAACTTACACATGAATCGATGATCAGCAGCTGTGTGAAGTAGTACTCCAAATTATTTGCTGAATGCAAATTTCTTGAAGTCAGCTGCAATGGGCATAGATGTATATTACCAACTTGTGACCTACCCAATTGTTGAACACGCTCTACAGCTTGACTCAAGGGATCTGACTGCTTGCTAAACCAAATGGCCTGTTTGAATCCTCCTACCCAGTTCAAGTTTCTCAGAACTCCAGAAATAAGAACTTATTCTTCAGTGTATCCCTGCATCAACCGTTATCTGCACCATTACTTTTTAATCTTAATCTTATTTCCTCTCTTTTATTCTCTCTGTGTCATCCTTTCTGTGTTCATCATAGTTCTGAATTGCAATATTCATTGCACTTGTAATTTCTCATCATCAATATTTGCTTCTCACTGTGTCCTTCTCTGACCCTTCAAGTCCTGGATTCTAGTTGGGGAGGGTGGTGATTTCTCCTTGTTTCAGTCCCTCCAGGATGGCCCCAGATCCATTCCGCCTACTGTCAGAATGAGTACTGGAGATCTTTCCCAGGGGTAAAGGATAGCTGGGATGAGAGAGACTTCGTAATGCCACAGGGGATAGAAAGTATGCACTCTGCCAGCAGTCGGGCCATTAGTTCGGTCAAGGGCTTACACCACAGACTTTATCTTCTACCTTTTCAGTGTGTCCTGTTATATTTCAATTGAAGGAGGCACAGTGATTTCTCAGACATCTTCTGCTTCAACTTTGTCTCTCAGTAGGTGTGTCCCTCGCATAAATGTAGGATTTCCTTTAAGTATCTTGTAAGATATGTCATAAGGCCAATACTGCCTCATGTGCCCCTACTTTCCTGCAGAACCCAAACCAATGTTCCCCATAGACAGATTCTTCCAGTTTTCCCATTGTTCTATAAATAATTCATTTCAGTATTTTTCAACCATTACTTAATTAACTCATATTACAGCACTTTCCTCTTTCAGAATAGAAATTATTATATTTTAATTTAAGTCAGCAGGTGTTATGGCTGTCCTGATAACTTGCACACAAGGTGGAACAGTTCTGTCATAGCTGAGTCTACCCAGGTTCGAAATTATTCTGGAAAATTGTCATCCACTCCAGGGGCCTTGTTATGACTTAGGTCCTACAGTATCCTGTTGAATTCTTCTCGCTGTATCACACCTCTACTACTACTCTTTCTAAAAAGATTGTCTTAAGGTTCATTTCTCCTGTATATACAGGGAGTACATAAAGTCCAGGAAAACTCTCCATTATTTATTGCACAAGAACCAAACATTGTACACGTATCATGTATATGTCATTTTGAAGAGAAACCCTGAAAGTTTTTCACACACACACACACACACACACACACACACACACACACACACACACACCATTGCAGTGCAGTTTGGTAATTTGCCAATAGTCAGTGCTAGTCACAAACATGGTGAGTTCAGGTGCGGAGCTAGCTTTCTGTGTGTTGGTGTTCAACGGATGTTTAGAACCAAGTACCATAAGAAGCCACCAACAAGGAAGACCATTTATCACTGGCACAACAAATTTGTTATAACGCGTTGCTTGTGCCCGGCAAATAGAAGCGGACGTCCCACTGGGAGTGAAGTGAATGTGGAGCACATACAAGAGACATTCATAAGGAGTCCCATGAACTCAAAATGGCTCCAGTGACAGTGTGGAAGTCCTGTGACCATTCAAATTGGACCTAGTGCAGAAGCTCAATGACGACGACAAAGACAAGTGTTTTGAGTTTTGTTCGCATTTCCAACATTTGAATGAAGATGGGGATGGCATTGTTGATCACCTAATTTTTAGTGATGAAGCCACTTTTCACACAAATGGAAAGTGAACAGGCATAATTGTTGAATCTCAGGTACAAAGCGTCCACACGAATGCATTAAATTTGAATGTGATTCCCCAAAGGTAAATGTTTTTTGTGCCTTGTCACATTGAAAACTGTGCGGGCCATTCTTCTTAGCAGAGAGCACCATCACTGGATATTCCTACTTGGACATGTTGCAGCAATGGCTGATGCCTCAAATGCAGTCGGACTCTCCAATCATCTTTCAGCAGGAATGGTGCTCTTTCCATTTTCATTGTGAAGTTCATGGGTACCTGAACACAGAGCTGCCGCATCAATGGACTGTCCATGCTACAGAAGGGAACGGCTGTTTCATGAAATGGCCTCCCCAGTTACCAGATATCCCTCCGTGTGACTTTTTTCTGTGGGATACATTAACGATATGGTGTATGTACCATGTGATGTAGCAGAGCTCCAGGAGAGAATTCGGGAAGCGACTACCACAGTCGAGGATGCCATGCAGGGATGGGCATGACAAGAATTCAATTATCGTATTGACATCTGCCAGGTCACTCGTGGCTTGCATATCAAATGTTTGTAAAAAAAAAATTTCCAGAGTTTCTCTTCAAAATGCAACATATGATGTCTGTACAGTGTTTAGTTTTTGTGCAATAAATAATTGAAAGTGTTGCTGGACTTTATGTACACCCTGTATATTCCTTCCATCTTTCAGCTTTTACTTATTTTCTTAACACTGGCTTGCCATGTGATTTAATTTTCTCATAGGTGGCATGTGTCGTTCCCCTAGTCAAGCATGCTTCTGCAGCCTTTCATTTGTGCTCTAGCCCTACCTGCTTAAGCATCTTGTACTTTCTTTCATTCTCACATTTTAAATATTTATGGTCTTCTTTGTCTGCTTCATTTACTGCATTTTTATATTTCCTGCTTCTATCAGTAAAATTCAGTTTCTTCTTCTTCTTCTGATTATTATTTTATTTATTCATTTATCCAGGAATAAATAGCTCCAATATACATACACATAGAATATGTAAGTGTATTTTTGAGGATAGGACAGGTGTTCGGCTGTGGCTTGCTGAAGGAACCAACGTGACATTTACCTGAAAATAGTTAGGAAAACCTAGATCAGGACTGCTAGACAGAGCGAATAAAAAGGCAACCTGTCTTAACAACTCCACGTTTCATCCAGTTTATCCACACTGTAAAATGGTTTGTTGATGAGACAATTTGCACCAAACATCTTATGATAAAAACGTAGTTTTGACCACAATCATTTGCATCTCCGCATCCACCCTTCAGTCTGCCTGGAAAACTTGAATCAGCGTCTCCTCAAATGAGAGATGTTGAACTCACAAGAAGACTAAACATTACTATAATGCACTATAGATCATGGCCCACTGGCTCGTTAAAGCACTACAGTGTGATTACGCATTGCAGTGTGACAGGGTGCTGAAATTATCACCTTTTATTAATAACCATTGCTCTGAGACCTGTAAGTTATCTTCAAGTGTGTAGTGTGTTTTACCTACAAATTATGTTTTAGCTACCTTCCTAAATAGATGTACTTTTAGTAAGCTATGGAACCCCTATCAGATTCGATAATGAATTTGTAACTGAGTTAGTCCATCTTCTGACTATAATCTATTAGAGATCCTATTCCTATTTCTTGGAAAAAAGCACAGGTCACACCCTTCTACAAGAAGGGAAGTGGAAATGATCCAGAAAACTACCATCCAATATCTTTGACACTGATATGTTGTAGAGTGTTAGAACATATTCTGTGCTAAAACATAATGAGGTATCTTGAAAGAATGACTTTGTACAAGCCAACCAGCACAGATTCCGAAAACATCAATCATGTGAAACCTTAACTCGCAATTTTTTTACATAATATACTGAGTGCTTTTGATTAAGACAATGAGCTAGAGACAGTATTTCTTGGTGTCAGAAAAGTGTTTCACTGAGCACCACACTACCCTTATGGTCAAATGTTCAATTATATGGGGTATTAAGTGAAATTTGTGACTGGACAGAGGACTTTTTTGGGAAGGACACAGCAAGTTCTCTTGCATGGAGAGTCCTCATCGGATGTTGAAGTGACTTCAGGTGTGCCCCAGAGAAGTGTGGTGGGACCTTTGCTGTTCATGTTGTGTGTTAATGACCTTGTTTTAGCTACCTTCCTAAATAGATGTATTTTTGTAATCTACGGAATCCCTATCAGAATCTATACTGAATTTGTGGCTGAATTAGTTCATCTTCTGACTATAATCTATCAGAGATCCTAATCCTATTTCTTGGAAAAAAGCACAGGTCACACCCTTCTACAAGAAGGGTAGTGGGAATGATCCACAAAACTACCATCCAATATCTGAGTCTTTTTGCAGATGATGCAGGTATCTATATAGAGGTACTGTCTGCTAGAAGCTGCATAAATATTCAGTCAGACCATGATGAGATTTCAAATTGGTGCAGAGATTGGCAACTTGCTTTAAATGTTCAAAAATGTAAAATTGTGCACTTCACGAAACGAAAAAACATAATGTTAAAGTTCTGTGCCCTGTCAAATGTTTTTACAAAGATTTTAGGGAGAGGATTTCAATTTGCTCACTGTGTGACAAGCTAGCCCATATTTTATGTAAGTAGCCAGCCAATAACAATTTCCTGTGACATTCTTGTTGCTATGTTTCCCCTTTCCTTAGGTTTTACTTTCTTGTGTAGCATTTTCCTTCTTTTCCTCCTTTCTTTGAGTGTGTGCTTTAGTTTTCTTAGGTCTGTCCACATTCGTTCCTTTTAATGTGTGTCAGGGCGCTGGTGACCTCAATGTTGAGCGCCCATAAGCCCCAACATACCACCACCACCACACCATAATGTTGGAATTGGGCAGCCCATACAAATACCTGGATGTAACACTTTGCAGGGATATGAAGTGGAATGCTCTCATGGGCTCAGTCATGAGTAACCTCCCTCCAGGGGGTGCTCATCGTTCTTTCATGAGTTCGTGCGTGGCGCACATGGGCCCCAAGCCATTGCAGCCCATTCTTCCTTCCCTGGGTACATTTCCTTCACTGTGCCCCTACCTCCCCGTCCTCACTCCTTCCCCACTGCCCATTCCTTCCCCACTGCCCACTCCTTCCCCACTGCCCCCTCCTTCTGCTGTCTCGGTGTTCTGATTCATGTTGACCTGGCTATCCACGTAGTTCCCTGTATTGCTTTCAGTTTCGTTCTTCCTGCCTGTTCTACTTCATCCTTTCTGGCATTTACATAACCCGCTTGAAATTTGACCTCCACTTCTAAATTTTCTGTTTTTAGTGTAAGTCATTTGGGAAAGAACTCTCTCCCTAGCGTCTACAGTGTGGACTCCTCTCCCTCCTTCCTTCCCCGCTTTAGCCCCACTCCACTCCGCCAGGTCACCAGCATGTGTAGCCAGTTTTTGTGATGGGCTGTTATGTCCCAACCTAGCTGAGCCCCCAGACAACACAGGATCACACCACTGACACCTGAGCTGTTCCCTCTCCATGTATGCCAAGGAGTGGTTGCCTGTCTTCCCAGAGCACTGGAACTCCCGGCAACAACTGCCATACCAAGTGGCACCTGCTATGGCTATGTGGCACCCATGGGGAGAGCTCCTGATCAGAGTGGGTGGTATCAGGATGGATGCTTGGCACATGAAGCTTATCAAGCTGCAAAAATCTGGCTATCTCTTCAAATGGTAAAGGATCATTGAATGCTGCTTCCTGTGATCTGACAGCCTTCCCTTCCCTGGCTGCGTCCTGGGAGGAGGGCCAGGCTCGCTGTCTTGGGATGAAACACTTTCCCCGCTAGCTCATCTGTATGAGGACGGACGGGATACGTTCACTGCCAAAAAGCCATTGTTTTTTGTGGACAACATCAAGGACAAGTTTGATGAAGTGGAATCCCTCAGTAAGATGTGGTCAGGCTCCCTGTTGATCAAAGCTGCTTCTGCTACCCAATCAACTGCTCTTTGCGCTTTTGATCGTCTTGACAATGTCCCAGTGTGTATTACCCCTCACCAGTCTCTGAATATGATCAAGGGAGTGATTTTTCACAAGGACCTCATCCTGCAAACTTATGAGGAACTCTGGGCTAATCTGGAGTGATGCGGCGTTCATTTTGTTTGACATGTGCAGAAGGGTGATAAAGACAACTGCACCAATACCTGTGCTTTCATTCCGGCTTTCAGGGAGATACCCTTCCAGAGAAGGTCAAGGTTGTGTGCTACAGATGAGATATGAAACTATAGATCCCACCACTCATGAGATGCTTTCAACTGGTGCTGATAACCTCAGTGTTGTGCGCCCTGAAACACTAATCATCATCAACATCATCATCAGGTGCTTTCAATGCTTGCATTTTGGGCATGTATCTTTCTCTAAACACTTAAGTGCCATTCATGACACCTTTACTGCTATTGATCTCATGATCTCCTCCCTTGCTCTCATGGCTTCCCTACATAGGTCACGCCATGATGATCTTTGTGACAGTTACCACTTTCCAGTGATTCCATCATTCCTGTGCTGCCACCAGGCAGACAGGCATTCTGCAGGGCCAGTTGGCCTTTATATACATCAGCTGTGCACTTCCCCTCCTACCTCGTCCTTACCCCAGCCCAATCCCCCTCTCTCCTCCACCTACCCACTTCCCTCCTCTCAAAGGGAATTTTTGCGGGCTCTTACTTCTTACATAGCCCCAGGCCTGGATTCCATCCACAACAAGATGATCCAATACTTGGTCATTATGCAGAGGCAACATCTACTCAGGGTCTTCAAATGAATTTGCCCCACTACTACCTTCCCCTCACAATGGCGAGACAGTGTAGTTATCCCCATCCCTAAGCCCGGGAAGAACCCGACGTCTCTCGACAGCTAACTCCCAATTAGCGTGACAAATTTCCTTTGTAAACTGCTTGAGAGGATGGTTAGCTTCCAATTATGTTCGATACTCGAATCTCGTATCAGTGTGGCTTCTGGGAAGGATGATCTCCAAATGACCTTTTATTCAGTTTGGAAACACCAATCCGACAGGCTTTTCTTAACTGCCGGCACCTTCATGTGTTCTTTCTTGACCAACATAAAGCATATGACACGGCTTGGCACCATCACATTTTTGTTACACTCCATGGCTGGGGCTTTCACGATCCTCTTTAGATTTTTATCAGCGTATTCTTATCCCATCGTCGGCTCTTCCGGGTTCGAGTTGGCACTTCACTCAGCACCCCTCAGATTCAGGAGAATGGTATCCCACACATTTCTGTGTTAAGTGTCACTCTTCCTCATACTCATCAATGTGCTTGTAACATCTGTTGGGTCTCTGGTTACCCCGGCATTGTATGTTGACGATTTTCGCATCTGGTTCAGCTCCCACTTGGTAGCAACTGCTGAGCTCCGGATCGAAGGTGCCATTCGATGGGCATTTTCGTGGGCCATCTCCCATGGTTTCCAGTTTTCTCCCTCTAAAACACAGGTTATGCATTTTTGTCATTACCTACAGTCACCCTGATGCAGAACTTTATTTATCCGACCAGCTCCTAGATGTTGTTGCACAGTCCCATTTCTTGGTCCCTATCTTTGATAAAAAAAAGTTGAGGTGGCTGCCCCATATTCGCCACCTGAAGACTACATACATGCAGAAGTTTAATGCTCTCCACCTTCTGGACCACACGTCTTGGGGTGCAGACCGTGCTATTCTTCTCCATCTTTACTGTGCTCTGGTCTTGTCCAGACTAGATTATGGTAGTCAGGTTTATGGCTCAGTGGCTCCTTCCACTGTGAAAATACTTGACCCTGTTCACCATTATGTGGTATGTCGGGCTATTGGTGCCTTTCTCACGAGTCCCTTTAACAGTCTCCTCGCAGAAACTGGGATTCCCCTCTACAAATACAGTGGAGTCAACTCCTGGTTTCTTATGGAATTACTATATGCTGATTCCCTGACTAACCTGTGTACCCTGTCCTCTTCACAAACGAGGGATGTCTCCTTCCTGATAATCACCCACGGGTCGAATTGCCGGTTGGAATGTGTTTCACTACCCCCTTGTCGGCTCTCCATCTCCACTCACTGGAATGCACCCCGTGTATTTCCACCATGTGGCACGGCTGTGGAACGTTGTGTGTCTCAGGGAATGGGGATCTTGGCGTGACCGCCTGGATCGTGAGGATGGAATAAACCTCTATAAAAAAATGTTGATCTCAAGGTGTGCTGCACGCTGATGAGATGTATGGCTATTGAGGTGGAACAGTCATTAGCGGGCAACCTCTGGCGAACCTCAGTTGTATAAGGCTTACCTAGGCACTTGGGGCTCTGTCTAGTGGACTTCTAGTTCCCTAGCTGCTCGTGGGACCGAGATGGATCCTTCAAAATGTTCTTTGCCTCCTCCCAGCAGAAAGGGTGGACCGCTGGTAGGTACCAACACCCATTCCAACAAGAGGGCTCGTGTGGCCAGTCCTCCTGATTCAGTCAGTAGTAACAGAATGCATGCTGCTTCGCAGAATGTGTTTCTTATAGTTAAAAGAAAAGAGGGGAGTTTTGACAAAGTTTCGCCATTTTATATACAGAAAGCATTAGAAGGCATTGCTGGCACCTTGAAATCTGTTAAGCGTTTGCGAAATGGGACCTTGTTGGTTGAAACATCTAGCTTCCAACAAATCAAGAACCTTCAGAAAGCACAATGCCTTGGGGAGTTTGCGATAGAAACTGAATTTCACAACACCTTGAACTACAGCAAAGGTGTTGTGACTTGCAGGGGTCTTGTTGACATTCCCCAATAAGAACTGAAAGCTGAATGGTCCCAGGGAGGCATTGTCGATGTGCAACACTTTATGAAACAAGTGGATGGCGCACTCGTGAAGTCAGACTCATTTATCATTACTTTCAACAGCACCAAACTACTGGAGCATGTGAAGGCAGGTTTTCTACATCTCAGTATATGGCCTTACTACCCCAATCCGATGCGGCATTTTAAATGCCAGCACTTTGGGCACACTACTTTGGCTGTCGAGGGGAAGCCGCTTGCGGTAAAGGCGCCCATGAGGGAGTTGGTTGCTCCTCTCCTCCCAAGTGTGTCAACTGCTTTGGGGATCACCCTGTGTGGAGCAGGGACTGCAGAGTTTTCCTTGAGGAACAGAAGATCCAGGAGATTAAAACCACAAAGTGCATCCTGTATGATGAAGCAAAGAAGCTATAAAAGTTCATGCAGCCACCCACGTTCGCTGCCTCCTTTTCTTCCGTTCTGAAACAGCCAGTCCTGAAAACTGATGCCATTACACAAACGGAGGTTGCTGCTGTCAGCACTAGCACCTGCATGTGTCCCTGCACTTGTGCTGCTGCAGTTGTGACTAAGCCTGTCCGTCCCCCAGGAACTTCAGAAAAAGCTGTGGTTGCTGACATTATGGAGCTCCCTGTCTTTCCAAAGGTTCCATCTGGTACACTGTCAAATGCTGCCACACCGTCAACCACAGTTGTGGCTGCAAGGTCTACCAAGGGAAAAAAATCCAAGGCAAAACGTCCAACACCGGTGGAACCGGGCAGAAAACAGCCGGACGATGTCAACATCGACCTCTCTGGCATCTCAATCGATTTTTCTATAGAGGCTTTGGAGCTTGATGTTGGATTGGAGCAACCATCTCGCTCCAAACCTGAGCTTCCACCCATTGTGGGCTCCCATTCCCGTCAGGAAGTTAGGATGAAAGTACTTCCTCCCTGATAGATGGCTCCCATTATACAGTGGAACATGAATGGATTCAGTACGCACATGGAGGAACTGAAACTGCTAGCACAGCAACGCCCTCTGTGCTTGTGTTTGCAGGAAACACATTTCGAAGCATATGATGCCCCTGCACTATAGGGCTATACCCTATATCGCAAGGATGACCTGACTGGGGAAAGAGCCAAAGGAGGGGTTGCTGTGTTTGTCAATAATGTGCACCACTCCGCTGCTCTTCCCCTGGATATCGACGTGCAAGCAGTTGCAGTTGAAATTTCTGCACGTCAGCAGCTTACAGTTTGTTCTCTTTATTCACCTCCACTGGATGCAGTAGACTCTGAAGCTCTCTCAGATCTTATCGCGCAAGTCCCCCAACCATTTCTCCTCCTGAGAGACTTCAGTGCCCACCATGTCTTGTGGGGCTCAATGTCTACTTGCCATCGGGGTCGAGTTTTGGAGAGCCTCCTGACATCTCGAGAGCTGTGCCACCTAAACTCTGGTACTCCGACTCATTTCTGTGGTACTACTGGGTCATTCTCAGCCATCGAACTATCTATCTGCTCTCCAGCCCTCGCTGACTCTGTTCCCTGATGACCTTCATTCCAGTGACCACTTCCCAATCCGCCTTCAGCTACTCAGTGGTGTGTTGCTGGAACAGAAGCCACCAACATGGATGATTGGCATGGCTAACTGGACACTGTTCGGCCAGTTGGCTGTGTTTGAACACCGTGACAGCATCCAGGAATGGGTGGATTACATCACGCATGTGATCCACCACACCGCTGATCTATCCATACCAACATCTTTCGGCTCTCTTCAGAGGCGACCTGTCCCTTGGTAGACAGAAGAGTGCCATTTAGCCATCTGGGACAGGAGTGCGGCTCTTCCACGGTTTAAACACCACCCGACAGCGGACAATCTCTCAACCTTTCGAATCGCGAGAGCCAAGGTCTGCCGTGTCATGAAAGAGAGCAAAAAGCGGTCATGGCATGAATTGCTAAACTCTATCAATCGATCCACTTGTTCCTCAAAAGTATAGGAAGCCATCCGGAGGATTTCCAGTAAACACAGCCGTTTACCGATAGCTGCAGTGTTGAACCAGGGGTGCCTCCAAACAACACCTAGAAACATTGCTCAGACGCTGGCCGAGCATTTTGCACAAACTACTGCCAATGCAAGCCAGGATCCAGCATTTCATCACAACCATGTGACTGTCTAGAGGGAAAAGTTTGACTTTAGGTTGAACAGTTCTGAGGCCTACAAATCCCCTTTCTCCATGTGGGATCTCGAATTGGCACTGACTGAGACTTCTGACACTGCACCCAGTCACGAACACATCCAGTACTGCATGCTTAGACATCTGCCAGCGGCGTCAAAGGAAATCCTCCTCAAATGTTTTAATCTAATATGACAGACAGGTGTCTTCCCCAACTTGTGGAGGGAGGCAATTCTAATCCCTCTCCTCAAACCAGGAAAGGACCACCCAAGTCCCAGTAGTTATCGGAGTATCTATCGCCTTGACGAGCTGTGTAGGAAAGACCCTGGAACGGATGGTTAACAGTTGTCTGGTCTGGCTTTTAGAGACCAGGCAACTCCTTAGCCGCTCTCACTGTGGATTCCGAAAGTTTCGGTCCACGGTCGACAACCTGACCCTCCTAGAAGCGGCTATTCAGCAGGCTTTACTCTGTCGGCGCCACTGTATCGGCATATTCTTTGATATCAGTAAGGCATACGATACTACTTGGATACACAGTATTCTCGCACACTGGGGCTTTCGTGGCCACCTCCCCATTTTCATTCAGTCTTTCCTGTCTCAGCGGTTTTTTCGGACCCGAGTTATTCACACACTGTCTGATCGATTTGAGCAGGAGTATGGGTCCCCCAGGGCAGAGTTTTAAGTGTTACACTCTTTGCCATAGCCATCAAGAGTATAACATCTACGGTGAGGAGTCCAGTACAGTGCTCCTTATTTGTGGACAACTTTGCTGTTTTCTGTTCCTCCTCCAGTGTTGCAACAGTGAGCCGTCAGTTGCAACTTACAGTGCAGTGTTTAGAGGAGTGGGCTGCAAAGACGGGTTTTCAGTTTGTTTTCTGCCAATAAGTGTGTGTGTGTGTGTGTGTGTGTGTGTGTGTGTGTGTGTGTGTGTGTGTGTGTGTGTGTGCGCACGTTCATTTTAATCGTTCTCGTCGTCCTTCTATTTTGCCTGCCTTGCATATAAGGGACACTATCCTACATTTTACAGACACAATGCGGTTTCTGGGCCTCATTTTTGACTCCAGATTGTCATGGTTGCCACACCTGCGAGACTTGAAAGCCAGAATCCTGAAGGTGCTGAACATCATCAAGTGCCTTAGCCACAGGTCTTGGGGAGCGGACAGGGCATGTCTTCTCCAGTTTTATCGGGCTTTTGTGCGTTTGCAGATGGGCTACGGGTGCACGGTGTATGAGTCAGCGAGACCCTCTTATTTGCGGATCCTTGACGCTGTCCACCATGCTGGGATTCAACTGGTCACGGGCGCTTATCGTGCTGAGGTGGGAGAACCGCCACTTACCATCTGGCGGCAGCTCCTGTTGGTGCGCCAGACTTGTAAGTTTCTTGCAGCTCCAACCTCATCCGCTCACCATATTGTTGCTCGTCCACCTCTGGAGTGCCTTTTTTCCAACTGTCCCCAAGCCACGATGCCATTAGGGATTCATCTGCAACGTGTGCTGGAGTCCCTTGGGGTGGAGCCCGTACAGCCTCAAATCCAGGGTTTCAACCGCCTGCCACCCTGGTTACTGGAGAGGCCCAGAGTGATTTTAGATTTGGTGTGGCACAAGAGAGATTGCACTCTTGCCACCGTTTTTAATGCAACATTTTCTGCCATTTTATCTCAGCACCAAGACTATGTAGCTGTTTTTACGGATGGGTCGAAACAGGAAGATTCTGTTGGTTGCTCTGTTGTTTTTCCAGATTGTGGCCTCAATGTCTGACTGCCTCAAGCATTTACTGTTTTTGATGCAGAATTGTCTGCGATCTTGTGGGCACTTGAGCAGATGAGATGCTCTTCTTGTCCTAAATTTCTTGTCTGTTCACTAAGTGCCCTTCTCTCATTGCAACATTTGTATCCAGCAGATAAAATAGTCCAGAACATCCAGGATGCCCTCCTCCGGCTACAACGACTTGGGTTCTCTGCTGGGTTCCAGGGCACATTGGCATTGCTGGGAATGAAAGAGCAGATCTCGCAGCCAAGAAGGCATGTCTCGATCTGCAAGTGTTTAAGTGTGCCATCCCCCTGCATACACTCACCTTGCTATTGAGCTCATGAGTCATGCATCGGTGGGAGGATGAGTGGTTGGAAATGACTGACAATAAGCTCTGTTTAAGTTTTAAAGTTCTGTGACTTGTCCAATGTTTTTACCAAGATTTTAGAGAGAGAGTCTTAATTTGTTGCCAGGATTACTGGCTCGCCCATATTTTACATAAGTGGCCAGCCCGTGACAATTTCCTTTGGCATCCTTGACACTCCTTTCTCATTTCCCTTACATCTTATTTTCTTATACAGCATTTTGCATCTTTTCTTGCTTTCTTTGCGTGTATGCTTCCATGACTGATGACCTCAACGTTGAGTGCCCGTAAGCCCCAACACACACACACACACACACACACACACACACACACACACACGCTAAGTATAGTCTTTCAGATTCCTTAATTTTAACATCAGCAGGCTATTCATGGATGGTTGAACTGGTCCTCAGTTTCCTCCGTGAAAGTGGTTTTTATTTTCAGATATAAGGTTTTGCTTTACTCCTGGAGCAGGGGCAGGGACATGGTGGTTGTGGTTGGAGCCTCTCTTCGTATTTTCCCAGTCTAGGACCCATGATCACTCCCCAGTGGAAAGACAGCTCTTTTACTCCTCCAATTTTCCAGTTTTTAGATTTGGTCTATCGTTTTATGCCTTCTACTGTGTGTGTTTTAACTTCTTCGTTTTATAGTTGATCCTCTGACTGGATCTGTCCACTTTTAGTGGATCCGCTCTTCCGTGAGTAACTTTGGAATCGCAGGACTGATGATCTCACCGTTTAGTCCCATATCCCCTAAGCTTATCAGTCAATCAATCAGTCATGGGTAAAGCAGGTGGTAGACTTTCAGTTTATTGATAAAATACTGGGGAAGTGCACTCAGTCTACAAAAGAGATTGGTTTCAAATCGCTTGTGCTACCAGTTCTAGAATATTGCACAAGTGTGTGGGACCCATACCAGATAGGATATTGAACGTATACAGAAAAGGGCAACATGAATGGTCACAGGTTTGTTTGCTCCTTGGGAGAGTGTCACAGAAATACTGAAGAAGCTGAACCGCCAGACTCTTGAAGATAGACATAAACTGAAAAAGTCTACTGAGAAAATTCCAAGAACCAGGTTTATATGATGACTCGAGGAATATTCTACAACTCCCTATGTACCATTCACATAGGAATAATGAAGATAAGGTTAGAATAATAACACCACACACAGAGGCATTCAAACATTCATTCTTCATGCCCTCCTAATGTGAATGGAACGGCAAGAAACTCTAATATCGGGTACAGTGAGACGTACCCTCTGTCATGCAGTTCGCGGTGGTTTGCAGAGTGTAGTTGTAAATGTACAATCTGTTGCATCTCCTTAGGCAATTTATTACACTATTTTATTCCCTGGTAGAAAATGCTGTTTTTAGTTTATTTGTTTTCCCTTGCTAAATGCAAGTCCAAACTGGTCCTTATTCTATAACATGTATAGACTTATTAGTGTAATATGTTTTCTGTGATATGCACAACTGACTGACACATGTTCTCACTTGATGACAATCAGTTTAAAAAAACTATTATTACAGTGAGTGTGGTTACTACATTTAGGTATTATTCTTGTGACTCTTTCCTGCAATTTGAAAACTGTGTCAATATTTTTCGCCTTTCATCCTCAGAAATGAATCCCATAGCTAAGAGCTGAGGGTAAAATTTATTTAGTGAACGTTGCCCCCCTTTAAATTTTTGTAGTTAATGTACGACATTTATGAAAACAATGGATTGCTGCTCACCATGTAAAGGAGATATTGAACCAAAGATAGTCACTATGAAAGAGTGCTAAAATATTACAGCTTTCTGATAAAGCCCATACATGCACAACCACAGCTCATACACGTGGCCACTGACCCTGGCCATTGGGATCCTAGAGAGAGGGGCCATCTCTCTCTCTCTCTCTCTCTCTCTCTCTCTCTCTCTCTCTCTCTCTCTCTCTCTCATATTGTGCCTGTCTTTGACTCAACGCATACTCTCTGTAGTGAGTAACAATGTATCCTTTATATATTGTTGTTATTCCATCCTGGACTTTCCATATATGTACATAATGTGCATCAAAATACCTACTGGCTATTTTTCCATTAGCTGACATAAATTTTCTGAATTTACCTTGCAGTTTCATTTTTTGTGACAAAAAATGCAGTAAATACAGAAAAACGCATTTAAAATGGCACAGACATAAACATTAGGCTAAGTTACACGTCAGTCTGTAAATACCACCTTTTTTTGGCATTCGCAATCAATGGCTTCATCATCTCTCAGCCAGATTTTGATCTTTTGTCCTAACCTAGACCTCAGGATGCACTACTACCATTTAGCAAAGATTTAAGGGGGGGGGGGGGGGGAGGGGGGAGTTCTAGTATTTCACTCTAGCCAAAATTGATGTATGTAGGAATAGTATATGAACACGAGTCATTGGCTGTTACAAACTGCTTATAGAACTGCTTACATTCCTTTCACCACTATCTTCATGTGATCACTCCATGTTGACAGTGTTCACCCAATGCAACATAGTTGTTTATTGTCACTGAGCTGCAATGCATGCTGTTTGTTTTATTTATGCTCAGTGTTAATGTATATCCTACCGCCCAAACATAAACATCATTGAAGGTTTCCTTTGTCTTTTCTATGAGGAGTGCTAGTATTTTACCAGTGACTGAAATGTTGCTGTCATGAACACAGAGAATTTCTTAATTCCATGTCTTGTACTGTCTGGAAAGTCATTGATAATATTAAGAACAGAATTTGACCCAATGCACTATCTTGAGACATATGTACATTTTGTATATTTCCTGTCTGACAATAATTTTTACTAAAAATTTGTCATCGCCAGATTTGTGTATTGGATCTTTACCTTTTGTGTCCTATTTTCAGATAAGACTGGAAACACTCATTTGCTGTTTCTCTTAACACCTAATGATTCTGGTTTATTTGATATTATTTTGTGGACAACAGTGTCAAAAAGCTGGGAAAGTCTGAGAATATGCATGTAACACACACATCCTTGTCAAGGGCTTAAAGTACCACTTTTGTGAACTCTGTTATGGCCAATATTTTCATTTTCCCACTTCAAAAACCAAACTGTGCTTGGGTAAAAAGGTTGTACTCATTCATGTAACTCATTAGTCTACCTTTCACAAGTGCTTTTGAGGAGGAGACAGTAATGATACTGTCCTGTAGTCTTCTATACTCTTTGCATCATCTTCCTTTAGTAATCACTTAATTCATGCATCTTTTAGGTATTCTGAAAAAATGCCTGAACTAAAGGATGCATTTGTTGTGTGATAATAGCATTTGTATGCTGTCCGTGCCCACCTTCGGAACAGAGAGAGGAACCGCATCAATTCTTGTTCTGTTGTGAGGAAATAACATAATTGTGCTTGCAGTTTAATTCATTGCAGATGCTACATGTGTTTTATGAAGATTTTGTTGCAACTTCTGATGTGTTATACAAGGATTTCTACCGGGCCTTACTTTTGTGCCTGTTTGATCATATGCTGCTTTCACTATTTCATCTCTCAAAACTACCCATTCATCTACTGTTGTATTTCTTTTGACTTGTTTCCATCAATTGAGCTGCTCGGGGGAACAAAATGGTAAATGCCAAAATCACAGTTTCGAGATACAGCGCATCGAAAGTTTGAATTGATCTGCAAATCTGAATAAGTCCTTTTATTCTGTAGTGATTCAGACATGTATCTTCTACTATATAGACATAAATGAAACTCAGAACTGACTAAAACAAATGAAATATACAAAAATTATTACATTACCATACACCATTAACAACACATAGTGATAGAACATTACATATTAAATTTTACAGTAAGTCTTCAACACTTTACTGAAACTGCAAAATCATTCATCACTCTCATCACTAATGTTTTTTTCATCTAAAACTGTTGGCTTTAGTGACAGGAAAAATCCATTGTGGACAGGATGTATGTAATTTAGGAGCGACAGGACGTCAGCAACTTCCTTCTTTTCAATAAGCCTTGGCTCATTGTATTTAAGTCGAAGCGTAGGAACTGGTCCTTGCCTTCCACGCTTCCTGTAGTTTATTTCATGCCAGATGTCATGACAAAATGTCTCGCTGATGAATAAAAATGATGGATATTCGGAGGTCATCTTCCACCTACATATTTTCCTTAGGTTGACATTTCAATCATCAACTGTCTTCTTTCTGAAGACAAACGCTTCTTTAGAGTGTCATATTTGATAGAAATCCTCTCTTTTCATATTATATACAAGCCAACTTCTTGATGATCTCGCACCACTTATCTGGACTGTACACATCTTGTACTTGTTGTTGAACGTAATTTTCAATTGTACTTCAGGAACATAATGGTATGTACATGCACTTACCATTATGTTCGTGAAACGTACTAAAGACAGTATATTTACAAAATAACATACCTCTGAGTCATCTGAATCATTAGGAATGTATTCTGGATCCCTCTCGAAGATATTAGTATCATTGGAAGTATATTCCTCATCTTCTGCCATGTTCACTGTTGCCATAATCTCAGAGATGTTTTTACTTGCCGCCATTCTCTCTGTCACTTACCATTATGTTTCCGCAACAGACGGACAGTGGCGCTTACCATTAAGCTCCTCCCTGACATCTGTTGAATGAATTTGGAACTACTATAGTTCAATTCTTTTATCTTGGCGGCTCGCGCATGCCCGCCCAGACGCGGGAGATTGCTGCGTTGCCAGTTGCACACGACGCACGCGCCAATAGAAGCAGCGCCATAGTATAGCATAGTTCGCAAGCTTACGTGTAGGGGGGAGTGTGCAGTTCGTGAAGTAAAGCCACCACGGCCGCATTAACCCTTTCGCTGCTACAAAGACGTGCTCCCTGCATTCCGCGCTGTGCGCGATTTTGTCATCACTGCACTGCTCGCCTGTGCAGACACATCGTGTTCCGACTGCTTTGACACTCTTATCAATCGATTCCACAAAAACTATTTGGCCCAAAAATTAGATTTTTACATGTCTTCTTGACTGGTACCTTCCCCCCATAAATGACTTAATTTTGTTTCGATGTTCAACGCAGTTATTATGCAGCATTAAATATAGTAAACCATTGCACGAAATTTTGAAGAGTTTGCAGAGGTTAAAGTCCATAGAGTATACTTTCTGTATGGCAGATTTTAGTTGCCACAATGTTGAGAATGAAATGTGGACAAGATACCTAAATTCCATATAAAATTTCCTGTGTAACGATAGCTCATTTAAGTACCACATAGGTGTCATATGTAATATTGAGAAATATTCCGTCTTTCGCGACTGTAACAAAAGTTTTATTTACACTGAGCACGTTTGGCTTTATTTTAAAGCACTTCAATCAATCAAAAGGAAGTAGACATAATACATTAAACAAAACTGTGGACTTACAAAAACATTAGGACTTGAATATACCGTCTATCAGTGAAGTGCTCTGAGCTATGTCAAATATAATTTTTGTGTGTGGCACACACAAACATAATTTATTTGCTAAAACACTGATCTGCCAACACAAACGTTGAATATTGTGTTACCGCAGCACAAAACTACGAAAGGTGACTTGGCAATGGAGGAGACAAAATACTGTCCACTGAAGATGCTTCAAAAGAGAGAAACGCGTCTGGTCTAAATAAGTCCCTTATTACAGTTGCAGAAGAGGAATATATTTCAGTACCATTGGTAAAACTGCGACTGTGGAACAAAAACAAGAAAGAGAACATGAGTACCATTGTGTATGTGCCATACCTTTCCTTGATTGAAGTGCTTTAAAATAAAGCCAAATTCGTCCAGTGTAAATAATACTTTTATTACAGTCGCGAAAGACGGAATATTTCTCAATATTACATACGACACCTATGTCGTACTTAAATTAAATGAGATATTGTTATACAGTGAATTTTATATGAAATTTAGGTATCTTGTCCACATTTCATTCTCAACATTGTGGCAACTAAAATCGACCATACGGAAAGTATACGCTATGGACTTCTACCTCTGCAAACTCTTCAAAATTTCGTGCAATGGTTTACTACATTTAATGCTGCATAATAACTGTGTTGAACATCGAAACAAAATTAAGTCATTTATGGGGGAAAGGTATCAGTCAAGAAGACGTGTAAAAATCAAATTTTTGGGCCAAATAGTTTTTGTGAAATCGAATGATAAGTGTGTCAAAGCAGTGGGAACACCATGTGTCTGCACAGGCGAGCAGTGCAGTGATGACAAAATCGCGCACAGCGCGGAATGCGGGGAGCACGTGTCTGCAGCAGCGAAAGGGTTAATGAAGAGACAAAGCACTAGAAATTTCAAAAAATTGCATTCAAACGAACATAAATCGTGAAGTAAGGCACTTCGATATTGTTTTTAAATAATGAAAATATTAAGCACCGCAAAGGTTTGAACTTGTAACCTTTCGCATAACGGCCCAACACCTTAACCATTACGGTAACGCACCTCGTCTGACTACATAACGCCACGAGGAGTATATGACGTCATGCAAAATACTGACAAACACTGTTGGTATGACTATGAATTACTCACGCTTCGTCGAAGTACAATAGGAAATAAACAATTACCGCTGTTCTTTATTGCGAAAACGCGGTTCGTGAGAGTGATACAAACACCTTTCCTTGCTATCGCCTGAATTAGGAGTCTTATTGCTTGTTTGGTTTAATTAATTAATAGAATATGAAGCAATTGGTATAAAGAATGCTTTTTCCAAACTTTCTATAAAAGAATGTCTGCTATCAAGACATTGCTTTTGTTCTGTTACTTTATTTATGACTGAACGTTTCTAAAACTGAAGACACTCGTCCATGCTCTGCACTGCAGTCGAGATGTGGCAACGTCGTTCTCTGTTCATTGGCTGACTGTGTTTTGTGATGCCAGATGCGCAGAACGAACCTAAACTCGGCCGCCAACATAAATGACGCGCACTTTAGTAAGTTTACTGCATTGTGCATCCCGCAAGTGGTGTCATTAGCCATCTACCGCAAAATACACGGCGATGGCGCTTACCATTGTGTTCCCCCGAGCAGCTCAATTGTTGCCTAATGGTCGTTATGAAACTCTCAACAATGTGTAGTTCCTTCAATTTATCCAGGTCTCATCCCCTCTTTCTGCAGTTTCTTTAGTTTGGATCTGCTGTTCATAACCAAAAAATTATGGTCAGAGTCTACACTGACTCTGCAAGTGTTTTACAGTCAAAAATCTGGTTTCAATATAACTTGTCCGCTTTGGCAAGTGACACGAAACATGCGATAAATACCATAAACAATGTGGCTAGTACAATGTGGTGTTATTGGCAGTTTTTTAATCAGGCTAAGTTACAGATCAATCTTTCACAACAAGCAGATTTAATTATTTTCTCATTCGTTGGTTTCGCCAACTCACAACCAAACTGTCACCTGCCAACCTATATCTTGCTGTTCATAGTAGCTTACCCACATTCCTGCCTCATTGAAAGTGACAGCTGTAGTTTCACCTTGCTTTCAACTGTTTGCAATACCAATATATCAAGGACATTGCCAAATCAGTCACTCACCCAGACTTTTGCCCCAGCAGCTACCAAGAAGGCTGCGTGCCTGTCTTCAGAAACCACAAATCAGTCTATCCTGTTTACTGATACACCTCCATTGTTTCTTTTCATCTGGGTGACCACCACTGCCTCGATAAATTTGAAGACTTAAGACATTGTTCCGCCCTGTTATATATTAAATTACTTTATTCTGAAATACTGATTTTGGGTACGGTCCATTCTTAAGTGCATCTACAAAAATTACAGTTATATCTACAGTAGAGCTATCATATCATTGGAGGCATGTGAGCCATCCCCATGTGGCAAGGTCTATGGTTTGTGGTAATTTCATAGTTTTCAACAGTGAATTGTTGTTTTGATGCAGTCCATGTTTACAGCCATTCACATACTTACAGTTGTACAAGGATTAGACTTGTAATTGACTCTGATCTGATACAGTAGCATGAAGTATCTCGATGTTGGAAGTATTAAAACACATTGATATCAGACTTCTGCTTAAAACTATAACATCATAAGTGGTGGATGTAAACAGCTATTTTAAATTTTGTATGGCAACTATGACATCACAAACACAAAACATCAAAAATCCAACATGTAACTAATGAGATGCCTGTGTAGAGTTGGAGGTACTGCATGGGGAGAAAAAACTTATGAAACCAAGCCATCTATGCACAACCACCATTAGTGAAAGTAATGCCACTTTTATCAAATAAAACCTGTGAACAACAACCTAAAATTGGTTTCATTTTCTTCAATTAACTTATATAACAGAAATTATCTATACAGTACTCACTGAATGTGTAACAGTCGAAGTTGCACAAAAGTAAAACAACCACACATTGAATTGTAAAATTGTTGTTGGTATAATTCACCTGTGCAACTCAAATGAACCACACAACATCCATCAGTGCAATAACGGTCAACATTACGTTAAAGTAAAGCAACCAGCAAACTGTAAATTAAAATTTGTTTGTGTATTCAGTTCACATACATAGTTAAACTGAACTCCTCAATTCTCATCAATTACGTACCAGCCAATGTCACTCAAAAATAAGACAGACAGCAAATTGCAACCTAAAACTGCTGTCAATATTTTCATTTAACCTGTGCAGGTAAACTGAACTGCCTGATACTCGCCAGACACTTAGTAACACACTCATCACTTTTTTTTTAACTTTATAAAAATGGAATAAAAACAGACTATCTTACAGAAAGCTCATCATACAAGAAAACTAGATTCATGTAAAAGAAATACAGAGAAAAATACCATTCCGTTTACAAAATACTTCCTAATCTCCCCCAACCTCTGCCCCATTTCCAAAACGAAAAGAAAGCTCCAGAACAAATCATCCTCATTATACCTATCATCTAACCTAAATTTAAGTTGTAAAAAAAGCAGAATTACTGTAACAGATAAACAGGAATAATTTAAATATGAAAGAACTTTCCACTATAGCTCTACTATCCCTTCCTGCCATCACCACCAGTGCCACAAGAAACCTATAACCCCCACCTCCATCACTAAATCCCAAATGAAACTGTCATACATATCCCAGATTCCCAGGCCCCACCAGCCCCCAGCTCCAGGCCCTCAAATTCACCTGACGACTTCATACCTGAATCAGAATAATAAAGTGATTGACATATAGACATGGAAGTGTGGGGTGCTGTCAGTTCATTGTTATGCACAAGTGCATTAAGGCTCAAGTAGTAGGAACGATGCAGTTCTGTGCTGAGTACATTCATAAGTTCCCCATTAACATGCTCTATTGAGTTCACTTTGCATGGCTTTCCTAACAGTTAACATCACACATTTTGTAGAAGAAACTTATCACATGGATAAACAAAGCATGTAAGAACAAATTTTAACAGTTTTGTTGCAGACCACATTTGTTGTCTGCAATTGAAGTAGTAATGTGACATGACAGCTGTGCACAGGACAGATGATGTGACCAAACTTGTGAGCTGATTGATTGTTGCCATGGTAGCTGTCCTGTAAACAACTAACTACTAGTTTCTTTGATATTTTGACATAGGTATAGAAGTATACAGTTTATGACCTTCAAAAGAAACATTGAATATAACAGTATAATGGAAAGGATAGTTGCTACTTACCATATAGTGGAGATGCTGAGTCACAGAAAGGCTCTACAAAAAGACTGTAGGCAGTTAGCATTTGGCTAACAAGGCATTTGTCAAAAATAGAAACACACACACACTCCCAAATGCAACTCACACACACAAGACCACACTTGTGTCTGGCTCCAGCTGCCAAAGACTGTGGTCATGTGGGTAACTTTCTGACAGTCTTTTTGTTGTACCTTTCTGCAACTCGAGCATCTCCACTATATGGTGAGTACCAACTATCCATTTCAATGTATTGTTACATTCCATCCTGAATTTTCCATTATTTAAAAGAAACATTGAAATGGACAATAATCGCCAAGCAAACTCTTCCACCAAGCATACTCACTCAAATAAGCCTGCAGAGGAGGAGAGCTTCTTTTGTCCCTCCTCAAAAAAATTTCATGGCTCTCCAGTGCCCCTAGTAGTGGTTGTACATGTCCCATTGCTATCGTTTTTAAATTAATTACCATGATTGAGTGTCCATACACTCTTTCTCCCAAATCAGTATAAGACAAAAATGAACCTAAAAGTACAGTTGAGCCATTCATAGTAAATTCCTCAATCAATTCAACAAGAAGCCCCTTACTGTGATTATCCACCACCCGAAACACAACTTAGAATAACAACCCTCCTTCCCCTCCCCTAAAAAAGCAGCTCCCCACACCGAATTTCCTGCAATTTATTTACTCATCCCTTACGTAGATTTCTCAAAAATAGGTTGGTCAGTTTCAGCTACAGCCTCATGCTATGTATATTTAATAAATTCAAAACACATTATCATCATGGCACCACCACATCTATTTATTGCTAGTATGCAAGAGAACAGCCATCACAATTCATAACTTCCTCACATTTGTGACACACAGTATTCACATTAAACTTCATACTTCTATACGTAAGGTATAGTATTAAACATGACCCACAACTCCTCATACTCTGTACAGCACTTGTAACTAAAGCAACAAGAAGGATACAACGAGTAATAACAAATCCATCACATATCCAGAACATCGAGAATGGAGACAAGGGAGCACTACATTTCCATATGCGTGAGATAGTTTAAGAAAACCTAAATCAGAATGGTAGGTTATTCTATGTTCCTAAATATAAGACCAATCTATTAACAGTACACTCTCCTTTGGTTTATTCCTAGTGTACAGTGCCATTTTGTTTATACATTCTTGCATAATTTAAAAAAGTTGCAGTGTTCATTCAGTCCTCAACATCAGTTGATGCATACACTGTCACCTGATGTTGGGATCATGATGCCGTAATGACTTACTTAATAATGCGTGGTTGGCTAGACAGTTTCCAGATGTTGGAAGGAAATCATTTTAATTCCACTCTCTAAGTCTCATAATTATTGTATCTGCTCAAGTAGTTGTTTTCTGCAATTCTGCATAGAAGAGCCAGTCATGGCATCAGGACACAAGAAACTTCTTAATGTCCCTGAGGGTGGGTTTTGAAAGAAAGGCCTATCACTTGATAATCTTTCTCTGTTGGAGATGGCTTTTCTTTGTAAGCGTCACCTGCTAGGTGTCGTTTTCAATCTGTAGAAAGGTTTTATACTATTTCGTAGTGTGACTTTCTTGTACATCTTCACAAACGGGGACTGTGTGAACTTATTTAAATTTTCACGTGGGCCTTCCTCTTGCTGTATGTTTTTGAGTATGCTGTTGGTAACACTGTCTAATCAGTTTGAACTGGATAGTGGTTTCTGTCAAGGCTCCATTGTAAGTATCATTGTCTTTGTTTTGTTTGCATCTATCAGATACACACCATTTAACATCAGACATCATGTACCGGGTCATATTTTTGTTCATGACTTTCAGTTTTACGAATCTCATTCTGCCACCTTGCAACAATTCGTCATTTATAGTTCGGATTAAAGATGTTGAAAAAGTGAGTGAAGAATACTAATTTTAAATTTGTGAT